>NC_050444.1:140960128-141260128 GCF_903995425.1 Onychomys torridus
TTTGGATATTGGCCACTGCACGCTTGGTGTCTCTTCTTATTCATTCAGTCATGTTGTCAACCCGTAGCTTGCTGGAAACAGTCAGATCTTAAGCTTTAAAAGGTTTAAAATTTTTGAGACAGTGTCTCGTGTAGCCCAGGCTAGCCTCAAACTCAGAATGTAGCTGAAACTAGCTTTGGACTTCTGATCCTCCTGTTCCCACATCCTGAGTACTAGGTTTTGAGGAGTGACACCCCCCCCCCCCCCCGGCTCAGGTCTGAGTTGTAAACCTTACTCTGTCAGTGGTTGGTGGAGCATACCTGCCCCAGATCTCTCTCTGTGTGTGTTACTCTTATGACAGGCAGGTCCTGTCTCAGACATGTTGACATATGTCAGGCATCCAGCTGCTGCCATCAGCTAGCTGCACTGCTTGGGGAATCTCTGGACTTTTTGGGTCTCACCACCAGCAAATTCAGTAGGCTGCAAGCAGCTGGCTGGAAGAGCCTCAGCCACCCAGCCATGGAAGTTAGGGGACCAGTTCTCCAGCCTCCCTTCCCTGCTTTTCCTCCATAAGAACCTCGGAGCTGTGCTCTACTGCCCCCTGGAGGTCCCTGGCAGGATTAGGCTCAGTTGCCTATGAAAAGTATCTCTGGGGCCACTGCACATTCTTCATCATCTCCCTTCTTTGCCTCCCTCCCCATCTCCCAGCTGGTGTTTCCCTGGGATCACCTTCCCCTACAGTGGTTACCATACAGAACCTGTCCCAGTTTTGCTTTGGGTCCAAAATAAGACCCCTCTGGTCTGGGCAGTGCAGTCAAAGTATTTCCTCAGGACGGCCCTTGCCTACCTCTTACTGGCTACCACTCCTCACGGATCTCACTTTCTAGTTGGCTGTGGCTGGCTTGGCCATGGGCTGGAAGGGACTCTAAATGAGTGCATCCATCACGCTTGGCCTGGCTCAGTGTGATCACTGAACTCACAGAGCTGTACCAGGACACCCTCTGTGGGGATTCGGAACCAGGGAAGGAGAGTGTCTGTCTTCAGCTAGTGGAAACAAGCTTCTAGACCTGAGGGTGGCCTGCTGGGTCACAGTCCAGCTATGCTGGACCAGATGCTGACCCACATACTTTAAGGGTGCTGAGCAGATGAATACTCTGAAGGTGTGCTTGTGCCCCGTGCCCTGGCCTAAGCTGATCTCTGGAGCCAGCAATATTATTTCCTCTCCTGTGTGCACAGAAGCCCCCACATCGTCCTTCATGCCCAACTGTTTCTCTGTGTGAAACCCAAAATTCTCTGTGTCACCTTGGGTTTACCATTGAACAATATGGTTGATGCATACTAGGCCTTCATTTAGTGTTGGTTGTTAGACTTAGCCCATGTACCCCACTTCTCTCATGTGCATGCTGGTGGTGATAATGACACTTTGTAGGGATGTTGTATGGATAAACCAAGATGGTGAAAGGCAACAGGCTGTCCTGGTGTACTGCTGGAACACAATGCCACAGACTCGGTTGTTGATAAAGACTAGAAATTCATTTCTCTACAGTTTTGGGGCTGGGAAGTCTAGGGATAAGGCCTTGCATTTGGTGAGGGTCTGGTCTCTGCTTTTGAGGCAGCTCCTTGGATGTTGCCTTTCCTGGAGTGGAGACCACAATGTGCTCACATAGGATAGGGTGGGCAGAGGGCCAAAAAAGGGGGGGGGGCTCCTTCCATGATGGTGTATATCATGAGGACGGAAGCCTCACGGCCCCAGCACCTCTCCACAGCCTTGTGACATTACAGATTAAGTTCCTGACACTTGAATTTTGGAGGACACCTTCAGATCCTAGCAAAGGCTTTGCCACTCTGAGTGCCAGACCCAAGCACTGCCCAGTTGGCTGTGGAAAAGCAGCCTCTCAGCTGAGGAGCTCAGTAGCCTACAATGGGGGGTGTGGGGGCTGCTGCCCAGCCATGGCCTTGTGAAAATAAATGCTAACATGGATTTTCACATTTTCAGGGAATAGCTTGGGAGAGCTTCCCCCTCTTCCTTTGAGAGAATCAGTACAAAGGGCAGAGAGGGAAGGAATGTTCAATGCCTGTTGCATGGCATACACCTGGCCCACCGCCCGCCTCACACACATCAGAGTGCAGACCTCTGTCTCCAAGGCAAACATTCCCTTTGGGCGTCACAGTGAGCAAGAAACGGTTTAATTTAAAACTGGAGATTCCAGGTGAAAACAGGTTTCCAGGGGAGGGGGTTCTCCCGAAACACTGGAGGGTCTGGCAAGGTGGGGACACTATCACATGTGCCATCAATAGCTTGAGGTGACAGCAGATGTCCCCTTCTGGGGCATTCCTCTTCATTTTCTAGTCCCTGCAAGGCTGTCATGTCGGCTACTTGCCTGGTCATGTGCTCATTTGAGTTGGACTCCAGGTGTGTTTGGCCGTTCTTCCTGCCTGTACATCAGGGCTTTGCTCAGTTTTATTGTATAGATAAGATTGAGCCTCGGAGGTAAAGTGATTGCCCCATCACGTACAGGCAGAGGCTGCCCCAGCTTGGACAGCTGGGCTGTATGTGGGGCAGGAGGGGAATGGGGAAATTTGGTATTGATGACTAGCAAGGGGGTTTTGTGGTCACCTACAAGCAGGGGACCTGGGGTGAGGGCGGGAATGTGATAATTAGTTTTGTGATAATTAGTTTGCAGGGTTGGGGGCTGTCCCAGAGAGACCCGCTGCCTGGTAACCTGCAGGGCTCAGGAACTGAGCACTAGGTGGTCATTAGGGATGCCTGGGGAGCTTGGTGGCTGTTTAGTCAAGGGTATGAGTCAAGGGGATGAGCTGGATGCCGGATGCTTCAGGAAATGAGTTTTTGGGGGCAGGAGGGAGAAGGGTGGCAAGCTGGTGGTGCATCCAGGCTTGAAGGGGAACATGCTTGGAGCTGTCCAGAGGGGCTGACCAAGCAGGTCTGGTGTACAGCTGGAAGCTCCCAGATGGAGACAGGGGCGGATGTCCTTGCCTACCTGTGGCCTCTGTATTTAGTGGAGGTTGGAGGGGGAGCCCTGCATTCCCTTTCTCTGACTTCCCAGAAAGTAACAAAGACCCCATCCCCCTCATCCAGAGGTCCTTCCAGGATTGGCTTCCCTGGGGAAGCGAGGCTGAAGCAGAAGGCAGTGAGGCAGGGAGGGCAGGAAGGATCCTCTGGGCCTGCTTATCACCTTCCCTCAGCTCCAAGTGGATAATTACACAGCTCTTAGAGCCCGGGACTGGGCCAGGAGGCCATCCACACAGACAGCCTCTCAAAATTAATGGGGCTCCAGGGGGTTTGGGGGGGGGGCAGGGCAGAGGCTGTGAGTGGCTCAGAGAGGACTCAGGCCCAGGTAGAGGCAGCCTGGCAGAAGGAGCTAGAAAGCCATGGCCTGACATGGAGATGGAGAGCAAGAGCCAGGAAACGGAAGGCCAGAGAGGCCAAGTCACCTGCTTGGAGTCACACAGCAGTGAGGCTGGCACCCACAAGGCTCTGATGCTTCTTCACACGTAGCACTGACTTGCATTTATGTGAAGTCTCATTTCATGGAGGAGGAGTCAGGATCAGAGACCTTAGGTAATTTCCTCAAGGTTGCACAGTATATTTTGGCAGGAGCGTCTCTGATAGCCAGGACAAACTTCTAAAGCTTGTTCCCCTAAGGAGCCTTATGAGAGATGAGCAGAAATTCCAGTCTCCTAGGCCTGAACCCCAGAAGGATGGGGATCGGTTCACTCTAGGTGTGAACTCTAGGTACCTCCTTAGGGCTCCTTTTTGTCCATGCCCGCTCCTTCTTGTGCTAGGTTCTGCCGCTTGCCCTGTATCCTTTGTGCTGGGCTCAGCCTCTCCTGCAGGGGTGACCTCTGTGTCCTCTGCTCCCAGACTGCCTTCTGTAGACAGGCTACTAGTGCCCCCGAAACAGAGATGGCGACAAGATACACCGTGACACATGGGACTTAGGTAGTTCTGACTTCACCTGTTAATTGAGTATAAAAAGTTACATTTTGGGGATGTGTTGATATAAATACAAATATATTATAAATATAAGATGAATATAAATCTATTAATCAATCTGACTCAGATTCCTTTCTTCTAACTTCAAAATAAATGAGAACCTTTTTATGAGTTGTGAAGATAAGGTGGGCTCCATGCTCTCTGTCCCCTGCATGTCTTGGGTGGGTCCTGAGTCGTGTGACCTGGAAGGTTTGGCTTGGGATCCCTCTCGTGACTACTGAAGAGTGTTGTCTCGGTCTGTGGTCCTCTGAATACATGGGGGATGCTGGAGGGTGCCCTCCGATGTGGCTGGGTAACACGGCACAGGACAAGCAGCACAGGTCTGTTTGCAGCTACCTGGGTGTCTGCAGGTTTGGCAGCAGGCTTCCTCTGAGTGAGTGAGTGGTGGGTGGGGAAGGGCCTGTGAGCAAGTTGCGAGCCTGTGAGCCCGTAGTGCGCAGTTGGTGGAGCGCTTGACTAGCATGCTCAAAGCCCTGGGGTTTGATCCCCAGAACTGCATGGACTGGGTACAGTAGTTCATGAATGTAATCTCAGCACTTGACAACATCAGGAATTCAAGGTCAGCCTTAGATACATATTGAATTTGAGGTCAGCTTGGGCTAGAGATTCTGTCTCACGAGGAGAGGAAACAGGAAGGAATCATTTACCATGCTGGTCTTGTCCCTTCTTGGAAGGCCACATAATCAGCACACCAGCACTTCAGCCACATGCTTCGGAATGTAAGCCAGCCACAAAACACAGGGAGGCTAGTTAGATTTCATTTTTTGGAAGGCAATATATATTTCACAGAACCTGGGGGCATATTTTAAAACCGTCATTATCAACACTCCGTAGGCTTTCCCGGGCCTAGCCAATCCCACCCATTACCACCGTCTCCATTCCCTCTGACATCACCCTGTTTACTGCTGTCTGGAATTTTCTCGATCCTTGTCTGTCTGTCCCATGTACAAGGTCAGCTCCACAAGAGGACCTTGGCTGCCTGTGTTCACAGCTGGAACCTAGTGCAGAGCTCACACCCATGAGCCTCTTGATAAAGCACTTGGTGGATGGATGAATGAATGAATGAATGGTAAATGAACAAATGATCAACAAAAGCAAGAGCACACGGGAGCCAGTGCCACCCAGGCGGAGGACGGAGTATTTGAAGAGACTAATGTCATACACAACTAGTTCCTGTACCTGGGGACTTAGAAGAAGGTCCTGTCACAGGAGGAAGCTGATTGGCCAGCATGAGAGACCCTCCAAGGCTGGCTGATGTTACACTGTGAGCAGGGACTCTGGCTTGTGGGGCTAAGTGGGGTGGCGGGTGTGGTCAGATGTAGGAAGCGGTAAGTGGCCAGTTGTGCTAGGTGCCCAATGCCAGTGGACTCAGGACCCACGAGGCTGGGACGTGACACTGTCACTGCCCATGGATGTCAGTGCCTTTGGCATCTCTCCTGATTGTCCCTTGCCTGCCTGCCAGGGTGCTGGGGGATTCACGAGTCCTGGGGAGATGGGCGAGGCCACAGGCTTACCTGCGTGCCTTGCCCGAATCAGCCTCTGGGTGGCAGCAGAGGCCCAGGCTTGGCTGTCAGTGGCCTCCTACAGTTTCTGCAGTTACAGTCCCTGGCTTGTTCTGTTCAGCTACCAGGGCTCCCTCCTGTGGGACAGGGAGTGGCACTCAGGTCAGAAATTTGGGGTTCAAGGCTGTGTTTATACTTATGAATTCTTCTAGTTGGATGGCGGGAAGGCCTCCCTGAGGGACAGGAGGCATCCCGAGAGCACCCGGGCAGGTATGCCAGACACTGGGGAAAAAAAAGCCACTACTGGTGGCAGAAGGCCCAGGATACAAGGCTGTCCCAGAAGGAATTGGGCTCAAAGCCTAGATCCCCTTCATGGAGTGGTAGCAGGCAGGGAGTGGTGGTCCTCAATTTGCCAGGAAAGGTGGCAGATGGGAATCAGAGCAGGGGCTGGCAGCCCATCGCAATAGCTCTCAGCCCCAGGCACAATCTCTCACCACACCGGGGCTAGGAAGGACAGCCAGCCCTATATACCTACAGGATGTTCCCCCATGGCCAGGATCCCAAAGGTTCTGTCAGCAGACATTGGGTAAGACACAGGGCAGGCCTTGAGGATTGGTTTAGACTAGGTCTGACCACAGCTCTCTGCGTTCCCCCTCAGAGGGGACATCACCAGCCTCACACCTGCTGCCTTCCAGCCCTCACCCCACCCGACTCCAAGCCCTTCCCCTAGCTGCTGTAGGCTGGAAGGTGGCTGCATGATCACAGGTGGTCTTGTGCCCAGAGACTGAAGCTGGGCTCGGGCTAGCAGAGCACCTGGCTGCCTCCCAGAGCCTGGGGAGTGAGCGAGTTCTTTCCTGTTTCTTACCTCCAAGCTTTCTTCTGCACATGGGGATCCACAGCCCAGCCTCAGGAAGGGCTTGGCCATGTGCCCCTGCCCCTGCCCCCTTTCTTATGTTACTGGGTCCAGTGCATCTCCGGGTGCTTACTGTTTAGCTGGCTAGCCTTTCCTCATCTTCATGGCTTGGTTTAAATGCCACTTCCTTGGAAACAATCTTAACACCTCCATTATTCTTCCTCAAAGTGCCCTTTGCTTTATCTTCAGCACATTCATCTCACTTGTCACTGTGTTTTTAGTGCATTTGTGTGTGTGGGTTAATACCCGGCCCCACAGAGCAGACTGGAAGCCCCTGGAAGGCAGGGAGTATTTTTCTCTGTGTTCTTAGGCTCTCTCCCTCATGCCTGGGGCACAGTAGATGCTTTAAGAATATTTGTTGACGGAGAGAAAGAGAGACAGAATGAGTTATGGACGCCCCTGGGGACTTCCTATGTGTTGGGAATTAATAAAGCCCCAATGCAAACTTAGCATCTCTCTGGATCATCAATTTTACTTGATGGTAAGGAATTAGAAGCACTATATTCACTTATTAATTGAATATTTTACATTACAAAAGTAATACATGTTCCTTGTCAAAATGCAATCAATAGGCATTATTTTTATATTGAAACAACCCCTGACACAACACAGCACAGAATGAGAAGTTGGTCTCACCAGTGAGGAGAAACTATGAGGCTTCAAAGACGTTTTGAGCCTGGGGGAGGGGGAGGCTACCTGTGGTGTAGGCTTCTCCTCCAGGACAACTCAGAGCTGCAATTCAGAGTGCAGGGTCCCCTGACCCTGGAGTCTCTCAGTCTTGGGTGGACCCTGGGCCACGCTGGGGGAAGGCCCTGGAAGGGTTGGAGAGAGTCTTGTTAGGTGGCTGAGCTGCTGTGCGGGTCCTGACTATAAAACACAGGCACTGTGGGCTGGGCAGGTGGCCTTGTCCATCAGGTGCGCACGCATGAGGACCTGGGCGCAGTTCCCCAGCACGTAGTAAGAAAGCCAATGGCAGCAGTGAGCGCCCGTGATCTCAGTGCTGGGGAAAGGGGGGAAGGACGGTGCTGGATGATGACAGCCTGGGTAGCCAATTGGTGAGCTCCAGGTTCAGTGAGCGATACCGTCTCAAACACCACGGTGAAGGTGCTGGAGAGATGTCTTACAGCGCTGGCTGCCCTGGCAGACGACGCTCACAACCTTCTGCACCTCCCGTTCCTGGGGATCTGATGCCCCCTTCTGGCCTCTGTGGGCATTGCATGTTCATGGTGCATAGCCATCCATGCAGGCAAAACACTCACAGAAATAAAATAAAAAACAAATCTAAAACAACAATAATGATGACAAGAAGGTGGAGAGCGACTGAGGAAGACACCCCACATTGACCCCTGGCTTCCACGTGCATGCATCACACGTGTACATGTGCATCCACACACAGGTGCACATACGTGGACATGTACATAGGAAGACAAACACACACACACACACACACACACACACACACACACACACACACACACACACACACATGGGCAGTAGCTAGACTCAGAAAGCCAATGCCACTTGTCATGTATGCAAGTTGCCTGAGTAGATAGTGTCGGTTGAGAAATGCACTCCCAGAGTGGAATAAAAACAGACCTGCAGCCTCCCAGATCTGGGTTCAAACCCAAGTTCTGCAGGTGGACTCTGGAGGAATGGAATGTTTTCATGGGGTAGTAGGATGTGGGGATGCATGGTCAGGAGGGTAACAGGAAGAAATTTAGCTGGTGGCAAAATAGCAAAAATACCTTTGGGAGCCCAGTTAGTTTATTGTAACTAGCTTTGTGATTCTGGGTTCAAATCCCAGCTCTGCCATTTTTACTTATATGAGTTCAATCGATTCCTATCTTCTCTGAGCCTCAGGTTCTCTCTACAAAAGGGGGTCCCCAGCGATCATCTGTGAGCCTCAGGTTATCCATCTACAAAAGGGGGTCCCCACTGGTCATCTGTGAGCCTCAGTTCTCCATCTATGAAAGGGGGTACCCAGCAATCATCTGTGAGCCTCAGGTTACCCGTCTACAAAAGGGGTCTACAGTGGTCATCTGTGAGCCTTGGGTTATCCACCTACAAAAGGGGGTCCCCAATGGTCATCTGTGAGCCTCAGGTTCTCTGTCTACAAAAGGGGGTTTCTAGTAGTCATCCGTGAAGCTGGCAGCTGTGTTGAATCTTTTGACTTTGTGACATGATGTCATCTACAAGATTCATGCTTAAGAACCCTGGATTTGACTTACAAGAAAAAAAATGTCATAATGCCATAAGTAGGTTACACTTTTATGTTGGGGCCCTTTCATAGCTCCCTCCAGCCACACATGTTTAAGAAGGCTGTGCAACATTTATTGAACTTTGAGCCTCTCATTAGAATCACGTGTATACTATTTAAAAACAGACCCTAATATTTGGCTCCAGCTCAGAGCAAGTGAATCAGTCCTTGGGAGTTTCATGAGCACCCAGGATGCTGTGCAAGTGTGCAGGCCATTGTGTGTGCAGTAGAGGGAGATTCCCAGTGCTCCAACCACAGCCTCGTGGCAGGCCTGGCTGGGGAAGCAGCGCTTACTTCCCAGTGACTCACAGCATCTTCCCAGGCTCCAGTCAACTGGTGGCAGTATGCTTCTAATTGGACTGCTTTCGTCTTGTCTGCTCTTTTCCTGGGGCCCAATAGTCAGGCACAGGGCGCTGGCAAAATGCACCCAAGGGTCCTGCTTTGGGTCCAGCAGTCTCAAGTGTGGCAGACACACATGCACCCATAGAGACAATGACACAGATATGCCAGGTCAGAGCCAGGGTACACCCCACCTTTCTCTCCTTGCCCTAGACAGATCCAGAAAGAGATCTTAACCTGAGCTATGTTGGAAATTACTAAGAGGGGGATTGCTGAAATATGAGCTGGATGGGGCTGGAGTGTCTGACAGTTGGGGGTGGTTCAGGATGAGTATTTGTAGGGCTGGAGAGATGGCTCCGTGGGCAAAGTGCTATGCAAGTGTGAGGACTTAGTTCAGACCCACAGAACCCGTGTAAAGCCAAATGAGGGAGCAGCATCTTAATGCCAGCGTTCCTCCAGGAAGATGGAGGCAGAGACCAGAGGATCGCTGGGATCCTGGGGCAGGGGCAGCCAGCCTGGAGCACACATGGTGAACAGGAGATATTGCCTCAAACAAGATTGGAAGACAACAGCTGACACCCAAGGTTGTCTTTTGAGCTCTATGTGCATACTGTGACATTTGAACACCTGTACTCATGGGCACAATTCACACACACACACACACACACACACACACACACACACAGATTTTTTTTTTTTAAGGAAAAAAAAACCACAATGCATTTCTATTAACTCCTGTTGTGACAGTGGCCCAGGAGAATCACAGGCTCACAGGCCTAGAAGAAGGCACAAGGAAGGGAAGAAAGGGAGCCAGTGCACACTGTGATAGCAGCTTTTGGGTCACTGTGGTCACATGCCTGATAGGAAGGACTTAAGGGCGGGGAGATGCGTTTCTGCCCAGGGTTTCAGGGGTTCAGCCTCTCATGGCAGGGAAGGCATGGAGGGCAGCTCAGTGTGCCATATCTGGAGTGTGAGGCAGATGTTGTTCCCACCGTGGTGGTCGGGAGAGAGAGTGCATGGCATATGCTGTTCCTGTCACAGTGGATCAGGAGAGAGCGTCTTCTAAATATCCTGAGGGAGATAGATGGATGGACCCAAAGAAGATGGTCCAGCAATGGAAACAGAGGTGGATTATGTGAGGGAGGATAGACCAACAGGTGGACATTCAGTGAGAGCAACCAGGGAGGCTTGGGAACAGATGGCCTGTTCTGGGGTATGCTAGTACCGGCTAGTATAGCTTTGCTGATACCTAGTCCAGAAATTAGTCAGTTGTCTGTAAAGCTTTGCTAGCTTGAGGATCCATGGCAGGGCCATCAGGGAGTCTGATGCTCGATAGGTTTGTCAGCCACAGATCCAGTTTTCAAGCTTCATTTTGCCTAGAGGGGACTTTGGTCTTCTGCTCAGAGGTCAGACCTCCTCACCTCTTCCATCCAAGACAGCCTTCCCTACCGTCTCACCCACCGGGCTCTTGCCTCTTGGGGATGCCTTGGAGTACCAGCCAGCCTTTTCAGTTCTTTGTGGGTGTCTCAGGCTTTGGTTCATCGTTCTTGTTAATTCTGGGTTCATTGTGGTCCCCTTCTTAACTCTCAGTGTACCCTTGTGTGTAATTTGGGTGAGTGTTGGTAAATGATATTCCCCAGGCTTTTTTCATTCCAAATAATCTCTCCATCCTCTTTTGGATCCTGACAAATGCTTCCTGGTGTCTATGTGTTTACATACCTAAAATATACACACCACCAGATAGACAGAACACATACATTAAATAGGGTGAGATAAATGTACAGACAGTAGATACAATCTGTACAAATTTTCCTCTCCTGGGAAGCCTGTGCCACGGTGGGTCAGCTTCCTGAAGCGGCTTCCTCTCTTGTGTATCCCTAACCAGCGCTGCCTGCCCCTGGCCAGCTGCTCTGAGGTTACTCCTTGATAGACTATCCCAGTACTCATTATGAACTGGGCCCAGTGCCAGGCACTTTACATGAATTAACTCTTTTAAGCCCCTAACAATCCTCTGAGGTGGGAACTACCGTCTTTTCTTCCTTCTTTCCTTCCTTCCTTCCTTCCTTCCTTCCTTCCTTCCTTCCTTTCTTTCTTTCTTTCTTTCTTTCTTTCTTTCTTTCTTTCTTTCTTTCTTTCTTTCTTTCTTTTTTTGAGACAGAGGTTCTCTGTGTAGCCTGGTTGTTCTGGAACTCACTCTGTAGACCAGGTTGGCCTTGAACTCAGAGATCTGCCTGCCTCTGCCTCCAGAGTACTAGGATTAATAGCATGCCTCATCATACCCAGTAGAAGATTAATTTTAAATATTTATTTTATGTGTATGAGTGTTTTGCCTGCATGTATATATGTGCATCATATGTGTGCCTGGTGACCTTGGAGGTCAGAAGAGGGCATTGGATTCCCTAGAACTGGAGTTACAGATGATTGTTAGCTGCCATGTGAGTGATGGGAACTGAACTTGGGTCCTCTTGCAAGAGTAACAAATGTTTTTAACCACTCTTTGTTTGAGCCATCTCCCCAGCTCCCCCACTCCCTTTACGTCACTATATAGCCCTGGCTGGCCTGGAATTCGCTATGTAGACGATGCTGGCTTCTGGCCCATGGTGATTGTCCTGCCTCTACCTGCTGATGCTGGGGTTGCAGGCAGGCGTCACCACACTGGGCTTCTCAGTCCTTTGTGGTTTTGTTCTGGGAGTCTGGTTGAGGTCCCCCAGGCCTTGAACTATGTGACTTAAACTGGCCTCCACCTTCCCTCCCATCCTTTGGCATCAGCCTCAAGAGTGCTGGGATTACTGGACTACGTCACCACATGTGGTTTCCCAGTCTTTACATTTTCATTAAATTTTTATTTATTTTTATTATTTTTTTTATTTTGAAGACTGGAGAGATGGATCAGTAGTTCAGAGTACTTGCTGCTCTTCCAGGGTACTTGAGTTCAGGGCTCAGTACGAATGTCAGGTGCCCACAATCATTGGTAACTCCAGCTCCAGGGGATCTAATACCCTCTTCTGGACTCTATGGGTCCTTCCACACCTACATGACACACACAAACACATAAACAAACAAATAAATGTTAATAAAAAGATACAGTAATTAAAATATTTGGGGGGGGGTTCAGCAGCTAAGAGCACTTACTTTAAGAGGACTATAATTTGGATCCCAGCACCCATATGGTACAGCCCATAATGCTTGTGACCCTTGTGGACACCAAAGTGTGTGTTGTGTGCATGTATACACACACACACACACACACACACACACACACACGCACGCACGCACGCACGCACGCACACGCGCATTCTTTTTTAAAAGTTTGTCTTTTTTTTTTTTTTTTTTTTTTTTTTTTTAGGAAAGGGTGTCATTGAATTGTTCCTGGCCCTGAAGTATGTAACCCAAGCTAGTCTAAACCTTCCATTCTTCTGCCTCAGCCTCTCAAGTGCCAGGATTACACATGGGCACCACTGCATCTGTCCTCTGTGAAACAGCCTGCCCTCAGGTTCACACAGACTCACACACTCTCATTTGCTGCCTTTCCTTAACTGCCAGTTCAGTCCTACGATTCTTCAAAAGCCGGGAACCTGGGAAGCAGTGCCTTGGACCTGGTTGGGCAGGAAGTTGGAATTTACCCATCAACACAGGAGGAGATGCCTTAGGTTGCCTTAGAAACCAGATTCTAGTTAAGTGCCTGAAAAGTAATTATAAACTCCAGAATATCTTTCAGCTGAGCAGGTGGCTGGAAAATTAGAAATCTATTCCTGAGACTTCGGCTTTCCAGAAAGGCTGAGGTCACATTTCAAGACAGGGTGTGCACAGGTAGCCTCGGTGGAGCATTTGAGCATGTCCGGGCATCCGTGCGTGCCCTGTGAGTGTCCACAAGGTGGCTAGGGGCTGGGGGACCCACCCGAGCTGCTAGTCTAGGGGTGAAGCTGGCGCTGGGCTTGAAGCAGAGGCAGCACAGTGCTTCCTCTCCTGTGTCACCCCCCACCCTGCCTTGGGTTGCTAGGACACCAGAACTGAGGAGACGCCAACTGATTTGCCAAACATTTTTTCTTTCCATTAGGAATACTAGACAAAGGAAGAAAGGGTGTAGTTGGGTGGTGGCAGGGGTCGACTTAGAGCTTGGAGACCCCGAGGAGTCATCCAGGCTTTGTGACTGAAGAAGCTCCTGCCACTGAAGCCACGACACCCACCTGGGGGAGGCGTGGAGACCGCATTTATCCAGAGTCTGCCACGAGTCAGGCGTTGCTTCTGCAGCTTGGTGTGCATGGCCTGTCTCTGGTGTCTGCTGCAAGCCAGGGAGAGACAATGGCTTGCTGTGCCGTGACACCTCCGTTGTGGGAATCCCACAGGGCTCTCTGGGTTGCCCAAACTTCCTCCATCTGCTGGGGAGACAGTTGTCCCCCCTTTGTGTCTCTGGCTTCTTCTCAGCCTCGAGGACAGTTCTCACTCAAGATGGGTCTTCGTCCCTGCCCCCCATCCCCAATGCCGGACAATATGATCCACCATGATGCCGTGTGGTCCACAAGGACTTTCCTCTGTCTGCTTTTTTTCTTTGTCTTCCTAGCCAGAACGTCAGGTTCCTCAGGACAGGGATGCACACTTGTCAGAAGAATGGAATATCTGTTCCATCAAAAGGAAGTCTCTGGCTTGGGGAGGTAAAACATTTGGCAAAGTGCTATAGGACCTGAGTCTGATCCCCAACATCTACATAAGTGGGGTGGTGGTGGTGCAGGCTGTAATGCCAACACTGGGGGCACAGAGACAGGTGGGTCCCTGGGGCTTAGCCTAGCTCACTCACTGTGTTCCAGGCCAAGGAGACACCTGTCTTTCGATTAAACAAGGAGGGCCAGCAAGATGTCCCGGTGGGTACCATGCTTGCTGCCATGGCTGATGACCTGAATTCTATATCTGGAACCCACATGGGAGAAAAAGAGAACAAGTTCCCACAAGTTGTCCTATGACTTGTGACATGTGTGTCCCTTTCACCAAATAAGTGAATGTAACAACAGCAACAGCAGCAACAATGTGCATGACCCTCGGGGTCATGAATTTCCTGAATTTGTTTTCTACTCTCCACACACATGCATGGATGTGCATCTGCACACACAGAGAGAATCTGAGGGTACCACGATCTAATGTTCTCCCCTAAGGTCTTGGCCCTGTGTAGATATCATCCCTAAGCCGTCCCTCCCTCCCACAACACCGTGCTGTTTCTGGGTAGTCACAGCCTAGACCAGACCCTCTTTTCAAAAGGCTGTCATGAAACAGAAGCCTATGGGGTCCCCTACCATCCTTAGATATGGGGAGTCCAAGGGATGGTGATGTGACAGTGTAGCCTAGGGGTCCCTGGAGTCAACTTACTTGGCTCAAATTCCTGATCTGCTAGTGAGCCTCTCCATGACCTTGGTTGTCCCTCAGTGTTCCCATCTCTAATAGGGAATGGCAGTATATTTCAGCTCTTGTGAGGATATGAAGATCCAGGCATTGTGGGAAATACCTCCTGCCACATGAACTACAGAAATCACAGGGTGGCAGGCTGCTTTGATACTTCCCACTGATGCCTGCAACACATTAAAGGCTAGAGCATGCAGCCCTTTAGGTGCCTGGAGTAAATTATTCATCTTGGCACCAGAGGCCTCAATTATTCTTATTTTCTTTTTTCATTTTATTTTGTGTTGTATGGAGCTGGAGAAATGGCTCACGCTTACGTTTATGTGTATGGTGTTTTGCCAGCATGCACATCTGTGTACCATGTGCCTGCAGTACCCAAGGAGGCCAGAAGAGGGGGACAGATCCTCTGGGCCTGGAGTTACATTGGGCTCTAAGGTGCCATGTGGGTGCTGACAACAAAACCTGGGTCCTCGGGAAAGGCAACCAGTGCTCTTAACGGCTGAATCATCTCTCTAGCCACATCAATTTTGTTCTTTCTTCTTCTCTTCTCTTCTCTTCTCTTCTCTTCTCTTCTCTTCTCTTCTCTTCTCTTCTCTTCTCTTCTCTCCTCTCCTCTCCTCTCCTCTCCTCTCCTCCTCCTCCTCCTCCTCCTCCTCCTCCTCCTCCTCCTTCTTCTTCTTTTCTCTCTCTCTCTCTCTCTCTCTCTCTCTCTCTCTCTCTCTCTCTCTGTCAGTGCTGGGGCTTGAACTCAGGGACTTGCACAAGCTAGGCAAGTGTTCTACTACTGAGCCACACCCAGTTCTTCACAGCTCCGCTGTTGGGAAACTTCAGGAAGCTAGCAGATATGTAAGCCTGGTACCGTCTGTGTCACATAGCAAGGGTTTGATAAAATGAACCCTTGCTGAGATACCTAGGCTGAGCATCTTGGGGATCACTGAGGCTCTCTGCCTTGCAGTGCCTCAGGTTCCTTAGATATAGCAACACAAACAGCTTCTAAGAGGTGTCATGAGTCAGGCACCAAGTGTTGTTCTTTTTTAATAGATGGGTACCGCTCTGTGTTTGGCTCTGAGCTCAGGGAAGAAGAGTCATTTGCTGTCTTTTGCAGGCATGCAGTTGGCAGTCAACACACACTTGCTGAATGAACTAATGATCTCATCTAAGGATCCTTTACAATGTAGTATCCTCATTTTAGGAATACTAAAGGTAAGAGAAGATGGAAACTGCTCGAAGCCACAAGTTAGCAGAGTCAATGCCAAGGCTACTACGTTCTTGTGAAACTCTCGACTCTGTGAGTCTCAGATAGAATCAGAACCCTCACCTCCCCTTCTCCCTTCCATGGTTGCATCTTCAAAATTAAGGAGTGGGTCACCAGACCCAAACTCTATGCTCTTGTTGCTCCTGCCTTGAAGTGTGGTCCCATCACAAAGGTCTGCTTCCCACCCTTGCCTCTCTCCACCAGCTGGGAGCTGTAGTTTCCAGTTATGGGATTAAGTTACTTCCCCAGTCCAGTGGTTTCCCATCACTGGGGAAGGCTGTCAAAATCCGTTAGCCTCCAGATCTTGTCTATGCTCAAGCCCCTTGCTTATGTCCTCCTCTCTGTTTATGGGTCTCAAGCCACATTCCACCCACCGAGGTCATCCCCACTCCAGGGCTTCCCAACTGCTGTGCCTTTGGTGAACAGGGTAGGTGAAAGATGACCACCGAGGTTGCTTCTCTGTCTAGAAAGACACAGACTCCAGAAAGAGATGGATCTATCTCTCCACCGGTGGGCTGGTCTCTGATTGCTTGGACTACTAAGGTGGTAGAGGAGATGCTTCCTTCCTTTTGGAATGCAGTTACTGTACTTCAGGGATGCTCACACAGCTCAGTGAGGACCTTTTGGAGGTTGGTTGACCCTCCCGGATGATAGCTCAAGGGGCCGGTGTGAGTGAGCTCTGTAGGATGGCCATTTTCCTGTTTCCTCCGAGTCTTCTCAACTGATGCCATACAAAGCAGAGGTGACACATTCCCACTTTGTTCTGCAAAAGTGCAAAATCCAGAGCATATGAACGGCTGTTCTCAGGCATCATGTTTGGGGGTGGTTTGTAACACAGCCAAAATGAAACCATGCAGTCTGATGCCTGCTTTCCCCCACTGTGTCTGTTTTCTGTTCACTCCCCCCAGCCACCTTTACGGACTGGTTTTCTGACCACTCCAACCTAGGAAGCATCTCCCAATAGCTAGTGGCTTTCCTACAGGCCTTCTTCTCTGGCTGTTCTTACATCCTTTTTACTGTGTGGACACTGTCCTTTTTGTCTGTGGAGGTGGTGGGACAGATAAGGAAGGAGCACCCCAGTCACTTCATCCTCTTCTCCCCTCTTCTAATGGCCAATGGACTGGAACAGTCTGCAGGGGGTTCAGGGCTGTGACCCATAAGGGCTTCCCTGGCATGGCTGCACAAGCTACTCCACTGCTCACTGATGGTCCTCAGTGTCAGAGCAGCACCTGCACAGAGTAGGTCTTCAGGACGCATGTACTGGACTCCTGCATGAGTGTTTTGTAACCTTTAGTTTCCTGTAGTAACAAACGGTAACAAGTGTGCTTATTATCTTACATTTCCTCAGGTAAGGAGTGGAGAATGGACTAGCAGGCTCAGTTCCCTCTGGGGGCGCCATGGCAGAACCTGTCTCCTTGCTGTTTCTACAGGGACCTTTGTGGTGACAGTAGCTAGCCCTCTGTAACCTTCTCATCACAAGATCCTTAGTTCATACCTGTGAGGAAACAATCACAATTTCTAGTGGTTAAAATGTGGACACGGAGCTGGGGAGATGACCTAGCAGGTGAAGAGCCGGCCATGAAAATATGAGGACCTGAGTTCAGATCCCAGAACCCATGCAAAGCCGAGCACAGCAGTACACATGTGTGGTCCCAGTACTCCTACTGCGAGATGGGAGGTACAGCAGGAGAATTTCTGGAATTTTTCTGACCTTCACATGTGTACTGGGGCATGTGTGCACTCATAAACACCACACACACACACACACACACACACTCATGCATGCAGGCCAACACATGCATGTGCATTCAAGAATACACCCAGACACATCACACACACATGCACACTCTCAGTCATATCACACACCACATACACATATGATACAGGCAAACACATATATGCATACAGGAAAACACATATGCGAACACGCAAGAATACTACACACACGTACACTCAGACACCTCTCTCTCTCTCTCTCTCTCTCTCTCTCTCACACACACACACACACACACACACACACACAAACATGCATGCGTGCACACACACTCTGTGGGCATCTTGGGGTGGGATCTGTCACTGCTCACTACAGAGCTATAGTCCAGCTAGCCTTTTCAGTTATTGGTTCTTCTTCTTGGGTACCAGGCTTTTCAGCATTGAGATGTGCCTTTCCCACAGCTTTTAACCATGAGATCTATGAATAATAAGGTATTGGAGGACTTTTTTAGAATGTACTGTTCTGGCCATCTGCATTGTTGGTAAGTGCTGAGGTGCAGGCATGTTTGGCTAGTATGACCCTGCAAGTTCAGTATTTAAAGAGAATTTGAATCAAGGCTGTCTATTTAGAGAGTTCTACATTGCATTAAGATTCCCAAGGGGCAAAGGTACACAGGCTGGAAAGCTCACTGATGGTTCTTATGAGATCCTCCCCAGGTCCCTCCCCAGTCCCTCTCCAGGTCCTTCCCCAGTCCCTCCCCAGTCCTTCCCCAGTCCCTCTCTGTGCTTTAGTCACCCAGCCTGAGATGAATCTCTGAGAACCTTTCCTGTTTGGGTCACTTGCTTTTCCTTTAGAGATGTTTTGGGTCTGATGGATAAGTCTGGAATCTTGACGAGTGGGAAGGACTTGAAAGAAAACCGGAAGAAGGCTTGGTAAGCAGACTCACAAGAAGGGGAACAAGGTGTGAGAAGTTCCCTCAGATCTAATCTCTTCACCAATTTGTGACACAAACCTACATGTGTCAGGCACCACCTCACGTGATTTCTAAGGATTCACAAGCTCGCTCCTCCAAACAGCCCACAGAAGGAGGTTCACCATTCTCCCTGCTTCCTACGTGAAGGCACAGAGATGGTAACAACTTGTTCAAGGGCATACAGCTGGGGTGGGGTTCAGGCTGTTTGCCATCAGGTCCCAGGATGGAACTTTTGTGCACAGATCACAGGAGGGAGCCCTTATGCAATGCAGATTCCCAGAAGGAACCCCTGTGCAATGCAGATCCCTGGAGGGAACCTCTGTGCAATGTGGATCCCTGGAAGGAACCCCTGTGCAATGCGGCTCCCCAGAGGGAACCCTTGTGCACTGCAGCTCCCCAGATGGAACCCTTGTGCAATGCAGATACCGGGAGGACCCCAGAGGGAACCCTTGTGCAATGCAGCTCCCCAGATGGAACCCTTGTGCAATGCAGATACCGGGAGGACCCCAGAGGGAACCTTTGTGCACTGCAGCTCCCCAGAGGGAACCCTTATATAATGCAGATACCGGGAGGACCCCAGAGGGAACCCTTGTGCAATGCAGCTCCCCAGATGGAACCCTTATATAATGCAGATACCGGGAGGACCCCAGAGGGAACCTCTGTGCAATGTGGATCCCTGGAAGGAACCCCTGTGCAATGCAGCTCCCCAGAGGGAACCCTTGTGCACTGCAGCTCCCCAGAGGGAACCCTTATATAATGCAGATACCGGGAGGACCCCAGAGGGAACCTCTGTGCAATGTGGATCCCTGGAAGGAACCCCTGTGCAATGCAGCTCCCCAGAGGGAACCCTTGTGCACTGCAGCTCCCCAGAGGGAACCCTTATATAATGCAGATACCGGGAGGACCCCAGAGGGAACCCTTGTGCAATGCAGCTCCCCAGATGGAACCCTTGTGCAATGCAGATACCGGGAGGACCCCAGAGGGAACCCTTGCGCACTGCAGCACTGCTTCCCTTCTTGTCCTCCAGGGCTAGTTCTTTCCTCATGATGATGTCTCCTTCCATTTTGCCCTCTCACCCGATCCAGAGACACTCAAGCCTGTGGGGTAGAGGACACTCAGCTATGGGCCCTGGCCATAGGTAGACTCCATACTGACCATAGGTAACTTCTCATAACACATTAGCTTTTTCCTAGGAGGTACACTAAAGGCTGAATTTTAGTCATTGCTCCGGAACTGCAGTCACTGGTCAGGACCAGAGCTTAGTTGATTCTTGGGCCATCAGGTCTGATTGGGAGTACCACCCACAGCATTTCAGACATCTTTGGAATGATTTGGGGACAAGCTGTGTCCACACAGGCCTGATCATAGAAGAGGGATGGAAAGAGTCTTGCTTCTGTAAGACGGGTGGTGGTGCTCTCACTGAGGGAAGGACACGTCATCCTGCACATATGTCCTTTCCTGCACACATGTCCTTTCTTCCCTCCCAACATCAGCTCTATGAAACATGCCTTACAGACGGGGAAACTGAGGCAGGCTGCCCAGTGTCATACTTAGGAGTAGAATTGCTGCTTTGGGAAGCTGGGATCATCTGTGTCCACGATTTGCTTCGCTTTGGGGTCTACAAAGCAATGAATGTGTGGAAGTGGTGAAGACTGGCTCCTGACACTTCCTCCTCTCCCTCCCATAGCCAAGGGGGTGTACATGTCCGTAGGGAAATCAGATGTGTGGATACTACAGGCCTGCATGTCATAGAGGAACCATGACCCAGAGAAAGGGGAAAATGAGAGGTGTTGAGAAGTCTGTCTTCTGTAGCACGAATCTTAAAAGGTCTTATTAATAAAACAAACCCAGAGCCAGGTGTTGAGGTGAACACTGAAAGATCAGAGAGGCAGAACAGGCCTCAGCTAACCTCACCTTGCCAACTTCTCAGCTGATCCTGTTTCCTCAAACTGGAAGCCTCTGTGTCCTCATCCAGAATGAATCTCAGCTGAACTGTTGCTAAAAGCCTAAAAGCTTAACCAGGCTCTAGTTTCTGGTCCTCACACCTTCTATACCTTTCTGCTTTCTGCCCTCACTTCCTGGGCAGAAAAACGTGTGTCACCATGCCTGGCTGTTTCCAGTGTGGCTTTGAACTCACAGAGATCCAGGCGGATCTCTGCCTCCTGATGCTAGGATTAAAGGAGTGTGTGCCAGCATTTTTTGGCCTTTATGTTTATCTAGTGGCTGTTCTGTTCTATGACCCAAGGTAAGTTTATTGGGGTGCATAATATATATCACCACAGTCTTTCTGCATGGAAGATGACAAGCAGTGGGACTCTCCTGTGTGGAAGGGTGTGTGTGGAGGGAATTTCCTGAGCCTCTACTGTGTTCAGCACACCACGATGAGCTCTGAGTCCACTCTGACAAATGATAGAGGCATCCCAGCCTCATCTCTAAACTACAATCCAGCGTGTCTGTCTCAGAACTTGGATGATGGAAATACCTATGCTGCCCGATAGCACAGCCACCGGTCACAGGTTGCTATTGAGCACTTGAAATGTGTTTGGTTTTATTTCATTTCAGTTAGTTTAAACTTAAACAGCCACATGTGGCCAGTGGCCACGCTGTTGGACTCTGCAGTCTCTGAGGGAAGGACAGACAGTAAACACTAGCGATTGCTTACAAAGATAAGCACTGCTCAGGACACTTGACACAGCACTGGAGAACAATGGGGACTGTCCTCTTTAGATTGGGTCACCTGGGGAGAGCTCTTCCAGGAGGCCACAGTTCAACAGGGGCACAGGGGATAAGTGTGGGCACGGAGAGTCAGGGGGCCGGTGAGGGGGTAGTTAGGCACTGGAGTGGGAGAAGGTGGGTACTCTGAGACAGAGAGATCAATTCATTGAGAGAGCAGTGAGAAAGCGGAGGAAGGGTGTGGAGTGAGATTAGGGCAGGAGAGGGGAAGGCTCTGATCTTGGAGACTCAGCAAGGGATCTGCCTTCACATTAAGTACAAAACAGCTATAAGTCTGCTCCGGCTGTCATGTGGAGAGCTGACTCTAGGTGGCAGTAGTGGCATCGAGGGACCGGGGAGTGGGGGTCCATGGCAATGGTGCAGGTGGGAGATGGTGGTGTGGGGTAGAACAAGAATGCTGGGGATGAGACAAAGGAATGGAGTCAAGACGTGATTTGAAGGTAAGGATGGATGGCAGACTTTATAGCTAGCCTGGATAAAGATGATGGACTCCAGGGCGATGCTCGGATTGTAGCCGGAGCCACAGGCAAGTGGTAGCACCATTTTCAGAGAAGAGAATGTTAAAAACACAAAAGAGTTTTAGCTGTTTGTGATCACCCAGATGGTGGTTGAAGTTGGAGACATGTTTGATTCTGCTGAGTTGCTGAGGGCTGAGGATCTACACACCCCGTGGGGGCGAGCGTGCATTGATGTACAAGCTTATCTTTGCTTTGGGTAAAGTCAACTCATGCATATGGTGTGGGATGACTGTGTATGCATATCAATGTCTGTGTTTTGGATGAGCATACAAGAGTGTGTACATACATCTGTGTATCAGTAGGTGGAATCAGTGGGTGTGAGTGTGTACATCTTTATGTGTCTCTGTGTGTGCTGAGAATGTCTCCTGATACAGGGTGAGCTTGGAGATGAGGTTGCCTTCATAAGATGTGTGTGCATGTGTGTGTGTGTGTGTGTGTGTGTGTGTGTGTGTGTGTGTATAGGATGAGGGTGTGTTCATGTTTGTGGAGTAGATGCTCATTAACTGGTGCATAAAATGCATAAATTATACACAGGCTGGGGTTTCACATCTGCCTTGTGGGGCATGAGTACACTAATGTAAGGTCTGTGCATACACACCTACTTGGTGACACTATGTGTACAGGTCTGTGTGTTTCTGCTGTGGGGAGATTACTTGCATATATGGTGTAGGGGGACAGTGTTCCAGGGGTAGGTGTGTGGGCCCATCTGTGAGTAGTGAATGTGCCAGCCGGTGCACTTTGGGGGTCTCCTGTGCCTGCAAGTCACAGAGGCAGCAGCTTGCAGAGCATATTATGACATGTTTATAGGTCTCCCAACCTTAATGCATTTTAAATTTCCAACCCAGGGCGATCCCGGTGGACTACAGAACCATTTGTTGTTTCTTGCTGTTTTAAAAAGAAAATTTCCACGCTAAGGTCTCTTCTGCCTCCAAGCTGGAAACATTCCCTGGATCTTTTGGATGCAGACAGGAGAAGGATGCAGATATGGTCTCCAAAGAAGCATGAGTGGGTGAGTGGATCTTTGAAGGTGAAATTGGGGGAGGGGTCTTTATGTGTGGAGGAGAGGCATGGAGTCTGGGGTGGTAGGAGGAATGGAGAGGTAGAAAGGAACCCAGTCCCCTCCTCACTAAGGTAGACCCAGGATGAGGTGGTCCATTTTCCTTTCTACACTTCTTTGCTTTCTGTTTGCCTGAGGATGTGCACTTGACTCATACTACACATCCTCTCCAGGGCAACTTGATCTTGATGTTCAGAGCAACTCCTGGTACCATAGATCCTTTTCCAGGATGTTCTGGGCATTCCCCAGGAGTCCACATGTCTGACTTTGGCAACCAGAGTGTCCATCACTTTTCGTCTGTCCCACTCCAAGTCACTGTGCTGGTGAGATAGGTCTGGGTGGTGTCGACCCAGGGCCTTGCGCTTGCTAGGTAAGCGCCTACCACTGAGCTAAATCCCCAACCCTCTCTCTCCTTTTTAAAAGACAGGTCTAACTGTGAAGCCCCATCTGGCCTGGAAACATGCTAAATCATCCAGGCTGGCCTTAAGTTCACAGGGTCCTCTGCTTTTACTCCACAAGTGCTGGGATTAGAGGCATTTGCCACCATGTAGGGTGGCTTCTGTTTTTACCACTTGCTGGCTGTATGACTGTGGGCAAGCTGTCTGATCTCTTCGTACCTCAGTATTCCGAGTCTTTCCAATGGAGACAATGAGTGTTAACATCATAAGGTCACTATGAGAATAAGATGGCACATGTACAGGACTTACCACAGGCCCCAGCCTGTGGCAGGCTCAATATGGCATCCTCATCACAGTTGTGAAACATTTTAAACATGAAGAAATAAGCAACTTTCACACCAAAGCCTACCACTTAGGGGACCCCCTTCCAGACATCTTTGTTTGGTCTGAAGCGCATCCACTTCTTCTAGAAATGTGATTTATAATCTATGTTGTTTAGTTATGTTTTTCCCACTTAACCATATGTCTTGGGGATTTTTCTCCATCAGTCCACATAGATCTGCTTCAGTCTTTGAAAATTAGTATTAACGAGCTTCAATTTATTGGCCCAATCTATCACTGACTTGGGGTGTAAAGACTGTTTTCAGTTTTCCACAGTTGTAAACACCACTGTAGACATATGCTGTGTGTATGTATCCTCTTGCACTGGGACTGTGTCCTTAGGTTAAATTCCAGAAGCCGGAACAGGGTAAAAAGTATGAGCATTATGCAGTTTGATATGCGTGGCTAAGCTGCCCTTTGGAAAGGCTGTGCCCGTTGTACCCCTCCTGTTTTCTGTCAGTGACCTCTTCCTGTTGGACCCCTTTCATTTGATTCTGGATCCACCCTGTGCTCTGACACAGGTCACTTCAGTACAGAAGGAAGCAGGATGAACACACACACACACACACACACACACACACACACACACACACACGCATACATACACTCTCACATACACACTGACATGTACACATTTTTTCAAATCAGTCTGTGAGATGACCAGCTTCCTAGAAAGCTTGCCACCAAAGGCACTCCCCCAGTGTGGCTGGGGAGGTGTGGGGTGCAGGCACTGAGCCACCGTGGCTCCTCCTGGAGCAGGAAGAGTGGTGAACCATGAAACCAGAGGAAGCCTGTTGAAAAGTGACTTTGATGAATGTTAAGAGTCCTGCTCTCCAGGCTGCAGACTGAAGAAGCCAGGTTGATTTTTACTGGGTTTTGCATGCAAGCAGAAGCTTCGGTGACAGACTGCCCTTTTCAAAGATGGCTGCAACATTATCTCACACTCCCATGCTGTGTGCAGTGGAGCTGTGCAGGGCTCCGTCAAGAGGTGGAGCCTGATTCTCTCTACAATCTTGGCTGGCTTGTGATGACTTTAACAAGTAGAGCCTGATGGAGGGGACTTCTTTCTGGCATTTCTGAACTGCACCTTTGGTGGCTGCTTTATGTCACAGAATTTTGGGGTAACTTGATGCACAACCATAATAATGGGAATATTCAGCAACCGTTCACTCTGGAAGACAGTCCAGAGAAGTGCCGCCATTTTCAACCTTAGTGTACCTGGGAGTCAACTAGGGCTCTCATTAATAATGTTGATTCCTGTCTTCCTTACCCCTGGAGGAACTGATTCATTTGTCTTAGTTAGGGATGGGAAACTGAGACTACGCACTTTTAAATGAACACAATAGAAAATCCTGACTACATTTGCTACCTAAACCAAAACTTCGGCACATCATTTAAGAGCAAAGGCTGTGGCATCAGAAAGATTTGAATGCAAATTCTGAGGCAGTGGCTACCTTTCCTCTGCGCCCTTGTTCCTTATCTGTAAAGAGCAGGGTACCGTATCTGTAAAGGGCATCCTTCTTCATGGCATCCTGGAGGGGGTTAAATGAGATAACACCTGCTTAGCGTTGTCCTGACATGTGGTAAATACCTAGGAGCTGGCACTGCCATTCTAGCATCATAATGCAAGAAATTTTAGCTGTGGTCTCTCCTCTGCCTTTTGACAGTTGCATACAAAATGATGGAGTTCATTATAACATTTGACACTATGGATGTCACACGTGTGCCTGAATCTAGAGTGCACATGCCCTCTGGCAGTCAATGGAGAAGACAATGTGTTCCAGCAGGAGTGTGGCCCATAGTTTCTATCAGTCTTTCAAAGTGTCCTTTATGTGAAGAAGGCCGAGCATGCTCAGAGAGAGCTGCTGCTACCTGGTCAGGTTCCACACCCAGGGGCCTGTTTTCCTGCTAGCAGGATCCATGGGAGGGAAGACTTTCTAAAGCCTCCCAGGGTCACTGTTGGGGACTCAGAGAGAGTAGGAGACAATGGGAACAGTATGGACAAAGACAGGGGAGGGAATGAACTGGAGTTCATCAGAGGCAGTCATTTGAAATCTGATGATTCCTGCAATGCTAGACTGAGGAACCAGACAGCCCAGACAAGTTTCCCTGAAGGAAAGTGTCAGGGATACCATTGTGACTCAGCAAGATGTCCCTGAAACAGAGCTCAGGGAAGCCCGTGGCCTGGCTGTGAGGGCAAAGGCTCTATAATCCAGGTTTAGTAGAAAAGAGCTAGCCTAGATCAGCAACATCTGTGGGGCTCGGCTGCACTGTCAACAGCTAATTGGAGGACCCAGGAACTCAGTGTAATCATCGTCACAATTTCTGCTTCACCTATGTGGTACCCACGCAGCGGTATTTTTGCTGTACGTTTAAATATCTCTTTTGAAATGATATTGGTTACTTCCATGGTTGTGAATCAAAACCATCAGAAAACAGACATGAAGGGGCTGAGGAGATGGCTTGGTTGGTAAAGTACTGACTGCGCAAGCCTGAGGACCTGGGTTCAGATCCCCGGCACCCCTGTGAAATGCTGGGTGTGATGGCTTAAGTCTGTAATCCCAGCACTGGCGAGGTAGAGGCAGGAGGATACCTGGAATTTGAAGGCCAGTAAAGACTAGCCAAACTGGTGGGTTCCAGGTTCAGCCTCAAAAACTAAGGTGGAGAATGGCGCAGGAAGAGGCATGACCTTGGTAGGCATGCCTACACATGGGCACCTCTATGTTCACGTAGTCACACCTGGGCACATGTACAGAAGCACCCCTCCCAGGGAGAAAATCTAATTTTCATCCCTGCCCCTTCCCCTTCTCGCTCTCTTTCAAGGTAATTATTTTTATTTATGTTTGTTTTCTCTTTCTATAGCTACATTTGAAAGTTAGGTAATGCGCGGGTATATTTTTGGACTATTTTTAGATCAACAAATGGACCAACCCATTATTTACTTTTTGTCCCACAGATTCCTTTCCTTTTTAATGCTAATCTTGTTCTTGTGGTATAAAGTGTATCCTGGAAGGTAAGCAAAGCTTCTTGTGGCTCTCTTCGATTTGACAAAGCGTGAGTCACCCAATTACTTCTCAGGTTAAGTGGGATGAGTGCCCATCACACGCTGTGTGTTTATTAGATGTGTGGGTGTGTGTTCTGTGAAGCGCCTGCTTGTTGTTTTGGCTCCTTTTTCAGCTTCGTTGTCTGCTTTTTTACAATTAATGGACAGGGCTTCTTTATAGACTCCGGCTGTGAGTCAGTCTACCACTAGTTACAAATATTACAACCCTCTTCTATCCTGCTTGTTGTTGGTTTGCAAACTCCCTATGAGGATGACATTGAACTCCTGATTTCCCTGCCTCAGTTTCCCAAAGTCCTGGGATTACAGGCATGCACCACTATGCCTGGCTCAGTGCCCTGTATTTCATACTCTCTGCAGTCTACCTTGTTAGGTCGTCTGATTTATCAGTCTTTTCCTATGTGGCCAGTCAGTTTTTTGCTTAGTTGTATTATCTTTAACATTTAGCTCATGTGGAATTGAAGTTTGTACACAGAGAGGAAAGGCTCTAAATCATGTCACCCCTGTTAGGTCACAAAGAAACCCAGGACAAATGATTACCTGAGATGCCTATGAACATATCAAAGTGCATGCTGGTGGCGGGGTTCTCCCAGCATCTCTCAGTACTTGTTACCAGTCCAGGTTCCTCTCAGTACTTCTGATCCTGCCCCCTACCCTGAACCTCTCCAGCCCCTGAGCTTCCCTTTCCATCCCCCAGCTTCTGATTGCTATATAACTCAGCCATTTTGGTTGCATGTGCTTTTTGGCTCTGCTCTGGTCCTTGTTCTCTTTGTCCTGTTGTACCCATGTCACAAAACCCCCAGAGACCACCAAGGAGCCGGTTTCTGATGCATGCACACAAGGAGCCAGTTTCTGATACAAGCACACAAGGGTCTCTTTATTGTCAGGTTCGAACCTGGGCCACCAACCTATGTTCTAAAGCAGCGGATGGAGGGAAATGTGGCAACCCAGGTCTCAGGGGTTGGGGAGTTTTTAAAAAAAATATATTTATTTAATAAAATTTTTTCCATTTTACATACCAACCCCAGTTCCCCTTCCCTCCCCTTCTCCCACCTCCTCACCACCCTCCCACTCTACCCCCATCCACTCCTCAGAGTGGGTAAGGCCTCCCATGGTAGTCAACAAAGTCTGGCATACCAAGTTGAAGGAGAGCCTAGCCCCTCCCCATTGTATCAAGGCTGAGCAAGGTATCCTACCACAGGGAATGGGCTCCAAAAAGCCAGTTCATGTACCTGGGATAAGTCCTGGCCCTGCTGCCAGGGACCCCACAGACAGATCAAGCCACACACAACTGTCACCCACATTCAGCGGGCCTAGTTTGGTCCCATGCAGGTTCCCAAGTTGTCAGTCCAGAGTCAGTGAGCTCCAACTAGCACTGGTCAGCTGTCTCTGTGGGTTTCCCATCATGATCTTGACTCTTCTTCTTCTTCTTCTTCTTCTTCTTCTTCTTCTTCTTCTTCTGCTTCTTCCTCTTCCTCCTCCTCCTCCTCCTCCTCCTCCTCCTCCCCCCCCTCCTCCTCCTCCTTCTTGAATGCCGAATGTCGTTTGTTGAAGGAGGGAGGAGGTCTTAAATACAGGCTTACAGCACAATGGGAGAACCCCGATGGCAGAAGTTCGCTTCTGATTTTTTTTTTTTTTTTTTTTTTAGCTGAGGATCGAACCCTGGGCCTTGCACTTGCTAGGCAAGTGCTCTACCACTGAGCTAAGTCCGGGGTTGGGGAGTTTTAAAGGAAAAAACCACAAGCTGGGAATTATATGCCTTGGTGGTTTTTGGGATTGGATGGAAGGTATATGGGGCAAGGTGATTTTTTGAAACTATTGGTCTAGACTTTTGGCGGGGAGCCACAACCTGCTGACAGGATTATCTGGATATCTTCAAGGGCCATAAATCGCAGACAGAATGCAGGAGCATCTGGATCTTGTTAAACTTTACTGCCCTGTATCTGTTTGAGTTGTCATGGCACATTCCTGAGATTATTCCTGGAACTGAGTACAGCAGGTGGACTGAGATAGTGGGCCCTTTCCCTAAGATGGAGCCTGTAAAGTCAAATCTAAACCTTCACTGTTACTCTCTTGGTCCTTGGCTCCTTTCTTTATCGGATTGCCCTTTTCCTCTTCCCTTTCTCTCCACTTCCTCTCTCTCTCTCCCCTCTTCTCTCCCCTCTCATGGCCTGGTCTATTTTGCTGGCTTTGTTCAGTCTGGACTCTTCCTGATGCCTCTGATTGTTCTCTTTCTCATATCTACAACAAACACTTTCTCCTCGACCATCCCTAAGACACGAACATATTCTCATTTTCATCCACCCCAACCCTATGAGGACATTCCCGAAGACCAGCTCTGTGTATTGAAAAGACTTCCCTCTGGCTTTAGTTAATCATGCGCTTAATGTGGTTTTATTTTTGTAAAATACATTAAGATAGACACACAGGAAAATAAAAATAGTCTGCATGGCATCCCCTAAAATCCTCTTCCATACACACTTCAGGAGAATCATGGGTGAGATATTGAAGGCACAGCAGTGCCTAAGGAGGCTTTTCTAATTCCTTAGGAATTTATTATATGAGACATTTATATTTGTCTTTAGGAACATGAGAAAATACAGATGAATAGAAAGAAATATAAAAACTCATGTGTTATACTATAGTGAGCATGATTACTAGCTAGGTGTTGCCTTTTTTTTTTTTTTCAATGACTTTTGCCCATCTAGACATAAATATAACTTATTTATAAGGAGTAATAAGCTAAATACTGTGAAGCTGGTGAAAATGGCTTATGTTTGTAATCTTAGCACTTGGAAGACTGAGGCAGGAGGACCACCATGAGTTCAAGGCCAATGTGAACTATGTCATGAATTCCAGGCCAGTTGGGACTCTTGAGTGAGGCTTTAATTCAAAAAGTCAAAACAAACAAACAAACAAACAAACAAACAAACACAAAAACATTTTGTGTTGTACCCTTAATTCTTAATATTTCTTTAACAAATTTTTTGTCAATCCTATGTTTATACACAATCATTTTAATGGCTACTCATGGTGATATGAATGAGAATGGCCCTCACCAACAGATATGTTTGAATATTTGGGACCCAGTTGGTAGAACTGTTTGGGAAGGATTAGGAGGTGTGGTCTTATTGGAAATATCACTGGGGGTGGACTTTGAGGCTTTTAAAAGACTCATACCATTTCCACTGTGCCTTTCTCTGTCTTCTGCTTATGGATCAAGATGTGAGCTCTCAGCTCCATGCCTTTGCTCCTCCATCATGGACTCACCCTCTGAAGCCAGAAGTCCAATTAAACACTTTAAAAAAAAAGTTTCCTTGGTCATGGTATCTTATTTCAGCAATAGAAAAGCAGATAAGACACTACAGAGTCATAAAATGCTCTATGGTCCACATATCCTCCATGCTCCTAAACACCAACTCATCCCTTTCTCTTAGCCTCCCCCCACCCTATAGCCTCCAGTTTTAATGGCCCCCACTGTTAGACCTCAGTTACAAGGCCAAATGTCTCTTTTCTTATTCTATTTCCTTTCCTGCTCCTCCCTCAGCCAGCAAACAAGATTCCAGTGATTGTACTTCTAATGAATTTAATTTACCACATGTGACATACACTTTTTTGATATCTAAGTGGACTCATTAACAACACAAAGTTACTCTGTAGGCTTTAAAACTTTACACATGTAAATGATATGTTACTATAAACACCCTTTGCAAATTGCCTCATTTACTCCAAATTATACTTATAGATTTTTATCAGTATGTGTTTTTAAAGATAGGGTCTCATGTGCCCAGGCTGGTCTTGAACTCATTATGAAGCCAATAATGACCTTGAACTTCTGGTCCTCCTGCCCCCACCTTCCAAGTGCTGGGTTTGCAGCTTGTGTGCAACTATGCCAGACTTTTAGAAGATGCTGGGTATTGATTTTTTTTTTTTTTTGAGGTGAGGATTGAACCCAGGGCCTTGTGCTCTACCACTGAGCTAAATCCCCAACCCGATGCTGGATATTGAACTCAGGGCTTTCTGTATGCTAGGGAAATGCCATTATCAACTGAGCCATATCCTAGCCTGGTAAATTTCTTTCTTTCTTTTTTCTTTTTATTTTAAAGATTTATTTATTTATTACATATACAGCATGTATGACTGAAGACCAGAAGAGGGCACCATATCTCATGTAGGTGGTTATGAGCCACCATGTGGTTGCTGGGAATTGAACTCAGGACCTCTGGAAGAGCAGCCAGTGCTCTTAACCTCTGAGCCATCTCTCCAGCCCGTAACTTTCATTTTTTACATTGATTCACCTATTATCATTGTGTGTGTGTGCTCATGCTTGTACCTGTGTGTGTGTGTGTGTGTGTGTGTGTGTGTGTGTGTGTGTTCAGAGGAGAATTTTTGAGTGTGAGCTCTCTCCTTCCACCATGTGGGTTCTGAGGTGACAAGGACTGAACTCAGGTGGCCAGGCTTGGCAGCAGGTTGCTTTACCTGCTGAGCCATCTCATCAGCTCCATTTGTGAATTTTTAAGCATGGTGTAGTGACCCATTCTATGAGTATTTCACAAGAGCTCACTCACTTTCCACTGATAAGGATAAATAAAGAATGATGTTCTCTTACTGTGTAATCTGTAGGAGTTACTTTGCAAATCATACCCAGGTTTAGAATTGCAGGGGCTGCAGTTTGACTTTAGTAGTTATTATCTGTGAAATTGTTGCCTAAAATGGCTGTAAATTTACAATCTCTTCAGCAATGTATAAAATTTCCTGTTGCTTTGGATCTTAACCAACCCTGGCACTGTTTATATATACACACACATATGTATATATATACATATATATGTATGTATGTATAAATTACATTTTTTTCAATAATTCTTTCACTGTTTGAGAATTTCATATGGGTATGTAATGCATTTTGATCAAACCCAACCCCTATTTCCTTCCAATTCCTCCTCTCTTCCCCTTACACGTCTTCCTTCCCATTTATAAGTGCTCTTTTTTGTTTTTTTAAACCAGCTGAGTCCACTCAGGACTGTCTGTATGTGTGTGCCTGCATCCCAGAAGAAAACTGGTGGTTCCTCTTCCTGTAGCCATTAATTGCCAGTAGCTCCTTAGCTGGGGTGGGACTCAGTAAGCTCCTCTCCCATCCCTCTGGGATTCTGGCTGGCTTGACCTTGTGTGGGTCTTGTGCAAGCAGTCACAGATGCTGTGAGTTCATGTGCGCAATGGCACATTTAAATTTTTTAAAATTTACATTTATTTATTCATTTGTGTGTGTGAGCATGGGTGCTAGCGAGTGTGTGCAGGGGACATCTGTAGGAGTCAGTTCTCTCTTTCCACTCTTCTTCAAATGCATCTGGAACCTAACAGGAAGCCAGCTGTTTTCTGCACAGTGGGAAGAAGCATGGTACAGAGTCCTGGCCTCAGCCATGGCAGACTAAGGCTCAGTAGATTCAGGCCAAGAGACATGGAGTAGATAACCTGTATGCCATTTCACTCTGTGTGAATTGTGTCCGTGTTCTTTCCATTTTTATATGTAGCTATTTTATTTTTTATTTCTCTTGATTTAAAAAAATTACATTTTTTTTTGTGTGTATGCACACACATGTGCCACAGCCTGTGTGTGGAGGTCAGAGGACAACTTGAGGAGTTGGTGCTCTCCTCTACCATATGGGTCCTGGAGACTGAACTCAGTTCATCAGGCTTGGTAGCAGGTGCTTTTTTCCCTCTGAGCCATCTTGCCAGCCCTGTGCGGCTGTTTTAAATGTTGCCACACAAACATCCTTGTGCACATGTTTTCCTTAGAATAATTTCTAGACTGAAACAAGCTGCCTTTAAGCTGTGTGTTGAGACATTTGTTCCTGGCTGGTGAAGCCGTTGGAGAAGGAGGTTTTGAAAGGAAGGGAGCCCTCCCATGGCGGGTTTCTGGAACAGCATCACAGAGCCAGTGTAACAGAGACAACCGATTTTCTGCACTGGAGTGCTGTCATCTGGGGACCACTTCCCACCCGAAGAGTGGACATCAGGAATTATAGTTCTGATCACTCTGATGTCAACACAAGACAGAGATGCCCTGAACTATAGCAACCTCATGGATGGGAGTGGTTTTAGGCTTTGCATTCCATACAAGAGATTCAAGCATGTCCATGAACCATGGAACAGTCTCAGTGAACATTAAAGGAGCACCCATGGTTAGAGCAGGAAGGGTGTAACCCTATAGTAATGTGTGTGAGATACGTCAGATGATGAGCCACTTCCTGTGAGAGCTCAGTGTTAACTGTGGATCATCAGCTTCATTGGGCTTATAAGGTGTGTATGTGTACTCTCTCTCTCTCTCTCTCTCTCTCTCTCTCTCTCTCTGTGTGTGTGTGTGTGTGTGACAGATAGATAGATAAATAGAAAGAGAAGAGGAGGAAGATGATGATGATGAGAAGGAGAAGTAAGATGAAGAGAAAGAGAGGGTGGAGGAGGAGCTGGAAGGTAGCAGCAATGGGAAGGGAGATAAAAGTCTACAGGTGGAGAAAGTAGGGCCTGCTGGCACCTTAAGAGTTCCAGGAGTGTGCTGGAGTGTGTATAGAATGACCAGGGAGGAAGGAAATATGGGAACAGGCCTGAGTGTCCTAGGCACTGAAGAATAAAAGGATAAAAATCTCTCTGGCATTGCGGTATGGCTAAGGACTCCTCTACCAGGCTTGGATGCCACAAGATTGCTGTCTCGAGACTTCCCACCTGCAGGTAATCAAGAGGTCAAAGGCCCACATCACTGGGCCAGGTTCCTGTCTGTAAGGGAGCTGCCTCTGCCATGCTCACCTCGAAGCCGGAAGAAGACTGCTAAAGAGGCTTCTAACTTATGACACCCTCTGAGATGTGCACCCAGGGCAGTTTCAAGGATGACTCCCAAACTGTCTCCATCCTTGACTCCTCCTTGAACGGCCTCTTAGATGCCCTATAGCACCTGTGCCTCTTCCTGTCACCACATTGTACTTCCCATGGGAGCAGGTTTGGCACATCGTGACATGTAGAGCTTAACACTGATACTCAAGAAACATGGAGTGGGTGAAAGACAGGCCCCTCAACAGTTCCCTCTCATAAGCATTTCCAGTTCTGGGCTGTCAAGTGAATCACTGGTACCATCAATGCCACACTCTTCACTGGCCATTCTTTTTCCTGCTCTTCCTCCTCCTCATAGCCAACTTGCTAACAAATCCTGTAGTCGGAGTTTTCCTGTGCTGACCACCTGCTTTATTCTCAGTCTGGCTTTCCCAGCTAACTTTATCCTGTACCGTATTGGCCAGGTAGCTTGTTTATTAAACCAATCATAGCGATGCATATTCACACAGTGTGCAGAAGGATTATTCCACAGCAAAGCCCTCTCTGTTCCTGTGTTCTGTACCCACGATTTCCTTTTTTTTTTCCCACTGAAGAATTCTGGGGGATGGAGAAGTGGGAAGAAGAAAATGCGGGTGAAGGTCTGTATGCAAGGTCACTGCTGGAGGAAAACTTCCCTCTTTTGGCACTTAGTGCTACCCACCTACTTCCTGTCAATGACTCTCCACCACCTCCCTATTTCCTTTGTCATAAACTTCAGATTTCTGAGTGTGGCCTTCAGGGCCACAGCCTTGGTCTCTGCCATCTTCGTTTACATCATCCGTTTCTCTTTCGAGTGTTTCCTGTTCCTGCCTGTGTGTGGTCTCCTTAATCTTCAAGCCTGTCCTGGGTCTGCCCGCCTTGTATCTGGGCTCTCTAATCTTCCTCTTCACTGACATCATGGTGTTCCACCATTTCCCTTTTCATGGAAGTGTGTGCTTGGCTGAAGTCACACCAGAGACCTTGTTTCTGTGGGTGCTGCATGGTGATGGAATTCTCTATGGCTGTGGTATACCCAGCTGAAGTTGTGTGTGCTGGTCATGATGTTCGGCCATCTTTCATGTTTCCAGTACTTATCTATGTGTCTCATATGCTTTCTGCTCAACCTTCACGATAAATGTATGCATTTCATTCAAATGAGGATTCAGTATGGCAGACTGGTGGGGAGAATGGGCACAATGGAATAGGGACAGAACAGGACTTTGAGATGCTGCTGAGGATACCAGGACTTGTGAGTGTTGGGTTCTGGGGGAAAGAGGGAAGGAGAGGAGAGATGCAGCTAGCTACTGAGTCAGAAGGACTAGAGTCTGTTTCTGTCTCAGAGCAAGAGAGGAGCTGTAGGTACAGGTCCTTGAGGGGGCAAGAAGATAGTAATTCCCCATAAAGCTGACTCTGTCCAGAGGGAGGGACTCCCTTCCTCTGAGAGATGGAGGATGTAGGGGCTATTGGGAGGAGGCAGTTGGTATCATGGTACCAGGAGATAGCTCAGTTAGAAAAGTGCCTGGCACACAGGTATGAGGACCTGAGTTTGGATCCCCAGATCCTGTGTGAAAGCTGAACATGGCAGTGTGCTACTCTATAACCCTAGGACTGGAGGTGGAGACAGATGGATCCCTAGATCTTGTTGATTGGCTAGACTAGCTGAATTGATGGGCTCCAGGTTCAGTGAGGGAGCCTGTCTCAAAAAATGAGGTGGTCACCCTAACATCAACCTGTGGTCTCTGTGTGTATGTACACGTGTGTATATATTTGTGCTCACACCTGCACACACATGAGAGAGATACCAACACATACACACAGAGAGAGACAGAGACAGAGACAGAGACAGAGAGAGATAGGTGGTGTGGAGACAGCAGAGCCATTAATATCTGAATAATAGTAGTTCATCCAGAGCCAAGGGGTCAGGGAGTAGGCATGTCTGTGACACAGCTTTAAGGTTCCAGGACCTTCCTGGTTTGGGTAGCTGAGCAGAGCTGGTTATTATGTGTCCAAGAGTATGGCTTCCTCTAGAGGCTAGGTGAGCTCTCCCCTCCCATTCTCAATCCAATCTGCTAACAGGATCCCTTTACGGTTGCCAGTGAATTTGCTGTGACCCCTCGCTTTGATCCAAACAGCCTCCCCTGGAGAGTAACCCTCGGAGAGAACACCAGGCCATGTAGATGTTCTCGGCAGGTGCGCCGACTGACCGCTGCCCGGGCTGTCTTTCAAGTCTCCCCAAATTATTTAGTCAACTACTAGATGGTTAGACTGTCTCAAGTTCAAAGGCTAGCGGGCTGGAAACAGACATCTGAGGGACCTGCAGATATCTTAGCAGAGGAATATTAAGATGTGGCAGGCTGGGCTTATCAGGAGGCTGGGTAGGGATCAGAAGGAATACATTTTGGTTCTGTGAGCTACAGGGCTCAGGAGTTGTCCTCTGATGTCAGGCCCACAGGTAGATCTAACCTCTCGGGAAGTTTCTCAGTCACGAGGCTTGGGTGGGAGAGGGAGTAGTTGTGATCTGTGGTCTATGGGGCCTTAAGGATCAGTGTGCGTGGGGTGTCTGGGTGGGTGAGTAGGGGTAATAGAGAAGGTGGGTAGGGAATACTACTCCCCACTCTTTGGTCTTAATTGTTTTATAAAGTATACATTAATTTTTTCATTGCTGTGATTAAACATGACGACAAGAACTCAAGGGAGGGACGGTTTACTTTGGCTCATACGTCGGGGAGAGACAGGCCACTATCTTGGCAGGAAGGTATGGTGGCAGCAGCAGGAGGTGACAGTCACATGGCATCTGCAGTCAGGAAGCAGAGCACAGACAGGAAGTGGAGACAGGCTCTGTAAGATCTTAAGGCCTTCTCTCCATGACCCACTTCCTCCAGCCATGCGCCACCTCCCAAAAGTTCCACAGTCTTCCAAAGTAGGGGGAAAGGGCCATGGACATGCCTTTGTTTGGCCTACACAGTGTCACCAGCTAGGGATAGAGTGGCTGACCAGAGTTGTTGTTGTTGTTTTCTAATTCCCAGATGTTGCCTTGTTACTGGGCCCTCCAGAGTAGATAAATAATGTCCTTGCAGTGGGTCAACATCTTCCTTGCATCTCTCCCTCTCTCTCTCTCTCTCTCTCTCTCTCTCTCTCTCTCTCTCTCTCTCTCTCTCAAGATGTCGTTTCTCTGTGTAGTTTTGGTGCCTGTCCTGAATCTCACTCTGTAGACCAGGCTGACCTCGAACTCACAGGGACCCACCTGGCTCTGCCTCCTGAGTGCTGGGATTAAAGGCATGTGCCATCACTGCCTGGCCCTTGCATCTCTCTCTCCTTTTCTTTCTCTCTCTCTCTCTCTCTCTCTCTCTCTCTCTCTCTCTCTCTCTCTGTGTGTGTGTGTGTGTGTGTGTGTGTGTGTGTGTGTGTGTGTTTTGCTGGCCTGTTTAATAGTGAGCCATGGAAAGTGATGGCGCATTACTGGATGGCTGACGCTCTCCAAATGGAAAGTACTAACCTATGGTTCTCAACAACAACAGGTTGCTGGGCTATAGGACACTACTGTCTAGCATCAGACAGGACAGGAGCTGCACGTGTGTCCACAGGGGCCTGGTGTGCAGAGGACACACTAGCAGTCGGGGTGCAAAGCCATTTCAGTGCCCAGAACACACAGCAGTCACCAAGCAGATGCATGTGTTCCTGGAGCATGGGTCTCCTGGACCCACCCCAGGTCCTTGCATCTCTTTTATAAGATCATTAATCATATTATGAAAGGCCCTACCTCCAATATTATCACATAGGTCATTAAATTTCAGCACTTGAATTTTGGGAGCCATTCAAAATACAACATTATCTCCTAAATTTCACAGGAGGAGGAGGAAGAAGAGAAGGGGGGAAGAAAAGGGGAGGAAGAAGGAGAAGGAGAAGGAGAAAAGAAGATCATCATTATTATCACCATCATCATCATCATTGCCATCATCATCAACATAATCATCATCAACAACAACAACACCATCATCAACAACATTGTCATCATCATCACCACCACCACCACCACCACCACCACCACCACCACCACCACCACCACCACCATCATCATCATCATTATCATCGTCAACAGCAACGAAGGTTCTTATTTTACTTTGGAGAAATCTTCAGTGGACTGGCTGTGTAACTCAGGTGCCCCCCGGACTTGTCATGTAACCACAGTGAGCTGTGATGTGCAGAATGGCATTACAAAGTCTTCTTGATTGAGTGGAACAGAAGGCTGAGGTAAGGGACACCAGAGCAGAGTCTGTCATGAAGGTGTGTTGAAGTCATTTGTTTTCAGAGCCCATTCTATAGCAAGTGCCCATTTCATGCTGTTCTTTCTCCTTGCTCCCTCCCAATGTTAACATTGCCCAGCCCTCTTCCCACCAAGCAGCAGAAGAAGCCAGGCACATAGAGGAGGTGTGACTCCTGGAGGCCTGTAACCAGATCATGGCAACTGGAAACCCAGTCAGGAGGAAAACGCCTTGGGAACACAGTCTCAGTGATGGTCCTTTATTTATTAGGACTGCCCATGTTTGTTGAACTCCTAAGTATGCGCTTGGCACATTCTAGAAGAGAGGTTTGGAGATCATTGAATGTGTGCACCAGAGCCACTTAGCACAGCATTCAAAGTCTTCCCCAGACTTCGTATTGTCCTCTGTCATTTCCCCTACACAGATGGGACCTGAAGTCACCAAATCCCGGTTGTACTGTGGCTTTGCTGCTGCTGTGTCTGAAGGTGCCCTTTCTTCCCTCTTCATTCAGAAAACAACTTTTCATTCACCAGGGCCTGATACTCTGTGCCCAGCACAGTCTCCCTTGCTCAGTCTCTGATGGAGTTTGTGTAATTGGTATGTTTATATTAGTAAATTTCCATTCTATCTGAGATGCTCTCCAGTGTTTGTATTCAAGTTCATACAGCTAGAGCTTGAGCCAGGCTTTGAACTTGGACTTCCTAATGGCAAAGCTAGTACTGACTCCTGTTTTGGGCTCCCAGATCACCCCTGTTCCACTGAGGACTCCATCATCCTCGATGGTGATGTTTCATTTGCTGCTGAGATTTCTGCAAGGTACAGACATCAGCAGCTTCAAGGCTGTGCTTGTCATGGACCATGCTCCTCTTTGCTGTGTCACCGTCACTCATGGTGGGTCCTGAGACGAGGTTCTGATCAACAGTCCCCTTCACATTCCAGCCCATGTGGCTCAGGATTGAAACGAGTCAAGCTTATGGAGGAAAGCTGAGATTCACACTCAAGCCTGGCTTTTCCTATAGCTCTCCTGTCTTTGTTTTTAATATGCAGTCCTGGGGATTAAACCCAGGCTCAGCAAGTGTTTTACCACTGAGATACAGCCTCAGCCATCTTCCTTTTGTCCTCCTCCTGTTCCTCCTCCTCCCCTTCCTCCTCCTCTTCCTCCTCCTCCTCTTCCCCCTCCTCCTCTTCCCCCTTCTCTTCCTCTTCCTCCTCCTCCTTCTCCTCCTCCTCCTCCTCCTCCTCCTCCTCCTCCTCCTCCTCCTCCTTTTGTCATTTTGAAACAGGGTCTCTCCAGGTTGCCCAGGCTGGCCTTGAACCTGTGATTCTCAACCTGGGATCAGAGATTTGTGGATGCTGCTTCTCCTGGATATGTTCTGTCAGTCCCTATATAGTGTGGGGCTACATGGGTCTCTGCCAAGTGGGGAAGACAGACATCATGACAAGAACACACAAAAGTAGTCCTGAGAGGGAGTGAATAGTCCACCAGGCAAAGAGAGATTTTTCATAGGTGAGGGGATTTGAAAGTTGAATAAGAATCTTCCAGAAGACAAGGGGGGTAGAAAGACAGCAGATGTATAAGAGCAGGAGAGAGAAGGGTGGGCTGGGGAGGCTGTGTGGTAGGGAAAATGGCTGTTCAGACATTCTCCTGCCCACTTTGGCCCCTTTCTTCACAGCCTCTGGCAGAAGCTGAGGAGAGAGGCAGCTGTGGGCTGCTGGGGTTCTCATTTCTTCTCTCACACCTGTCTGTGGGAAAGGTGCGGGCATGAAGCTCTGTGGGATTCTCCTCCGCACTGGGGCAGAAGAGGAAATGGTGGAGACAGTCTTTCTGGGCTCTGGATCCCCATGGCTGCTCTCCACCCCTCTCAGTGGCATGGCTCAGCTTCCATCATTGCTGCAGCAGGGAGCAAGACCAGCCATTCTTGCATGCCTGCCTGAGGCTCTTTAGAGTCTTGCTGGTAAGGCCCAGAGGGCTGGCTCCCTGTTATAGGAGAGTGCCAGGTGTCTTCCTCCTGGCAATAGAGGGGATAAGGGATTCAGGCTCTGGCTGGCTCAGGAGGGAGGATGTCTGGCCTATCAGCCCTCGGCAGGAGAAACCGTGAATCCCTTGTCCACGGACTCTGTCCTCAGAGACCATGAGCTCAGCTTGCCTCAGCCTGGCTCTGGGCAGAGAGCCAGTGTGGCAGGGACTGGGTTGGTGTCATCTGTGCTTGTCTGAGAGCTTGGAGATTTAGAGTCCCCGAGCCTAGAGTGTTTCTCACTGCACGTACCGCTGCCAAATGGCAGGGATCCTAATGTGACCTATTCTGGGTTAGGATGTGACATGCAGCTTCACCAGAGGAATGAAAGGCTTTTTCTAGTTCTCATTCCCCAACTGCCATCTGGGGACCTGCTTCATCTCAGAGACTCCATACCTAGCCCAAGAAGATGCCTTCACTGTCCACTCTTTGCTCAGGTCTATACTGGACCAAGGAACCACCTCAGATTAAAACTAATTTGACCACATATCCTTGTGGTCACTAATCTATCCACATGTCTCTAAACCTGCCAATGTGGAATCTGGGCTTCTTTCTGCCTACTCACCTGCAGGGCAGGGCCCATTTCCTGATCTAGCTTACTCCTTAGTCTTAGATGCATGTGTCTGAGTATAGGAGTTGCTCCTTGTCAGGCTGTTGAGAAGGACTGTCTGGACTCCTTGTTCACTGAGGCTGTAACATGGGCCATACATCCTATGCTCCATCTGATCCTGGTGCCCATTTGTGAACATGCCTAAATCCCCTGTGAACACAAATCTCGTGTAGTTAGTTGGAGCAGCTCAGTAACTTGTATAAGTCCTTTAATGAGTACATACACGTGTGTCTATCCATATGTAAAATGCAATGTGTGTGTGTGTGTGTGTATGTGTGTGTGTGTGTGTGTGTGACCTTGTCTGAGATAGATGCGTCTTCTGCCTACTTTGGAGGCAAATGGGTAGGCCCAGTCTCCCTTCCTGTAGTGTTACCCAGCACTGGCTGGCTCTTGGCTGAGGATGTGGAGGCAGAGCCCCTAGAATCTTGGAATTGCCTACTTGTGGTGTTGGCGTTCTCCCAAATGCTCTGGGTCCTGTGGCCTCAGCTCTGAGTTAAGTCTGTCTGAGGCCTCACTTTGCTTTGGCAAGTTCAGTTCTGCAAAAGACACTCGAGAAAGTCCCTATCAATCTGGACAGTGATGGCTGCCATTCTAGCCTCACCACCTTGGCTTGAGTCAGTCTCTTCCCTGACGCCCACACCTGGCTGTTACCTTTTTGGGACAGAGTGTCTCAGGCAGGAGTCCCTGGCTTGGTGTGGCTGATCCTGAAGCCTGGGTCCTCAGAGGACTTCAGTGCTGGCACAGTCCCCAGGCCATGTTGGAGGTACTCCCTGGGGCCTTGGGCAGGATAGAGGGACAGTCGCCCAGAGCCTCTCCTTCCCAACAAGTCTCTGGACGGGCAGGGGCTCACTTGTGGGGAAATTACCAATTTAAATAGGAAATGCAAGCAATTTGGATGGAACCCCAGGATGGCAGTTTGAGAGCTCATTCGCTGCCCCGTGGGGGTTTGATTACAACCAACTTGGCTGATAACATGCAGAGAGGGCCAGAGTAATGGTTTCCAAGGAAACTCGGATCTGTCTAAGCCCCTCTGGCTCCGATGGGAGCCAGGACTGGCTGGGAAATCAGAGGTGGCGCTTGGTCCTGTAGGCTCTCCATTCTCTGTGAGTCCCCACACCGCCCACTCTGCTCCTACCCCCATGCCTCCACACTTGGCCTGCATTTCCATTTCTGCCCATGCATGCTTTTTCTTCTTGGTCTGTTTGTTTCGTCAGTTTCCTTATTCATCTCAGTCTAGATCTTCACAGACTTAAACACTTGGGAAAGTTGGTCAACAATGGTTACATTTTTAAAAAACTGGTTGTCACAATTCATGCAACAGCTACATCATTCCAGGAAACTGATGAGTTTATTTATTTTGACTTACATCTTCAAAGCAACCTTATGAACTATGTATTCATCAACCCTCCTGTCTGTTTTCAGCTGAAACTACATTTCCCAGCATTCCTTGCTATCAAGACAAGTCATATGATGGTTCTGGCCAATGGAATATGGGCAGCAGTAATAGCCTCTCCTTGAGTGTCAGGCCCCTGAAGAATGTCAGATGCAGTCTTTTATATACACACTTGCTCTTTTTCCTCATGGGATGTTGAAACAGAAACTCTAGTGGAACACTCAATCACTGGACTGAATTCTATATAACTCTAGGTAACTGTCTCCTAGCTTCTGTTTACGTTCATTGAACTGTAATTTTATTTGTTAAACCACTCAGATTTGGAGAGTTGTTTATTAGGTTGTTTCCTAGTCTGCAAAAAAACATTTGTATCATTGTTCCTCTAGGGATGAAATGATTCAGAACACTAAACAATCCCCTGCCGTGCGTGCGTGCGTGTGTGTGTGTGTGTGTGTGTGTGTAGGAAGGCCAGAGGCTGACTTTGAATCTTTCTCTCAGTTGCTTTCCACCATAGTTTTTGAGAAAGAGTCTCTCTCTGAGCCTGGAACTCATTATTTTGGCTAGGCTGGCCAGCCAGTGAGCATCAGGGATCTGCCTGTCTCCAGGGTTGGGGTGATAGATGCGGACTGAACCCAGGTCCTCATGTTTGTGAAGTAGTAGGCCCTTGTGGACTGAGTCACCTCTCCATCCTGATATGACGTCACCTCTAAGACCACATAGCAAATGAGTGCTCAGAAAGATTTGCTTTTTGAGACAGGGTCTCATGCAGCCTGGGTGGGCCTTGAACTTGCTATGTAGCCCAGACTGGTCTTGAACTCCTGATCCTCTTGCCTCAGTTTCCTGAATACCATCATGTTCAACCTATACACATGTGGAGTTGAGCTCCTGTCCCACTCTAGAAGGTTAGCAGAGCAACTGAACTGGTGTGGGCAGAGTGCTGGCCTCCATATATCTCTCAAGGAGCCCCAGAAAGAGCCAGAGCAAGGCCAGAGACTAGGAAAGGTAGAGCTGTGGAGGGCAGGTGTGTGTAGAGGCACCCTTAGTCCTTCAGGGAGGGGAGCAGCCAGGAAGGGGTGCCAATCATGTTTAACGAGACCCAGCCAGGTAGAGGAGGAAGAGGGCTGGGAAGACCATTAACTTTAATGATTTCAGTGACAGCTCCAGCTGAGTGATGGGGCAGATGCCAGACTGTGTGGTTTGGAGAACAAGTCAGTGGCTGTGTTGGTGAATGAAAAGAGGGCTCAGCCTAGGCAGAGGGAGAGGGGAGAGACAGACAGACAGACATACAGTGTCCCCCACAAAAGGAGCAGGAGAATCATGACCTATATGATGTTCCTCTCTGCTTGGGTCTCCTCTATGTTTTTAGAGCTGATCTGATAGCTGGCCAGAAACTATGGTGATATTTTATTTTTACTGAAATGTGATTTTATTTGTAGGTTAATAAAGTTGCCTTGGGGTCAGAGCAAGCCATAGCAGAAGCTGGGTGGTGGTGGTGGTGGTGGTGGTGGTGGTGCACACCTTTAATCCCAGCACTTGGGAGGCAGAGCTGGGTGGATCTCTGTGTATTCAAGGATATAGCCAGCATGGAGACACACGCCTGTAATCTCAATACCAACCATAGAAGACCTGGAGGTATGTATAAACAGGCAGTGACAAGGATGTCATGTGGCTGGGTTTACAACCAATAAGAAGGCAGAACAGAAAGTCTATAAAAAAGACAGGAAACAGAAAGTAGACCTCTTGCGGAGAGGAAAGACAGAACAGCAGTGAAGGATCAGGTTTTCAGCTCTCAGCTCTTGCTCTGACCTCTTGGCTTTTAATTCTGCAATTGGCTGTGTTTCTTATTTAACAAGACGGTTACATCTACAAGAAACCATGGAGGAGAGAGGGTGGGAAGATCCATCACACTGTGTAGCACTTGCTGGGCTGAGAATCATCCCCTGGTTGGGCAAGGGGTGGCAGCTGGTGGGCTGTGGCTGGAGAGACTGAAATCCTTTGGGGCTTTGAGACTGAAATCCTTCAGGGCTTTGTGAGTTCATTCTTTGATTGGGGTAAGACATTCACTCAGATAAGCCTAGATGATGAATCTGTGTGGATAGAATAGGCAACCACAACTGTACACCTGCCACGGCTTCCTAAAACACAGGAGCAGAGTTCCTTAAATGCCCAAATGGCCACCTTTTTCTTCCATGTTAGGGAGAGCAACAGAGCTTAGCTTTGGGCCAAGTTCCAAGGCTCCCTTGAAGCTGGGTGTGGCTGTTTCCTTAGTTTCTTTTTTTTCAAGTTTTTTTTTCTTTTAGAATATGTGTTTTTTATTCTTTGACAATAACATACAGACATATACACATACACAGTTTATCTTGACCATATCTAACCTAAATCATTGCTTTCCACTCCCTCTAGATTTTTCCAGTATTTCTCTTTCCCACCTTCAAGTCCTTTTCTTCTTTATTTATTCATTTTACTTATTTTTTTAAAATATTTTAATTGCTTCTTTGGGAATTTTACATCATAGACCCCAGTCACTCTCACTGTAAAGTCCTTCCATGTCCCACCCCTTGGGACCTCCCAACAAAATAAAAAAAACCACCCTCAACAAAAAAACAAGTTCAATTTGTGTTGTCCATATTCTCTCTGGAGCATGGTTAAACCCCCAGTGGCCAGCCCCTTAAAGCAAACTGAGACCTTCTCCACCTGCACCCCCGCCAGAAGCCATCAGTTGTGGGGAGCTACACTTCAGCATCCTTATCACAATTTTTAAGAGTTCTCTTTGATGGCTTCCTCTTTAGGCTGTTATTTGGGGGGGGCATGGAGGGGTTGTCACAGAAGCCCCCCACGTCCCTCTTTCTCAACTGTTCATCCAAAGTCATCAATATCACTGCTAAAGTAGCTTCCTGCTCTTTACAGTCAGCAGGAACATAGATCACAGGCTTCCACATGGTTTCTGGTGACAGCACAGGCCATGAACGTGACCCCCGGCCACAGAAGGACCACAGACCCAAACAAGGCCCTAGGAGGCAGCCTGGACCACAGACATCAACATGGCCTCTAGTGGCAATGCAGGCTAGTCAGACCAGTATGGCCCCTGGTGGCAGTATGTGGTATATGGCCCCATGGCTTCAGGCTGCAGTGTTTACCACAGACATCCACCTGACATTAGGTGGTAAGATGGGCCAAGGACATCAACCAGGTCCTCCAGCCTCATCAGGACCACTGACTCACACATGGCCCTCAGTGGCATCATGGACCATGGTGGTTCTTCAAGGAGGTCCACTCTAGAAAGGGAACTGTTCCTCATCTCGGGTCTCCATCTTTGCCCAGAGCCAGGGTGATCCCACAACCAGGCAGTATGTTTGGGGGCTAGTCTGCATCTGCATAAGCTCCAGGCATACTATCCCACTGACCCCACCAGGCAGCGGCTTGTTCCATGGTCAAATTCAGCTCTCTCACAGACCTGTCACTGCGGTTGTGTCTCCACAGCACATGCATGCACGACTTTGCTCTTCCGCCTCTATAACCTCCATCAAATCAAAGCTGGCCTGTGCCCTTGAGAGGCAGGGTGGGTGGGTGGGGGGCAGCCTGGCCAGCTTCTGCACCAGCCTGTGCCCTCTCCAGGCCTTGTTTTATTTATTTTTGTAACCCATTGAATCCAGGTAGGGCTGCCTGCCTGTACATGAGTGAGTGTGGGATCATGCTTCAGAGTGTTAGTGGTCTACCAGGGTCCGCACCCGTGAATTTTCCCTGCCCTGAAAGCCATCAATTGCTGGTAGCTCCTCAGATAGGGGTAGAGCCTTAGGACCTCCTCTTCCACCCATGCTGGGGTGCCTACTGCCTTGCTGTTGTGCGGGCAATCACAGGTTCTCTGAGTTCCAAGTACAATGGCCCATGTCGTGCCCAGGAGACAGCATGACACTGCGCTCCTCCCCATCCCCAGCCCTTACATTCTTTCACCCCCTTCTGCGACATTCCCTGAGCCTTGAGAGTGTTTCTTTCCTTAGTTCTTGTTGAAAGGAAGAATGTGACTTCCAGAAAACCCAGAAATGGTTGTGAAATATTATTGATTCTCCCCTTTCCATGGGCTAGAGCTGGAAGTACAGATGACGAACCAGCTGTGGTGTATGGAGCCCAGTGAGACCTGATGGGATAGTTGAGTGATAGATAGGAGAGGGACCCTTGTGACTATAGAAAAGGGTCTTTTCTGTCCTGGACCTGGCTGTTCCTCTGGAATGTTATATGGGTGAGAAAGGAATATATCCATTTAAGCCTTAAAGTGCTCTTGGATCTCAGGGTCTTGTAAAGGCAGGTTGGCCTCCTCCTTAATTCATATTCCTCTTTGTTCCCACTGGTGTCTCTGTCCACAGTGCTTTTTATTATTTAGTCTGCCCCATCCTGTCTCTCTTATTACCCCCTTCTTGCCTTTTCCCCACCCCACAATCTTGATCCCGTGTCCTCCCTACACTCAGAACTCCTCCCTACTCCCCTCGTCTTCCACGGAGTCATTTGGCCTCATGGGGATCTGTCCTCCACACCATGGTTTTTTTGTGTCCCCAGACTACATGCTTTCCTGGATCGATTCCCTCTTTGTACTCAGTTCATACCTCACCTGATAACCCCAGATCTGTCTCCAACCCCAGAAGCTGTTTTTCTGTGTTCCATGGATCACCCCAGGAATCCTGCTCTGCACAGCTGCAGGGGGCCTCATGCCCCGGGTGCCTCAGTTCATGTCCAGTAGAATGTTGGGGCTCTGCAGAGGAAAACTCCAAGTCACAGTGGTTTAGATAGTACTGCAAAGACTGTACCAGTGAGGATAGGTTGACTTGGGTGGCTTGAGCCACTCACTGGTTCAGTGATGTCATCAAGGTCAAGGTTCTTATTTGTCCTTATAGCCTTCCTTCAGAATCATCTTACCTTGAGCTCCTTGAGTTGGAGAATGGCTGTGAGGAGCAATTAGGATATTATCATCATCAGAGTCATTGTTGTCCTCGTCTTCCTCCTCCTCCTCCTCCTCCTCCTCCTCCTCCTCCTCCTCCTCCTCTTGTTGTCAGGAAACAGCTTTCTTCTCTCCCACATCTGGTGGGCCTAGGAGCAGTAGGTACTTTCCTTTGGACCAAATGGGTCAACTCATGGCCTCTACGCCAAAGAAATCTCAAGGGTGAATTGACAAATGAGAAGGCATATACTCACTGGCTTAGACTGCTCCAAAGCTGTCATCAGCATGGGGTGGGCCACCACAGTTGGGCTGTATGGGTCAGGGCCCACCCTGGATCCGAAGCCAGTCCTTCAGAATGTATTTCTATGACAGATGGCAGAAGGGTTGAATGGATGTTGGGCAATCAATTATCATGTCAACTCCAATATAACAGTCTAACGCCTCATGTCTACTCATTTCACCCAACCCCCACTTCCTCCTGTGTTTTCTGTTTCCGCTAATGGTTCCACCATTAACTCCACCACTTAAACCAGGAAGCAGAGTCATCTTCGACTCTCCCTCTGTTGCCCCCACTCAGTGATTACTCAGTCACCAAGCCTCAATAATCTGATCATTTGTGAACCCCTCTCATATCTGCTATCAACACTCAAATGGCTTTTAAATTGGTCCCTTTCTCCGGTTCCAATGCCCTCCAAACTGACCCCCCCTGCTGCTTCCAGAGTGAGCTTTCTAAAATGCAAATCTGAGCTCTTCTTGCTACCCCTTTGGACCCCTCACTGGCTTTGTATCATTTCTAGGAGAAAACCCAGGTTCTCCCCAGACAGTCGGGGGCTAGGAAGGATTAAGGAAGGAAGTACTAAAATTTATGCTGGCTACAGCTAATGCTGGTTCCTAGCAGTATCTACATAGGATGCCCGGTGTTGAGCATGTGTATGGAAGGGCTGTCAAGAGGGTGACAGGTTGAGGCCGTGAGCCGAGGGAGTCAATCCAAAGTGCTTGAAGTTTGTAAGGCTCAGGATTATTCTGGTTGGGTGAGTTGGTCTGGTTTTAGTTGTGGTCTGGTGCCTAAGAAGGTCAAGTGAGAAGTTACTTAGTTTTGGTGAGGTTTGAATCCCAACCTGCTATTGATGTCCTTAGCTTAGACATCTTCCTTTGCAGAGGAGAACAATATGGCTTCAACATTACCTAACATCTATCTCGGGGGTGGATTCAGAATTTGATGAATGGATGCTCAGAAAATACTCAGAACTTGGTAAATACACACAAGGGTCAGTTGCTATTGTTACTAATATTTAAAATGGGGTGAGGTGTTTATGAATAGTTCTCTTAGTTTACAACAAGATGAATCTTATAAGAATGACATAAAGAATATGTCCTTTCCAGTATGAATGCATGACTTCCTACTGAGGGTGTCCAGTGTATTAAAATGTGGGTGGAGGGGGGGGGGCTGCAGAGATGGCTCAGAGGTCAAGAACACTGACTGCTCTTCCAGACAACCTGGGTTTGATTCCCAGAACCCACTTGGAAGCTCACAACCATCTGTAACTCCAGTCTAGGCAGTCTGATGCCTTCTCCTGATCTCTGTGGGTTTGAGGCACAAATGTGGGACACACATAAACATGCAGGAAAAACACTCTTACACATAAAATAATTAAGTACATTAATTAAAAATAATTTTAAAACATGAGATGGGATATCTCTAAGTATATTTATTATCAGTTAAAATTAATTCATTAATTTATTGTATGTCCACGTTCTACCTGAGTGCAGGCATGCCACGGCATGGGGCAGTCAGCTTGTAGGAGCTGGTTCTCTTTTTCTACTATGTGGGGCCCAGGGATTGAGCTCAGGCATCGAGGCTTGGCAACCAACACATTCCTCTCCTGAGCTATTTCACCAGTCCTTAATGATTACTTTTTGCTGTATTGCTCAGGCTGGCTTTGAACTTCTGGGCCCAAAACATTCCTCTCACCTCCTGTTGGAGGGTCCAATGATGATCTGAGTGACTGAAATTACAGGTGTGTACCATTGCATCTGGTTTATACATCTGCTTTTAATGTGTGTGTGTGTGTGTGTGTGTGTGTGTGTGTGTGTATGTGTGTGTATGTGTGTGTATCTGTATGCCACATGTGTGCAGGTGCCCAAGGAAACCAGAAGAGGATGTCAGATTCTCTGGGCCTGGAGTTACAGGCAGTTGCGGGACTCCTTATATGGGTGTTGGGAACCGAACTCGGGTCCTCTGGAAGAGCAGCAAGCACTCTTGACCACTGAGCCATTTCTTTGGCACCTACATGTTTGGATTGGTTCCATGTTGAGATAATTTTTGAGATACATTGGGTTAAATGTATGTTATTAATATTGATTTTTACCCCCTTTACCTTTTGATGTGGTTTCTAGCAAATGCACCATGACCTGGGTGGCTTGTGTTATGTTTCTGTCAAGCAGGACTGATGTAGACTCCCTGATCATCTTTTCTGCTCTGCTCTGTCCAGTATGTCCCGCCAATCTCCAGCATCGCTCTGCACTTGCACATCTTTAGAGTGACCTTTGGCCAGAGTGTATCATTTCTCCTCCGAAGATCTGAGAGCTCTCTATCAGAACATTCTCGGCCAATGCTGTTGCTTCCTGTGGGTGGAGTGAGTCCCCAGGAGCACAGTCCCCTGTCCCTGAAGACTTGGTTAGAACCAGTCTCTGAATGCAACACTCAGCAGAGCCCTGGGCTGAGAGGGTGGCTGGATGAAGAAGGCAAAGCACGCTTTGAGTGTCCTTGAGGGGCATCCTCTTTCAAACATTCACTCCACTTTCTGCAAGGCATGAGAAGGCGGGCTTGGGGGTAGCCTCTGATCCCAATCCATCATCGAACGAGCCATGAACTATATGAGGCTGGGTTTGTCTCTCATTTCTGTGTCTGCCTTAGCTCTATGAAATGGAGGCGGTCCCAACCTCTGAGAGTTAAAGGCAAATTTAAATGAGACCATGCTATGAACCCACCAGCTAAGTGCCTGGGTATGGCAGGTGCTTAGTAATCTTGCTCTTTTTCCTCTCCCCAATCCTTCACACTTTCTAGAGAGAGCAGGTGTTGGCAAAAGGGTAGGAGAGAGGAGGAAGAAGGAAGGGCTCAGGACAAAAAGGTCAAAGGCGCCAAAGGAAACGTCCCAACTGCCCTTTTTTTTTTTTTCCTGCTCAGGGCTGGCCCTGAGGGAGGAGACAGGGTTGGGACTGCTTGGAGCGCTGGGTTAATGAAGAACAGAGCCCACTCCGGAGCTGTCACCATTGATTTCTTGTTTCAGGCAGCTTGCAAGCTGCCCCAGGAATCAATGTCGGAAGGTGAAAACAAATTTCTAAAATTAGCCTGGAATACATCGCAAGAGAAACCTTCTACGAGTCAAATAATAATGAAGCAAAAACCCGAGCAAGGTGTCATCACTCGGAGAGAGGGAGGCATGCAGCACACCCTGGCGCTTCCTGCCACTGTGTGGGCATCAGTCTCCATACGGGAGAATCTCGCCTGCTGGGAAATACACACACTGTCAGCATGAATGCAGGTGGCATTCCAGCACCCCAAGAGTCCCATGATGGAGCCATTCAGTCAGTCCTAATGCAGAGGGTGTTAAGAGTAGAGTTGGAGAAGGTCTGGGGGGTGGGGGAAGGGGGCCTGCTGGTGGTGAATTCTGTCTTGCCAGAGGGCTCATGTGTGCGGTTAGTGCCAGGAAACTGTTTTGACTTTTTTGGCCAGGCCTCTTGACTGGGCAGTCAAAAATGACAGTTCACTCCAGCCTGGGAAGCCCAGACATGAGCTTTCTGTGCATGTGCATCTGTGCATGCATACGTGTGCATACGTGCATGTGGTATATGTAGGTATTTGTGTGGGTGTGTACATGTGTGCCAGAGGTCATCACCAGGTATAGTCCTTGATTGATCTTGATCTCATGTTTTGGAGACAGGGTCTCTCACTGAACTTGAGTGCACATCACAGGGCCCGGCTGTTACATGGGTGAGGAGATTCAAACTCAGGTCTTTATGGCTGCGCTTGGTTATCACTTTCCAGACTGAGACATCTCCCCAGCTTCCCTGCTCACTTTTTATGAGAGAGTCTGAGGTAAACCTGATGATCTGACCTGAGCACTGTCCCTGCAGCCCCAGTGCCTGGTGTCTTAGCTTTCTATCTCCCCATACTCTGACACTGCTGACAAGCTCTGGGAAGAAAGGAAATAAGTAACCCAGGGTAACCATTTTGTGACAGGAACCGTCCTCTGGGGACCCTCCACATCCTGTGATGTTACAGCTGAGAGGTCTCCGGAAAGGGAGGTGAAAAGGGGGCACGTTTGTTCTGGCTTCTGTGACTTGAAAATACCATAAAGGAGTTGAAGGGGGCGTGTGAGAGGTGTCTCAGCAGCTGAGGGCCAGTACTGCTCTTGCAGAGGACTGGAGTTTGATTCCCAGTGCCCACATCAGCCAATCACAGCTGTTTGTAATTTCAGCTCCAGGGGACATGATGCTTCAGACCTCCTTGGGTACCTGCATGCCCCATGGCATATACACACACTCACAGGCATGGATGTGCACACATAGGATGAACACAATTAAAGCTAATAAGTAAATAAATAAAAAAAAGTTGAGGAACCATCCTGAGGGTTGGCATCCTATGTGGCTTCTGGAGTGTCTTAGCACAGCAGGCTGACTTGGAAGGTCCAGTGTCTGCTTGCTGGGAGACTGGGATATCATCATAATCCATAGCTGCTGGAAAAGCTAGAGTATAAGAGTCCAGATCTGCAGGAGCTACAGACTGGGTAGGACATCCGATAGCCTGAGTTCAATCCCAAGAACTGATGTAAAAAAGCTGGGCATGGTGGCACATGCTTGTCGTCCTAGTGCTGGAGAGCTGGGGACATGTGGTTCTAGGGGCACTCTGGCAGCCAGTTTATCTGAATTGGTGAATTTCAGGGCACTGAGATAACCTGTTTCAAAACACAAGGTGGAGAGTGCCTGAGAAACTGAGAGCTGAGGTTTCCCTCAGGCCCTCACATGCACACACGTGCACACATACACATGCACTGCACAATGCACCTGTGCATTTGTGCACATTCATGCGCATGTATGTGTGCACGTGACACACACACACACACACACACACACACACATACAGAAGATCTTGTACACTTCAGACACACTAAGAACAGTCAAAATGTTTGTTCTCAGTACAAATCACTGAGTTGGTTGTAAAATGAGTCACCTAGAACCATATTTAAGACCTGAGTCAGGGTTGGGGATTTAGCTCAGTCATAGAGTGCTTGCCTGGCAAGCACAAGGCCCTGGGTTCGATCCTCAGCTCAAAAAAAAAAAAAGACTTGAGTCTCTCTCTCTCTCTCTCTCTCTCTCTCTCTCTGTGTGTGTGTGTGTGTGTGTGTGTGTGTGTGTGTGTGTACATGTGACTTTTTTGAGACAGGATCAGGCTAGCTTAGAACTCACTATGTGGCCTGAGCTGATATCAGACTCATAGAAATCCTATCTCAGTCTCCTGAGTGCTGGGATTACAAGTATGAGCTGTTACACCTGGCTAAGACAAGAGCCTTGGTTTGCCAAAGTATGGCAGAATTTCTTTTGCCAACTTTTTTTTTTTTTTAAAGCTATGTTTGTGTCACTGTGACCAAAATATTCACAAAGACAGCTGAAGGGAGGAGAGATTTGTTCTGCTTTATGTTCAGAGACTTTCTGTCCATAGTTGGAGGGACTCATGCCCTTGGGCAGGACATCATGGCGGCAGGTGTGTGTAGCAGAGGACAGCTGCTCATATCATGGTGGACCAGAAAGCAGACAGTGAGACTAGAATCAGGAGTATCACATGGTAACCTACACCCAGGCCCCAACTGTTGAAGGCTTCACAGCCTCCCCAATCAGCAACTGGGGACCAAACATTCAAATGTGAGCCTGTGGGGGACATTTCCAATTTATACCACAGCTTTCAAATTCTAGCTGTGTATGTTTGATGATGGCATTAACTTTCTAAAATATTCAGGAACTGTTAACAGTGATATACCCTCCTCTACCGCTAGGTCATCTTTGGTACTACCCAGAAAAATACGCACTTTGGTGTATGCCTTTCCATATAACTTTTCAATTTTTCTTTTCTCTTTTTTTTTTGGAGGGGGAACCCAATGATTTATTAGAGTTGATTCCAAGAGCATGGTGGGTAAGAGTTTGTTTTCAAGAACACAGGTATGTTTCTAATAGCTACACCACTGAAGAAAATGTCTCTCCCTCTCCCATCAATTGGTATCTACTTATAAATTTTTAGGGAGGGATGGGGGCCCATGAGACCCACCCTGTCTTATTCAGTGTTCTATTGAAGAGACACCATGACAAGGCAACTCTTATAAAAGAAAGCATTTCATTGGGGCTGGATTAGAGTTTCATGGCAGGGTTCATGCAGATGTGATGCTGAAGAAGTTGAGAGTTCTACATCAGGATCCACAAGCAGCAGGAAGAGGGCCTGGACCCTTGAAACCTAAAAGCCCACCCCCAATAACACACTTCTTCCAACAAGACCACACCTATTCTAACAAGATATACCTCTTAATCTTTTCACATAGTATTACTTCCTGCTGACCAAACCATTCAAATATATGAGCCTCTGACAATTCTTATTCAAACCTCCACACCTTCCACAACAATCTTTTTTCTTCAAAAATTGCCTCAAGTTTTACCTATGTAGCTTTAATAGCTTTTGAGTTAAAAAAAAATTTCCCCACATCATCAAACATATTCTTCTGCCATTATGATTTCCGCTGGATATATAGTTGTCAACTATACAGGTGGACTGTAGGTCGCTTCAGTGTTAACACTGTTATAAACAATGCTGTGATGGACATCTCGGGTAATGTTTCCAGGGTCAGGGCTGTATCACCATGTGGACCCAAGCTGTGGTCTTATTAAAACCAGCTGAGTGTTGGCTATGGGTCACTGTTGTTCCATCAACCCAACCTGGTCCTTGAGCAGTCGTTCCTTTGAAGCCAAGTTCAGACTCTGACATTTGTCTTTGCTTCATTTTTATCTTATTAGATTCAGCCCATCAGTCCTGGCTGTCTAGAGCCATCTGGATCCTGTCGATGTGTTTGCAATCTGTTTTTTGTTTTTGTGTTTTGGCCTTTGCCCCATCCACTCCTTCTCTTCAAATCAACTGCAAATCTGGTAAACAGGCCTTTTATGTTTTCAATTAAGTCATTAATAAAAAAAAAACTCTGTACAGGTGAAAGTTGAGCTCTGTGATGGGCCACTAGGGACCTTCCAGGTCTGTCAACACTGCAGGGTTCAGCAGGCTTCAGATCCACCCAACTGAGGCAGAATTCAGCTTGCTTTCTGCTATGAGTTTATAATAAACTTCATAAAGCAAAGTCAGACCAGATGGTTCCAACATCCAGGCTCAGTCGAGGGGAAATGTCCTCCGAAGCAGAAGCTCGGGTTATGGATGGAGGGCTGGGCTCCCATTGTTTCTGTTTTAACTGGGGCGCATGGCCACCTGGTCTCCCCGCTGCTATCTCAGTGACCCAGACCAAGGGCTGGCTCCCCAGGGTTACTGTGCCCCCATCAGTCATTGACAACCCAGGGGAAATGACTGCCCAAACCAGCTGCGTCCAAGCAGGAGTGATGTCTGGTCCTGAAAGAACCCAGCTTGGGAGCTTGCACCCCTTAAGGCCGCACCCCTATGAGCGCTGAGTGACAGAGATATGGACACAGGGAGCCATGCATCCAGGGCTTTGCTGCTAGGGAGCAGCCTGGTACTGATGGGGGCTCAGAGCCTGGCAAGGAGCATGGACTCCACAAGGTCAACGCAAATCCTTCTTGCCTCTCAGACTCAGCATCTTCATCTGCTCAGTGGGGATGGAGATGATTCACCCGTGAGGGGTGGAGTGTGAAATTCGTGAGACGTAGCAGAGGCAACATGTAGAGTGCAAGGAGACAGGCTGCCTATACATGTGCCTTGTTTCTCCTCACCACGTCAAAACAAATTTAGGCCAGTCTTCAAAAACGAACAGCTTTCACTTACTACTATGGCTCCTGATTTCTCCTGAACCGGAGGATCTGGCAATGTTGGGGACACTTTGCCAGCTTCTTGCCCGTGACAGTGACAGAGTGAACTGTACTCCTTACATTTGCCAAGGTCAGCACCGCTCACACAGTCCATTCCTGGGCTTCTGTGCACACCTGGTTCAGATGGTCGGTCTGAAAATGCCAAGTGCTGGGGGTGCTGGCATTCACTGATGGTGCACTGTGGGCTTGTGCAGTCTCAGGGGCTGAATTGCTCAGCCTGGGTGTGACCTCCATTAGGATCTCAAGTTCCCCCTTTAAAAAAATGGTGTAACAATGGATGGTTACAGAAATTGCCTGTTGTGGTCCCTGATTGATGCCCTGTGGAGTTGTGTAGCCTGATGACCTCCCATGGTGGCTGACTCAGTTGGGGGACCAGGCTTGAGACTGGTGGGTGTTGAGGGAATTGTAAAGGGCGAAGAAGAAACAGTAACTACAGGGGTGGGGAGGCAGCTCCAGCTAGTGAAGTGCTTACTGTAGAACATGAGGACCTGTCTCTGTTACTTTTAGTTACTTTCCTATTGCCCTGACAAAGCACCATGGCCCAGGAAGAAAACATTTAATGGAGCGCGCACCTGTGTGTGTGTGTGTGTGTGTGTGTGTGTGTGTGTGTGTGTGTGTGCGCGCGCGTGTAGAGGTGTGCTCTTTCCACAGGGCAGATGTGGAGGTCTGAGGACAACCTTGGGCATAGATCCTGGTCTTCCTGACTTGCTAGGCCAGGTCTCCTTGCTGTTCACCATAGTGTATGCTGGGCAGCTTCTGAAGACTCTTCCTGCTTCCTCTCACAGGAGAAGTGGGATTACAGTTATGTGCTAGCACGCTTGACTTTACTTGACTTCTGGAGACTTGAACTCAGGTCCTTATGCTCACATGGCAAGTGCTTTACCCACTAAGCCATCTGTAAAGAAGGTTTATTGGGACCCAGCCATTCTCACTTGTTCATGCATCGTCTGTGGCTGCTTTTGCACTGTGATGGAGAGAAGGCGGCTGTGGTAGGGACTGAGAACGATTGCTTTCTGATCATTTCCACATCCCTGCTGTGGGCCCTTCCTGCCTCCCCAGTTCCAGAACTCATGCTGTGACACCCCTTTCTTTCTGGGTCAGGTTGGTATGAGCCTATATTCTCCAGAATTCCCTCACTGTTTATTGCTAGGTGCATTCAGGGAGCTGTCTGTATCTCTTTGTCCACTGAGCATTCATTAGTTACAATGTTGTTGCTGTAACCACAGGACTGACAAGAACCTATCTACCGGAGGGAGGGCTTATTTTGGCTTACAGCTGGAGAGCTCACTGGGCTGGGGAAGGTACCACAATCGGAATAAGGCAGCTGGTCACATCACAGCCAGTCAGGAAGCAAAGTGAGGGTAGGAAGTGAGCCGGGGCTAAGAAACCTCAGCTCCCAATTCCAGTGACTCACTGCCGGCAATGATGATCTGTCTCCTAAAGTTTCTACAGCCTTCCAAAACAGTGCCATCACCTGGGGACCAAGTGTTTAAACATATGAGCCCACAGATGACATTTCACATTCAAACCACCTCGCCTGCCTTTGTGGGTGCTCAGGGCGTGATGTCCACCGTGATGGAGCTGGCTTCTTAGGGCCCTGCCTGCTGAGACAATTCCTTCCTTGCAGGGTGCCTCTCAGTTCTTGTAAACATCTGCCTGTGGTTACCAGTGACGTGTGGAGCAGGCTGGGGAGTCAGACAAATCTCGAGGGGACTCGTAACTGTGGGGTCCTGGGTTGGTCTCTTCCCGTCACTGACCACCTCAGCTTTTTCACCTCTGCAGGGAGGATGAGACGGGTCATTGTGATGAGGACCTTGTCCTCTATCTGCTGTCTAGGACTGTCCCCCTTCACTCCAATGAGGGGACAGGAGCAGCCAGGCAGTGCTGAGCGGAGTGTGTGGCTCAGGGCTCAGAGTCAGAAGCCCGTGGTTTAGCGTCTTCCTGGACTCTGGATTCTTGCCACATACTCCCTCCCTTGAGTCTGGTCTTTTATCCAGGTTGGGGACTGTGGATGAGAGTGCCTGGACTTGGTGGCCTGCAGAGAGCTGAGGATCTTCCAGAGGCACAGGTGCGGGGGCTGGGTGGAGAAGGCCAGGCCAGTTGCTATGGAGAGAGAAATGTTATGCGGTTAACTTGTTTGACTGGCGGCCTTGAGAAATACCCATGTCCCTGCGGGGCCTCCGAGCCATCCATCATTTGGAAAGGCTCCTTTCATGATGAGGGTTATCTATGTGGCTAATAAAACCGCACTCACAATCCCTTCCATGCAGACAGCCTTTCCCTTTTTACACATTTTATGGAGCCCTCTTCAGTTTATAAGGCGCCAGAGGCTTCATTCTATTCAGCGCTGCCTCTGCCTCTGTGACAGGCATTTGAGCACACGCGGTGTGTTGGGCATGCAGGGGTGGGATGTGAGCTGCACATGGTCCCAGCTAGCAGGAGCTCAGAATCCCACGCAATGGTGAGCACAGCCTTGTCACCCCAGTCCACAGGAGGAAAGGGGGAGGTGGCCTTGGACAGGAGAGGGGCAGCCTTGTCTGAAATTGGAAGGAAGGAAGGACACAAAGAGGATTAAACTTCAGGGTATCCCAAAAGACACCAACCATTTCACTTCTGCTTCAACCTGGGCCCTGGGCCAGGCTGCTGGCACGCCTTGATTCATTTATCATGAGTGTCTTCTGGTTGCCAGCAACAAGGACCACAATGTTGACAGACTGAAACAATGAGAGAGTTCTTGTCTCAGGTGTCCAGATTACAGGGGGGGCGGGGGGGATTTGGCTCATTTTTTTCATCTGTAGGAAAGGGCTAAGAGCTGTACCGTTGCTTTGTCTTCCACACAAGGAAGTTACCTTTCTCTTCCTGGTGGCCATTTAAATATCCCAGGGAAGAATCTGATTGGCTCAGACCAAGCAGGTGCCGATGTCCTGAGTCAGTACCTGTGGCCCAGGGGAAGGTCATATCAGCAAGTGTCAGTAGCTCCCATTATATCATAGGCTAGATGTGGGAAATTAAAGTGGAGCCGAGAAATTCTTTCTAGCTATTTTTTTTTTAAATTTTCAAAATTACCTTCTTTTATTTTGACACATATATTTCAGATTGGCCTCAAACTCTCTATGTAGCCAAGGATGACCTTGAACTTCTGATCCTCTGTCTCTGTTTACCAAGTCCTGGGATTAAAGGTGTGTGCCTCTATGTCTGGCTTATGTGGTACTGGGGATCGAACCCAGGGCCTCATGTATGCTAAGTAAGCCTCTACCAACCAAGCCACATCTGAAAAGGCACTAGATAGCCATGTTAGCCTTTTATTCACTGAACAAAGTCTGGTGAATTGCCACTGTGTACCAGGCATTGCTTTATTGACAGTTTATGGCAATGAAGACACTATGCCTGACCTCTTGGAGTGTGCCATTTTATAAGGGAGACAGAAACAAATCAAGTCATATAATTTTGGAGAATGCTAAATGATAAATGGAGAGAAATAATAGAGAGGGGAAACATGGCAGAGATGCTGGTTTGGATGGGGGTAATGAGTGGGGACTAAGGTTGCACAGGGTCATCTCTGCGGGCCATGACAAGGAGTTTGCATTTTGTTCTAAGTATGATAAGATGCCATCTTGAAGCAGCGGAGTCTCAAGGAGATGACGCTGACTTGCCCAAGAAGAAAGGTCTCCCACAGAGGAAACTGTGTCTTTGGAGCAAAAGTCTGTGTGTTTTTTCCTTCCCTTCTACATCATGTGGCTTTGGAAAATGAAGAGAGGGCAAGGGAAGGAAGTGGACATACCTTGTGACTCCTGCTTCCTCTATGGCATGAACAGATGGCTTCTTCAAAGGGAGGGGAGGAAGGTCAGTAAGGATGGCAGAGGAGAGATAGGAATGGTCCATCTGGGAGCAGATGGGCAGTACATGAGCCTGGGAGTGGCCAGGAGAATTGAGACTTACCAGAGGGCCCAGCTCCAGGAAGACAGAGATTGTGAGGATTGTGTGCACATGTATCTATCACATGTATCTATGTGCATGAGTGTAGGGGTGTGTGTGTGTGTGTGTGTGTGTGTGTGTGTGTGTGTGTGTTGGTGTGCATGGATATTTAGTACTCTTCTTCAGGATCCATCTACCTTTGTGTGAGACAGGCTTCTCTCTTTGGTCTAGAATTGTTCTACTAGGCTAGGCTGGCTGGCCAGGGAACTCCAGAGATTCTCTTGTCTCAGCCTTCCTAGTGCAACATGGATCTGGGGATCACATTCAGGGCCTCATGCTTGGAAGACAAGCGCTTTACCAACTGAGCCATCTCACCAGCCCCCAAACCATGGTTTTGTGGCAGAGTGGATCAGTAGTGATTTGATCTTCTCCAGCGGCACTTGTTAAAAAAGTGACAGGATGTATATGTGAATAAAGGCAGTTTTTTTTTTGTTGTTGTTTGTTTGTTTTTTGCAGGGTGCGGGGAGTGTCAGACAATTGAAGGATAAAGAATGACTGGCACACATACTTGATCACAAATTATTATTATTATTTTTTGTGTGTAATACATTGAGATTTAAGTTTTGTCCACTTCTAGAATGTTCCTTACAGATAACATCACAGTTGTAGGTTGAATTATATCGCTTCAAAACATGTGTGTTGAAGCCTCACTTAGTGAACAGAATATGATTATGTGGCTTTGGAAAACGAGGTGTGGGTAAGGAAATAATTGGGCACAACCCTTGACACCCGCCTTCTCATTGCAGTGGGCAGATGGCCTTCTCAGAGGGAGAGGAGGAGGGCTGGTGGGTCTTCTGAATATTTTATTTGCAGTGCTGAGGACTGAACCTGGTGCTCTGTGTGTGGTTGGCAAGTGCTCAATCACTGGGCTACATATGTAGCCCTTTGAGGATATGGCCTCTGGGGAGGTGATTGAAACAAAATGGGTCTTTTAGAGAAGGCATTCATTCAATCTGACTGACGTCCTTACAAGGGGACATTCAGAACAGAGAGTCACCAGGGGTGTTTGGGCACAGAGGGATGACCAAATGAAGAGGCTTCGAGAGGACTGCTAGCCGAGAGTGAAGGAGCGAACTCAGAGGAGACAACCCACACTGGCATATCGCCACCACCATCTTGCATCTCCACCCTCTGGAATTGGATAGAAGTAAGCAATCATGTGAGCCACCTGGGCTAGAGCCTTTGACTGTGGCAGCCTGAGCAGACTCAGCACCATGATTGAAAGTTTTTTGTCATCCGAGTAACTCAGAGCCTGTGGCCTTTCCTGAGCTGGCCCATGTCACTTTCCATCCTGGCCGCCCCTGCTGCCTCTTTGTGCCCCCACCATATGGCTCTTCTATTTCCTTCTCATCCTCTGTCCTCTCTCTATCTGATTCTCCTGCCTAGAACATCCCCCCCCCCCCTCTTTCGGTTTAGCAAGGTCCTCCTTAGTCTTCAGACTTCAGGTCAAAGGCACCATTCTTGTTAGAAAGGTTTTCTGTGGCTCCTGCATGTTGCCTCTTCTCCAGCCTCCACACTAGACCAGCCCTCCTTGCAAATGTTGTCCTAGGAGGGCTCCTGGATGGTAGATCCTGGGACAGAGAATTAAGTGTTGGAAGGGCTTTGGAGTGCTCATGGGGACAACTCCTGAGGGGATGAGTTCAGAGGGATGAGCAGGTGGCATCATGGGACTTGGATAATAGCATAACAGTAGTCAGAGTCAGCCCCATAAGTAGGCAGCTACAGGGCCGGGACGGTCCACTGGGAAAGCATGGTGGCCCATCCTCATGTTCAACTTGACTGGATTTTAGAATCACCTAGGAGACACAGCTTAGGCCCTGCCTATGAGGGCATTTCCAGAGGCACGGAGACTAATTTGAATGTGTGTGGCCCCATCCCACAAGATGGGATCCATGACTGAGTAGAAAGGAGAAAGCAAACTGAGCAGAGAATTTTTTTAAAAAGATTTATTATGTATAACAGTGTTCTGCCTGCATGTGTGCCTGCACACCAGAAGAGGTCACCAGACCCCATTCTAGATGGCTGTGAACCACCATGTGGTTGCTGGGAATGGAACTCAGGACCCCTGGAAGAGCAGCCAGTGCTCTTAACCTCTGAGCCATCTCTCTGCATCCTGACTGGGGATGCTGTGTGAGCGGGTGCCTCACACTCCCGGGACCATGCCTCCTCATCACAATGGACTGTAGGTAGCATCCCTTCCTAAACCATGAACCCAAACAAACCCTTCCTTCCTTAGGTTGTTTTCTCAGCTGTTTTGTTACGGCAATGAGGAAGTAACAGATACAGACAGTGTGGACTGGTTATTGAAGACAAGATGTCTTTAGGGGTGGGACTTGACATTTGCTTGGTATCAGAGGGGAATCCCTGGAGAGATGCCAGTGGGATCTGTCAGCATCTGACCCTTGTGACACCCAGGAGAAAGATCGGAAGACTCATTGGGGCATCCCCTACCCATATCCTCACCTTTCTGTCATTGCCCTGGGCATCACTTGTTGGGTGATATTCTCATGATGACTTCGTTAATCTTGCCTTCCTTGCTAGACATAGAATAGAGGTGTGTGTACCATAAACCAATGTTCCTTTGGGTGTGGAGGAACACGGCAGATGCACAGATGAGGGAGGAGAATATTGAACCAAGCAAAGGAAGAACTAGGACATCAGGATCATTTAGGGTGATACTTTTGTGACCTCAAAGACTTGACATTGGTCGCTGCTGTAGGGGGGAAGAAAGTCAGAGCAAGGGAGATGTTAGTTCATTCACTGCCTGCCATGTGTGCCAGGCATTTTCCTATTTAATCCTTGTGACAATCCCAGGACTGGGCATTGTTGCAGCTTGAGAAAGGGTTGGTGAGAAGTCAGGCATGTCTGAGAGGAGCCTGAGTGCTTGGCTGCTAAGAGGCCTCTTAGCCTGCCATGAAGTTTGTGAATTTACCGAAGAATAAATACAGCCAAACTTGGATCCTTGGGCCCTGCTTGTCTCTGCTCCAGGCCAGGCATACTCTCTCTGTTCCTGCAGTCTTTGGCCAGCTGATTTAGTTAATTAGGTCTCTGCTTATTCAGTTCTCATCATCTTCTTCTCCCCCAGCCTTGCTTCCCTCTGACTATTGCTGGGCCACCACAACGAGTGTTTGGGGTCTTCTTAATCGCTTGGATCACATTTTCAGACAAGCTCTTAGTTGGTGCTAACAGATGGTACGATTCAGCCTCCTCGTGGATTTTCTTGACCCAACTCTCTCAGGCAGCCAGGTTTGTGGGCTCTGTCATCATGCCCCAGGGCTGCTGGCAAGTACCATTTCACTGCTTCACAAATGAGGGGCTAAAACTCAGAGAGAATCAGCCATTGGCTCACTTGTGCCAATACTTGCTGGGTGCCCGGTCTCCTGGTGTGTAAGGCAAGGAGTGCTAAAGGTTAGGAAGCCCACAAACATATTATCCCAGTTAATGGGGAGTTCAGGCCAGAGAATGTTTTCTGGGTGCATTTAAGGCCCCCTAAGCCTTAGGAGAGCCCATTTTTGCCTTTGAATCCTGTGAGTCCTGCACCTGTTAGGTCAGAGGTGAAACATTTCTCCGGGGAGCTGAGGCTAGGCTGGCCCTGATTGGAAATTGGCTGGTGCTTCTTTTTCTTGCTTTTTGAAAATTAAGATTTATTTTTAGCTTTTGGAATTATGTGCTTGTGTTTGTGTGCCTGTGTGTGGGCATGTGCACATGGATGCAGATGCCCTTGGAGGCCAGAAGAGGGCATCAGATCTCCAGAAGCTGGAGTTACAGGTGGTTGTGAGCTTTCTGATACTGGTGCTTGGAACCAAGCTGAGGTCCTTGGCAAGAGCCTTCTCTTCAGCCCCATGTGCATCAGTAACTCTGGTGTTTGGTTGGGGAGGCTGAGTCCAAAGGTTGAGATGTCCATTTTCCATTCACCAACTTCTGCACCCTGGTTTGGTATTGCTATGGCCTAGAGCGCCATGTCATCTTTTTGGAGTGTGTGTGTGTGTGTGTGTGTGTGTGTGTGTGTGTGTGTCCCTGTTTATAATTTTACCACCCCAACAAGGAACCTTTTCCTATGCTGACCACTATGTTAGGACTTTACAGTTGTCCTTGACCTTTATGCCAGCTCATTTTCCAAGGTGTGAGCACACACTCAGGTACATGATCTTGCAGGGATCAGCAGGGGCAACATGGTGTAGGGGTGAGCATCACTCTAGCCCTGAAGTCTGCTGAGTGGGCCATGTCCAGAAGGACATGAGCTCTGTAGACTCCTCCCCTGTCCCCAGATTTCTAGAAAGCCCTCTAGGTAGCAGCCACAAGGTCAAATACTTCTGGTGCAGTGAATCCCTGCCTGGGGATTTGTTCTGGGAAGGGAATTACATTTCAATTTGATTTAATTCAATGAGAAAGACACCAAATTGATCAGCTGGTAAAATGCCATTTGATGGGCAGATCCGCTCTTTCCAAGTCAATAGGAACCACCAGAAAAATTAGTCTTGCTTTTTCAGACAGAACAGAAAGTTTTACCCATTTCCTTTGCCTTTTAAAAAGGGCTTAAACTCTCTGAAGGAAGAGAGCCCTTTGCTGATAGCTTTGGGCAAAGTGATTACACACAGGTATCTGGGAGTCAAATACAACTTCTCTATTAGTGTGTGTGTGTGTGTGTGTGTGTGTGTGTGTGTGTGTGTGTAGCATCTTATATTTGAGATCTGTGAGATCTTGAGAATTTTCTCAGGTTTTCTAAGCCTTAGTCCTTCCATCTTTAAAATGCTCATGGGGTCTCCCTGCTGACCTCACTCACTGGATGCAGCTCTGTGAACAGCCACAGAACCAATGACGGCTGCTGCCATCTTAACGAGTGATCCCTGTATCATTTTTTAGTAGCTACTGACACTGGAGTTAGGATCAGAGCCTGTGCTTTGGCAACTCTACCAACCCAGGGCTTGGCCACCTACCTCAATAAGCTAATTAAAACCAGCTAGATACGTAGTGAAAGACAGAAAAAGGAGATTTATTCAATGTGCCCACATTGGGGAGAGGAACAAAGAAATCCAGTGATGGTTTCTACTCTGTCTGCAGGGGCCTAGCATGAGGGAAAGGGTTAAGCAGAATAATAAGCAATGAGGTCAAGGTGTGGCCTTACTCAACACCATCAGTTCTTCTCTAATCTCTCTTGCATGGTCCTCTGAAAGTTTGCTTTCAGGTAAATTCCTCCTGGAATTTATTCCCCCTACTCCCAAGGCCTCACTTCTCCCAGCATGAGATTCCTGAAGAAATTATAATTTCTTAGAGTCTATTGTTTCAATAGTCTGATAGCCAAAGAGGGGGGTACACAAGTGTCCCTTTGGAACATCCTTCTTTCTCTCAGACAGGCTGATTCTGTTACTACATGCCAGGCACGTTGGAATGTGGTGATATTTTATTTGTACTGGAATGTGATTTTATTTGTATGTTAATAAAGTTGCTTTGGGGTCAGAGCAAGCCACAGCAGAAGCTGGGTGGTGGTGTGGTGCATGCCTTTAATCCCAGCACTTGGGAGGCAGAGTTAGGCGGGATCTCTGTGTGTTCAAGGATACAGCCAGCATGGCAACACACGCCTTTAGTCTCAATACCAACCATAGAAGACGAGGTATGTACAAACAGGCAGTGACAAGGAGGTCATGTGGCTGGGTTTACAACCAATGAGAAAACAGAACAGAAAGTCTATATAAAAGACAGGACACAGGAAGTAGTTCTCTGGCTGAGGGAAGGACAGCAGCGGCAGTGAAGGCGTTCACCCCAATACCTGGTTCAGGTTTGTTTTCATTAAGAAGAACTTTTAAGATTCCTGCTACATTGGAACTCCACACGCATCATAGTATGTAATCATGGTAGTAACTCCAGCTTTATTCCTGCACTTATATTCAAATGGTGAATTCATTTCCATGTGATCATGGATCAGGTTACTCTTTTGCACTCGCTAATCCCATGTTACATGAAGACAACAGCGTTTGAGCACAGACAACATACCAAGCTGCACTGAGATATGTCAAAAGGGACTTTCATGCACTGTGACGATTCCTCTCCATTGTCAACTTGACAAGATGTGGCGTCACAGAGGATACACACTTCTGGGTGAATCCAGAGAGCATTTCCAGAGAAGTTCAAATGAGGAAAGAAGGTACGCCTTGAATGTAGTTGGCACCACCCATGGGCCAGGAGTCCTAGACAGATTAAAAAAAAAAAAAAAAAAAAAAAAAAACGAAAAAGAAGAAGCCACTGGGCACCAACTGTTGTCTGTTTCCTGACTGCAGACGCAATGTGAGTAGCTGCCTCACCCTCCTGCCACCACACCTTCCCCGCCATGATGGCCTGTATCCCCTCAACCCACGAGCCCGAGTCAACTCGTTCCCCCTTAAGTGTTTTGTCCTAGTGAGGAGGAAAGGTAATTCAGTCATCTGTATCCAAATCCACCAGCTTCCTCTGCTCACTCTGCGTGTCACTGATCTGGGGCCCCAACTTCCCTTCTGATTTCAGATTCTCCTTTTCTCTTCTTGATAGAAACCCCCAAGCTCCTGCTCTTTGAAGCTCTTTTCTGCAGGCAAACCAGAAGTCTTTAGCAGGGCTGAGCGGCTCCCTCGCCTGTCAGAGTGTGCATTTGTGGTGTTTGTAAGCCATGTGTGCTGTGCACTGACTGTTAAGTGTCAGGCTTACTGTGTATTTGTAGGTTGTATTTATATGCCAATCATTTAATGTGTATAAAACAATACCGCCAATTATGTAAAAAAAAAAAAAGTCACTGCTGAGACTGTGGATCGATGTGCTCCAAAGTATTGTTTCCATAAGCTCTGGTTTGTACCACGCATGGTGACTTATTTTCAAAATTTCCTAAATTATGAATCTGTATATATGATATAAAATTTACTGTTTGAGCAATTAACAAACACAGCAGAGTGGTGCTGGGGTACACCCATGCTCTTGTATTGTGATTGTAACTCTCTATTCATAGACCTCTTGCCCTCTTCCTGTGTTGAAAACTATGCATCCTTTAAACAACACTCCCTCCCCAGCTGTTGGTGACTTCATGAATTCTCCTTGTCTAGGTGTCTCATTCTAGTGGAGTCACATAGTACTTGTCCCTTTGCATCTATGATGGTTTCAATTGTTAACTTGACACAGTCTAGAGTCATCTGGGAAGGAAGTCTCAATAGTGAGATCAGGTTGGCCCATGGGTTTGTCTGTGAGGGATCATCTTGATTACATTTCTTGAGGTGGAGAGACCTGCCTACTGTGGGTGACACCATTCCCTAAGTGCGGGATTCTGGTCTGGGTAATGAATTGTGTGAATTGAGAAGTGAAGAGTGTGAATTGGGCACTGGCATGCATGAATTTATTGCTCTCTGAGCCTGACTGTGGCTGTAATGTGACCATCTCCCTTGATCTCTTGCCTCTGTGACTTCTCCACTATGATGGTTTGTAACAAGGAACTGTGAGCTGAAATAAGGCCCTTTCTCCTTCAAGTTGCCTTTGTCAGACTATCTTTATTACAGAAACAGGAAAAGGAACTAAGACAGTCTGTGTCTGGCTTGTTTCACTTAGCATAATGCCCTCAAAGTTCATTCATACTATAGCATGTGACAGAACCCCTTCCCTTTCAAGGCTGAATAATATTCCACTGTAGGTCAGTACACACACACACACACACGCACACACACACACACATGCTTGATTTATCCCAAGCTTGGCATTTTTCAAGAGTGCAGATATGGTATTACAGCAGAATAATACTATTATTGTTTCTATTTAGAACAATTTGAGGAAACAGAGGCCCAGAATAGTCATGTGACTTCTGCTATCCATGGGAAAGCTCAGGGCTCAAACTCAGGCCTCACTGACATCATGGGTTGTACCTCCAATGCTGTGCTATTCTGCTCCCTTTGTTTCTGCTGTTGTCGTGGACCCAGATGATGTTGACTCTGAGTCAGTTTGGTTATTAATTTCCTGTTGTTAACAGAAGCTGCATTGTCTGAAGTCTCTGCTGCACCATCTGGAATTTTTAATAAAAACTCGAGGAATTTCCAGGGGTTTCAGTGCATTGCAAATGTGTAATAGCAAGGGGGAAGAATTACTGTCTCAAAACAGGAATGCCTACAGCCACTTTTAAACTCCAGGTGGGGGTGTGGGGGACTGCCTGACAGAAGGCGGACTGCTCTTTTGTTTAAGAAAATGCTATAAACAGGCTTATAAATTTTTTTCCAAGGGAAAGCTCACTCCCTACTCCCACCTCAAATATTCTGGAAGGAGAAAGCTATAAATTAAACCGTGTTACAGAACAAGCTAGCAGGGATTCTCGAACTGTCCACTGGATCTCAGAAGGCAAGGAGTGTTCGGGGATCTACAAGACCCCGAGAAAGGAGGAGATTAAAGAGAAATTAGGAGCCCTTCAGCAGGTGTCAGGAGTGTCTTCGGAAAAGGGTGATGAAGGGGTGGTTGGTGGACTGGGGTGGGGAGGGTTCTCAGGGGTGTGCTGTTCTGTACTCTCTCTCCACTCAGCTGCTCAGAGTCCAGCTCAGTGGGGGCGGCTCAGGCCAGGGAAATGGAGGGCTGAGGCTCCTGGAAGGTGCAGGTGTGGGGAAGGGGGAGAAAAGGACAGGCAGAGCAGATGGGAAGGCTGGGGAATTATGATGAGGGAAGGGGATAGGGTAAGAAGGCCCTGGTAGAATAGAAGAGCCTCCTGGAAAAGGGAGGAGCGTCCTGGAGGAATCCGTGTGCCCCAAAGTTAGTTGGGATAGTTTTGAGTGGAGAAAAGAAAAGTCTCAGACTAAAACATGATGTTAGCTTCCAGGCTGGATCCCAGGCAGTGGTCCACACCCTGCTCTGTACCTTAGGGGTGTGCACATTGTCATAGTAACAAACCCATAACCATCCAGGGTTGTAGCCTGAATGTATCAGGGAACCCTTTGCAAATGGGGCACCCTCTTCAAGGGTGCTCTACTAGACTTGGGATGTCAGCATGACCGGGCATCTCCTCGAAGAGAGCAGTGCTGCAGAGGCTGGTGCAGTCCCTGAGGAAGGGATTACTTCCAGCTGGCAGGTGATTACAATGGTTCTTTTGGAGCAAGTAATATGCGCCCTTCACTTCATGCATAGCACTGCCTCAGACTCCTCAAGGCCAGATTTCTTCTAGCTTTGACCAAAGAAGAAAGAGGCTTAGAAATATCAAGGGGGTAGTGACTTACGCAACTCATTCACCCTACTAAGAAATGACAGAGGCAAAATGTGACCCACTTTCTTTCTCCCCTCCCTCATCTCTCTCCTCTCTCCTCCCCTTCCTTCCTTCCCTCCCCTTCCTTCCCTCCTCTTCCTTCCCCTCCTCTTCCCTTCCCTTGTGTGTGTGTCTCTCTCTCATCTCCTTTCCTTTGCATGTATATATGTGCACATGTGTGTATGAACAGATGCACATATGTGTTCACATGCACATGTGTTCCTGTGTGTCTACAGGCTGGAAGAACCACCTCAGATGTTCCTCAGTCAGTGTCTACTTCTCATAGCTTTTTTTCTTGAAGCAGGGTCTCTCCCTGGTGATCTGCTTGTCTTTGAATTCCCAGAGTTGTGAGAACAAGTGCACATTAGCATGCCTGGGTTTTGACATGAGTTCTAGGGATCTAGCTCAGGTCTTTATGCTTGAAGGGAAATGCTTTTCCATCTGAGCCATCTCCATAGCCCTGAGTCCACTTTCATATGTTTTCCAAACTTGTGCCTCTAGCCTCAGTGGCTTCTGCTTATGTCCTTGCAAAGACCATGGTTTGCTAGAGTTGTCCCCTGGCATGTAAGTTCCCTCTGCAAGGACAGGGGAACTGAGCTATACCAGAACCTCCTGGAAGGTTTGTTGGGAGAGAGAGAGAGATTGTGAGGTTATCTCTAGAGTTTCCAGGTTGGGGCTGAGGATTTGTTTTTGCAACATGTTCTCTGCACTGTGAGGACTATAGTCAGCACTCTGTGTTCTAGGCAGTTCGAGTCGGTGAGGAGTCTTTGTCCCTAAGTCCAGTGGTGTGTACTGCCATCCTGAGTGGGACGAGTTTGTCATCTTCTCCCACTGGGCTACATGGGTTTTCCTGCCATCCCAGCCAGCTGACCAGTTCTGACTGAGGTTGGCTTGGTCCCTTCCTTTTCCCTTGTGGGAATCACATACATATTCTTAAGCTCAGGGCTACACATCAGCAATGCTAAGACTTGAGAGGAGAGAGAGAGAGAGAGAGAGAGAGAGAGAGAGAGAGAGAGAGAGAGAGAGAGAGAGAGACTGGACCTTGGAGCAGATTGGGGTTGGACAGTGATGGGTTCATTTGTCCCTCCCCCTGGGGGCAAATTTGTGGGGTACAGGAATGAGTTGACTCGGAGATTCAGCAGGCTTCTGAGAGAGCTCAGTAGATTGATTCCCTTACCCCAACCTCTGCCTTGTATAGACAGCCCTTACCTAGGAGACAGGCTGGAATTCATAGCAAAAAGAAAAATCCAAAAACTATACTAAGTGTCCTTTGGCAGTGGCTTAAAAGGGCCCAAGAGACAGACTGTCAAAAACAGTCCCTGGAGACTAGGGATATGGCTCTGTCAGTAAAGTGCTTGCTGTACAAGAGTGAGGACCTGAGTTCGATCCCCAGGACTTACGTAAACAGCCAGTTGTGGCTTTGCACTTGTAACCTCAGCACCGGGGAGGTGGAGAGAAGAAGATCCTTGGGACTCGGTGGCCAGTTAGTCACACTCAACTGGGGACCTCCAACACAGGTTCAGTGAGAGACCCTGTCTCAAAATATAAGATGGAGAGTTGAGGAAGGCGTCCAACACTGACTTATGGCTTCCACATGCATGTGTACATGAACACACACACACAAACACACACACAGTCTCTGGTACCCAGAACAATACAACTCAACTCCCAATGCCTATCTTTTACCTTTCCATCTGGAAGAATTGAATCCTGGGAGTCTGTGTTCTTTTGAGCATGTGCATATAATGAGGAGAGGTAATTTCAAAAAAATGGGAAGGACCAGCGAGGTGACTCGGTGGGTCAAGTGTTTGCTGTGTAGGCCTAATGACCCGAGTTTGATCCGGCACCCCCACATAAAGGTAGAAGGAGAGAACAGACTCCGGAGTTGCCTCCTGACCTTGGCATGTGTGCATCCATAAAATAACATTTTTTAAAGGAGGAGGCTAAGCTGTGTTGGAAAGCTTCTACCAGGGAACCTCTTCACCAACAGAGAGGTTGTTAGTGTTCCACAGGCTTGAGAAGGATAATTGGTTGGTACTGTGCTTGCCACACGTGTGTAAGGACCAAAGTTTGCCTCCTAGAATCCACATAAAAAGCCAAGTGTGGTCTGGACAGGTGGCTAAGCGGGTAGAGCACTTGCTATACAAGTATGAGGACATGAGTGCAAGTCGTGTCAAAGCTGGACACAGTAGTACCTACTGGTGATCGTCTCAGTGCTCCTGTGGTGATATGGGAGGTGGACAGAGGAGAATCCTCAGGAGCTCCTGAACCCCCTAACACTGGGGAGGAAGAGGCAGGGGCATCTATGGGAGTCACTGGCCAGCCAGTCTACAAAACTGATGAGCTCCAAGCTTAGTCAGAGAACCTGTCTCAATAAACCAGATGGATAGCAACCAAGGGCGATACTTGATAGCAACTGTGCGTGGGAAGTTGGGTGATCCTGACAGGCAAGCATGGTGGCTTTGTCTTTGAAAGTCCTGACAGGCAAGCATGGTGGCTTTGTCTTTGAAAGTCCTGCTGAGGTCAGTTACACATTAATGAGACACAGTGCTGACCTCAGATAAAAGCTTGAGAAAGGCAGTTGCAGCTTTATGACAGCGTTCTCTTCCCACCCGGAAAGCCAGCTCACTGTGGACGGTAACCACCGAAGAGGGTCGTGAGAGGCAGGTGGGCAGACCTCAAAATCTCAGCATCTGAAAGCATGGCCAACCTCCTGAACACCTCCCTGCTCTCCAGTATCTTCTTCCTGCTAGCCATACCTCCACTGAGCTCTGCAGAGTGGCTTTGTATGTACATGTTCATGTGTGTGCACTGCAGGTGAGTGCACGTGTATACAGATGTGTGTGTAAGTTAGAGAGCAACCCCAAGCATCCTTCTTCAGGTGCCTTCCACCTTTTATTTGTGACAGAGTCTCTCATTGGTTTGGAACTTAGCCAAGTAGGGCAGGCTGGCTGGGCGACAAGCTCCAGGATCCGCCTATTCTGCCTCCCCTCTTGCCAACCCTGGGATGGCAGGTGTATACTACCACATATAGGTTTTTTTTTGTTGTTGTTGTTTTGTTTGTTTTTTTTTTTTTTTTGTTTTGTTTTTTCGAGACAGGGTTTCTCTGTGTAGCTTTGCGCCTTTCCTGGAACTCACTTGGTAGCCCAGGCTGGCCTCGAACTCACAGAGATCCGCCTGGCTCTGCCTCCCGAGTGCTGGGATTAAAGGTGTGCGCCACCACCGCCCGGCTTCACTTATAGGTTTTTACATGGGTTCTGGGGACATAATTCTGGTCCTCACACTTGTGAGGCAATCAGTTTTCTGACAACCTTCTCCAGGTCCCAAATGGCTTTTTATTGAGTCCCTTCCCTGTACCAAATACTTTACTCCAATCCATCCTTCTGATGTCACTATTGGATGAGTTAATTGTCTTCCTCCTCTGCCATTTCCATCTCAGTAGGGATCAATTAACCAAATTAATGCCATAACAAAATCTCAGTAGCACTATGAACATCTCAGGCAAAAGAGCAAGCTTGAACTATCCGGGAGCAAAGCTGACCCCTGTGCAGGAGTGAGTGTGACCAGAGTTTAAACAAGTTGTAAATTGTTAGAATGCTCTGGGACAGATTTTTTTTTTTTTTTTTTTAGTGTAGATGAGGTCTTGATTCAGGGGATGAAGAGAGTCTGGTACCTGTGGTTCCCTTGGTAACCACTCTCTGATTGGAAGAGGCTGGAGAGTGGAGAAGGAAGTAGCTGGGAGGCCTATGTGATGCTTCACCCCGAAGTGGGGAAGAAACAGTTAAAGGACATCACCTGGGGAGGCTGTGTGGGGACAGGTTCTTTCCTTTAATCAACCTGCCAAGGCTTTGAGAGGGATCGATGACATCGGAGATACCGGAGGAGGAGAGGCACGGAATGCCTAGCTTCCGAGAAGCCCCTTGGTTAGATAGAAAGTTGTTCTCTTTGTGCTTGGGCTCAGAAGCCTTCTGCATGCTCTGCTGCAGCCAAGGTATCCTCAGGAGTTCTGTGTCACAGACTCCAGTGCAGAATTACAAGTGGAGGCAAAGCCAGTATGCACACGAACGGCGTTCTCTAGCAGGGACCACAGGGAGACCTGACAGAAACACCAGGGATTAAGGCTTCCCCTCAGAGTCCAACCCTGGATCAGGAGTCAAGAGGGAGCCTGAAAGCCTGTATAAGGCATGATCTAGGCTGCATGGTCTGAGAAACAGTTCCAGGCTGTGCACTTCGGATTTGGTTCCAAGGTCCCTTCTAAGGGCGTGGTGGATGTTTGCGTATTTTAACCCTTTCATGTATATCCAAAAGGTGCATTCTATTTCTGCCCCATTTAAGGGGTGAAGAGACTGAGGCACAGATGAAATGGAGGCCCACAGCTGGTGAATGACGAAAGGACCGGACCCGGCAGCCTTGGCTGAGGTGGACTGGTGTGGACCAGTATAGGACACAGAGGAGGGGCTAGTGGGCGAGGAAGGGCAGAGGACAAGATAGAAGAGGCTCTGGGTAGAGTGAGGCCAGCGACATCCCCCAGGTGTGCACAGCCTTGGTGTAGGTGTGTTTTATCCTTGATAACTGCACCACCCAAAGGTCCATCCTCAGGGTGGCTCTTGGGCTGTCCTCAAACAAGACTGAACACACAGGCATGGTTCTTGCTTGTAGGATAGACTAGACTCATTGGCTTATCCTCTCTGGCTGTGTTAGCTTATGACCAAATACCAGTGCAAACAGCTTAAAGGGGAAGTTACATATTTAGGTCATAGTTTCCGAGTTTGATTCTGGGCCTGTGGTGGGGCAGAAAGAACATCATGGCTGTGGGGACATGTGAGGGGACTGCTCACCTCATGGTGAACAGGGAGTAGAGAGCAGGAAGGCTCATGCTAATGGGAGCCCTCTCCTTTCCCCTTCTTCTGTTTTTAATCTTTATTTTATGTGTATGAGTGTTTTGCTAGTATGTATGTATGTGCAATGCCTATGGGGGGAGAAGAAGAAGGTGTTGGCTTTCCTGAGACTGGGATCATTGGTGGTTGTGAGCTGCCTTGTGGGTGCTGGGAATCGAACTCAGGTCTCCTGAAAGAGCAGCCAGTGCTCTTAACAGCTGAGCCGTCTCTCCAGCCCCTCCCATTATTTTATCTGGGCTGTTAGCCTACAAGATGGAGCTGCTCACAGTCAGAGCAAGTATTCCCTCTTCAGCTGGTCCTCCCTGGGCGCCCCCTCACAGATGCTCCCAGGTGAGCATTCACTCATCTCTGAGGTGTTTTCTCAGTCCAGGCATCAGATGGATAATCAGATTCATCAGCCCCCCCCAGAACGGTTGCACCAGCATCACCCCTTCTTACTACATCTCTGTTGTTCCAAACCCAGGTTTCTGCAGTCTCCCCTTCCTTCAGGCAGAGTCAAACAAGGAGCACCCTGCATACCTGCCGTGGCTGTTCTTAGGAGGTGAGTTGTGCCTGAAGAGAAGCCAGGCTCCTCCGGGGAGCCATCAGATAATCACAGACACCCCACAGCAGACCATAAAGACGCAATAACCATAAACCTCAGTGATGATTTAAACACACAAGAACAAGTGCTGAGTTCTAGAAAGCAAACACACACACATTTATTAATTATACAGCAGACTGGAAATGCCTGTAAAATGCCCAGGAAGCAAAATGACTGTGCTGTACCATCAATCAGGTACAGAATGGATATACTGGGAGATGGGCTGGTGCACAGGAGGCTCAGATCTTACCTTTGCAAACCCCCATCCGCCATGTGACACTGGGCACACAAACCTCACTAACCCTCAGTGCTGGTCTTAGGCCGGGCTCTCTAGAGCAACAGAACTAACAAAAAAGTATATATAAATAAAAGAAGGGATTCTTTGGGGTAGCTATAAGGGCTGGGTCATCCAGCAGTGGCTGTAGGCACGTTGCCAAGGCTGAAAACCAATTTCCTAATCTAGGAAGTGCGATACCTCAGTGGTCTCAACGGTGTACTGAAAGCCTGGGGGTTTCCTGAGAGATTCCGGCAGCTGAGTGTGTTTTGGATGACTGAAGAATGTGGAGTCTGTCATCGATGGGGGTAGCTGGGCTCAATGCCCACCAGAGAGAAGGGGCTTGACAGTGAGCCGGCGCCTCCTCCTCTCAGCTTCATTTGCTGCCCCCTCCCCACGCTGCCAGCCTGTTGGAGATGCTGCCCACCTTCGGGGTTCATCTCTCCCCACAGGCAATCTGCTCTGCAAACACTTCCACAGACATACAGAAATATTGCACCTAGACTGGCCCAGCCTGCCTGGCTTCCTTCCTTCCTTCCTTCCTTCCTTCCTTCCTTCCTTCCTTCCTTCCTTCCTTCCTTCCTTCTTTCCCTCCCTCCCTGCCTGACTTCTTGCCTGCCTGACTTCCTGCCTATCTTCCTTCCTGCCTGCCTGTCTTCCTCTCTTCCTCCCTCCCTCCCTCCCTCTCTCCCTCCCTGACTTCCTGCCTGCCTATCTTCCTTCCTTCCTTCCTCCTGCCTGCTTGCTTTTCTTTCTTTCTTCCCTCTGTGTGTATGGGTAGGTGTGTATGTACAAGTACATTGGTGTGTGGGAGAGTATCTGTACACACATATGCACATACTTGTGTGTGGATGCCAGAGTCATCAAGTGTCATTTCCCAGGAGTGATACCTTGTTTTCTGAAACAGTGTCTCTCCCTGGGACCTGGAACTCATCAGTTAGGCTACTCTCTCAGTTCAGTGAGCCTCAGGGATCCCCCCATATCTGCTTCCCAGTACTGGAATCACAAGTGTGTGCCACTGCACCCAGCTTTTTAAAACATGGGTGCATGGGTCTTTGTGCTTGCATGGTAAAAGCTTTACCCACTGAGCCACATCTCCAGTCTCCAAGACATGTCTTACTCCAAGTCTTTTTGCAAACAAGACTCAACAGTGTCATTAGTGCCCAAGATGAAATAATGACAGTGTCCAGCCCATGGTGGGACCTGGACAAATGAATGAGGTCATGCACGTGAAGCTCCAAGCAGAGGCCTTGGCCTTGTGCTATGGTGGTCAGAGCTGAATGACAGTCACACCCACTCCCTCTCTGCCTTTGCTGAATGAGGGGTGTGGATGGTAACATGAGAAGGTGGAGCTGAGGTCAGCACTCCCTGAGTATACTTACACCTGAGTGTAAACTCCCTTCCTGTACTTTCAGACCCTGGAAGCCTTTTCCTGTACACAGGGGCACTTCAGATCTTTCTAGAATTATGATTCTTCAGCTGTGTCCTTGGCCCACAAAGTGCCTTCTGATGGCCTTTAAACTGATCCAAGTTCTTCATTTTTCTGAAAAGATAAATGCTCTGTCGTCTGAAGAATTGTGTTGTTTTTTTTAAAACTCTAAAGAGGTACTTACTGAGGTCTTTAAAAGTCTTTCTTACATTATGTGTGTATGTGTGCACGTGTACATGCACATGTGTGACACTTGTGCACATGCATCACAATGCATGTGTTGATATCAGAGGACAACTTTCAGGAGTCTGTTCTCTCCCTCCACCATGTGGCTCCAAGAATTGAACTTAGGTCTTTAGGCTTGGCAGCAAGTACCTTTATCTATTGAGCCATCTTGCCAGACCCTAAGTTCTTAAATGACACCAAAATAATTATTTAAAAATTTATTTACAGTTAAAAATTCATTCAAGCTTATTAAGAAATTATGTTAGTTCAGTTTCTGTGGCTGGATAATTTATAAAGGAAAAGGACTTGTTTAGTTTATGGTTTGGAGGCTGGGAAACCCAAATCTCCTTTAAATGAATGATGGATCCCCAACTTGAGCTGAACCCATACAGTAGAGTAGAGCTGAGTAATACAAGGAAGTGAGCTGTGGCCATGCACAGCTACATGGATGACTCTTGGAAATAATTTCAAAATAAGTCAGCAGAATAGTACATACTGCATGATTTCATGGGTTATGACTTTTTAGAAATTTCAGGTGTGCCTGCAGCGAAAGGGCAGTGGCTGCCTGAGAGAGGGCAGGGGAGAAGGGAGGGGTTCCAGAGAAAGATGGGGTGTTTACTATTTTGGCTTTGGTGACTGCTTCATGAGGGGTCAAACAGCAAACCACTTATTTCCGACATGAGGCCAGTGAGACCTTGATAAAGTTGCTAAGAGAACACAGACAGCAGCAGCAGCAGCAGCAACAACAACAACAGCAACAACAACAACAACAGCAACAGCAACAACAACAGCAACAACAACAACAGCAACAACAACAACAGCAACAACAACAGCAACAACAACAGCAACAACAACAGCAACAACAACAGCAACAACAACAGCAACAACAACAACAACAGCAACAACAACAGCAACAACAACAACAACAACAACAACAACAAACCAACCAAACAACAAACCCCCTAAGAGTTTAAATGTAGACAAAGATTTGAAGAGATGCCTCCCTAAAGGAGTGGTAGGAGAGGCACACGCACGAGATGCTCACCACTGGTCACCTGGGGAAGCACAGATTAAGACCAAAATGTGCCTCTTAGAGTGACTGATACCAACAAGAATAGAAGTCTCCTCTATTTTCCAGTAACACACAAACACTGTCTGTAGAGCAACCAGAAGGCGCTAATTTTGCTGATGAGAGTTGAAAATGGCTTGGCCACTCTGGAAAACAATCTGGCAGAGCTTTGTAAAGTTAGCCACATGTTTACCATAGGCTCTGGCTGTCCCATCCCTGGATAACTAGAAAAAGAAGAATGTAAGCCCTCCACACAAGTCTTTACACCAGCAGCTGATTTAGTTATTAAATCCCGAGGAATGGGAAAACCCTCAAGGTTCTTAAGTGTATGAATGGGTAAACACTGAGAAAATTACACTAGAACATTACCTGGCCATCCTAGATGAACAAACAGCTGGTTTGTGCCATGGTATGTGCAAGTCTCAAAGTGTTAAGTGAAAGAAGCCATTTTCCAAAATAAATTGCTTTTGATTCTATGATGTCTTAGTCTTTTGAATTGACATCACATAAAATGACTGACTGGGTAACCTGTAAGGAGAAGCAGCATTTCTCACAGTCCTGGAGTATATGGGAAGTCCAACAACGATGTGGTGGCATCTGGCTAGGGCTTTCCTGCTGTGCATCCTGGTGTCGAAGGTGGGAGAGAACAAGGCTTCCTCCCTTTTAAGTTGTTGCTTATCTAATCATGAGGGTGGAGACTTGGTACCATCGCCCACTGGGCCTACCTCCCAACACCTGTTGTTTTGGGGTTTGGATTCCCAATCCCAGTCATGGGATCCATGCTCAAACTGGAGCATATGGCATTCTGTAAACTATTGGCTCAGAGGGAGGATGGGCAGCTGGCTGCCCGGGGTAGAGGGAGATTGACCATAAAAAGGCAGCATGTAGGTGAATCCTGGATGAGGACACTGTGGCGTCCTGACTTTTCCATATTTAAAGTTAAAAAATATTTATGAGGTGAAGCGAAAGCAGTGCTCAGCGGGAAGAATCTTGCGCTAAGTGCTCTTCCCAGAGGAGAAGGAAGGCTGACTTAATAAGCTGGAACAGGGCTCCGGCTTCAGCATGGCTGAGGTTTTGGGCTGTGGATGGTTCTTAGTTGCTCAGGGGGCGGGGTGGGGTGCATAGGGAAATGGGCTTGCTTATTGTAGGGTGCTTAGCAGAGTCTCTTGAAATGGCACACTGTGTGTTGCTGCCATCCCATCATAAGGTCCTTGGACATGGCCAACTTCATCATGGGGCAAATCGCCCCTGGTTGAGAAGACCTGAACTAAACTGAGGATGAAAAACTGAGAAATGCTCCAAAAACAAGAAGGCAGAAAATATTAATGTACAAAATAATAACAAAAGAAGGAAATATGGGGCTGCAAGATGGCTTAGACAGTAAAGGAGCTTGTTGCCAACCTTGATGACCTGAGTTTGAGCCCTGGGTCCCACATGGTGGAAGGAAAGAACTGACTGCCACAAGTTGTCTTCTGCCCTCTGCATGTGTATTATAGCACGAGTACACACACACACATACATACACACACACACACACACACACGCACATACATACACATACACACACATACACACATATACACACATACACACACACACACACGCACATACACACACATACATACACACACACACATACACACACACACACGCACATACACACACACATACATACACACATACACACACATACACACTCACATACATACACATACACACACATACACACATGCACACACACGCGCACACACACATACATACACACATACACACTCACATACATACACATACACACACATACACACATGCACACACACGCGCACACACACATACACACACATACACACACATACACACACGCACACACACATACACATACACATACATACACACACATACACACATGCACATACACACACACATACATACACACACATACACACACACATACACACACATATGTACACACAAAAGTGTAATAAAACCCCAGGGAAATCAAACACACAAAAGAAATAGTTGTTTGAGAAAGACTGAGAAATCTTTGGTGAGACCGGTCAGGCGATCAGAGGCAGGCCAAGCGGAAGGCTAAGAGGAGAACACGCTTCAGATACTGCAGCGTGTCAAAGAGCAGTCAAGCAATGGATGGCTTTGTGCTAATAATTTGGAAAATTTAGATGAAATGCAAAAAATTCTTGATAAATATAAACTACAGAAATCGATTGAGGAAGAAATCTAATGCATGTAGTTACTAAATAAGTGAAATTATCAATTTTAGGATCTTAAGGAAAATGTAAGCTCCTCCCACATGATTTTGTTGCTGAATTCTAGCAAGCATTTAAGAAATCAATATCTTCAAACTAGAAAAAGACGAAACATGACCCAGCCCATTTTGTGAGCCTCGCATAATCTTTAGCAGAAATTCTGACAAGAACACCAGCAGAAAGGAACCAGACAGATCTCACTGAGGAACACAGACGCATCATTCTGAGTCAGATATCGGCAAACAATTTTGTGATGCAGAAACATGCTAATGTGCCCCGAGCTAATTTACACAAGGAGCGTAAGGTTGCGTTAACCTTAGAGCACAAAAAAAAAAAAAAAAAAAGAAAAAAAAAAAAAGAAATCAACTCGATTCCTTACACTAACAATATGAAGACGAGAGTAATAAGGTCATTGTAACAGACGCAAAATTTAATAAGCTCCAATGCTTATTTACACTTCTTTTAAAAAGTCTTTGTGAACCAAAGATAAAAGACCATCCCTTCGCCTCAATGCATCTCACCCCTAAGAAACCCTACTCTAAATATCATGCCTAAAGGTGAGGCTTTGGAATATTCTCTGTTAGACAAAAATCACAACCAGGCTCCTTGCCTGCAGTGACGACATCTAAGATATACCAAAGGTCCCCTCTGACAGCTAGACAAATATCATACACAATAAAGAAAAAGAAGAAATAAGGATTGGGATCATCAGACTCTCATTATTCTGAGATGATGGATAGATAGTAAACACAGAAATCTCCGGAGAATCGGAAAATGTATTATTAGAACTAATAAAAGCTCTCTGAATGTGGAACCAGCGTCATAAGTTTAATTGCATTTTCTACATGGACAACACACAGGTGGAATTGTACTTAAAGTCAGCGCCATTTACAACAGCACCGATAAAATAAAATAGCCAGGAATAAACCTAGAACATGTGTAGTACAGCATAGAGGAAATACACAGTTTATATATAAAAAAGATTGGAAGGAAATGATGTGAAAATGTTTGCATTCCCAAACTGATCTATATAGTCAAGGCATTTCCAATAAAGAGCCAGCAGATTTCATTCTTTCAAAGACCTGACACACTGGTTTAAGCTATATATGATGGCTTGAGGTATATCTCCATGGTAGAATGTTCACCTGGCATGCAGGACCAGCCTTCTCCCTCATATGCAGAATAAAGTGGTAAAATCTGCCAAGGAAAGGGTAGATAACTTGTGATGTCAAACGTCATGATGGTACCAAAGCATCATGATGGCTGAGGAGCACACGGCATCCTGAATCGCTAAGCTTGACTTAGGATGGAACTGAGGATAGATGATGTGGGATAAGACTCAATTTAAAAAACTCTTGAGGTGGATAATAGTGCAGGCCTTTAATCAAGCATTTGAGAGGAAGATGCAGGTAGGTCTCTTGAGTTTGAGGCCTGTCTGGTCTACATAGGGAGTTCAGGACAGCTAGGGCTACATGGTGTCTCAAAAAAAAAAAAAATGTCTTTGAGGCTGAGATGGCTCGATGTTTGGTGGTGTGTGTGTGTGTGTGTGTGTGTGTGTGTGTGTGTGTGTAGTGACCCTCATAGGCTCATATATTCGAATGCTTGGTCATTAGAGAGTGAGCTTACTTGACAGAGATTAGGGGGTATGGCCTTATTGGAGTAGGCATGGCCTTGTTGAAAGAAGTGTATTGTGGTTTCAAACACTCGAGCCAGGTCCAGTGTCTCTCTTTTTCTCACTTCCTGCTGCCTGCTGGTCGAGATGTAGAACTCTCAGCTATCTCTCCAGCACCATGTCTACCTGCATGCCACCATGTTTCCTGCCATGATAATAATGGGCTAAATCTCTGAAACTGTAAGCCAGCCCCAATAAAATGTTTTCTTTATAAGAGTTGCTGTGGTCATGGTGTCTACATTGACTAAGGCACTGTGTTTACAGAGAAGCAAAGCATTTTCCAGAACCCACATCAGGTGACTCACAAGGGACTGTTACTCCAGCACCAGGGGGTCTGATGCCCTCTTCTGGCCTCTGCAGGCACTGCACATATATGCTCATATACACATAGATAGATACATAAGTAAAACTAGAATAAATCCTTCAAAATACTTAAAAAGATTGTGTTGAATAGATTGATTATTCATGTAAAGTATAGATTGGTTCTTCACACCACATATGAAATATCAATTTTATATTATAATTTTATAATATAGTTAAAATATTAATATAACTAATAAAATATTTATAAAATAAAATAAATTAATAAAATATATAACACAATTATATTTTTTACATATAATAATATGTAATAATAATAAAAATATGTTTCTGGTTGTCAAAGACTTAAATATAAAGGTAAGTGTTAGGACACTTGGTGTTGATGACATGGGCATATGACATTGTCAGTGATGAGTGACCTTCATTGTCAGCTTGATGGGACTTAGAATTGTCTAGGGGACACACTTCTGAGCATGTATGTCATGGTGTTTCTGGAGAGATTTAACTGAATTTGGAAAAACTACCATAAATGTAGGCAATATCATCGCAAAGGCTGGAGTCCTGGGCTGAATAAAAAGGAGACCACTAGAGAAAGGCCAGCATTTGCATCTGTCTCTGTCCTGACTGTGGACACATTGCAGCTGCCATGCCTTCCTCTCTAGGATGGACCATATCCCTCAGAAGAAATTCTCTCTTCAGGTTTTTTCTGTTGGAGATCTTGTCAGGTGATGAGTAAATAACTCAGCACACTTACCACAGACTTGACAGTCTTCTAAGAATGGCTATATGATGGAAGTAATAACATAATCTCCAATGGCAAATGAATAAACAGAGGCATGAGGAGGCATAAGAACTACTCAAGGCTTCATCACTAGGATTGAAATCCAGGCAGCAGTGTGGGAGTCCATGTTCTTATACACTGTGACTACACATGCAGCAGGCATAGGTACTCATGACCTCAAGGGAGGTAGAGTTCCCTACAGTCCACAGCTTGCAACTACGTAGAGAAGTTGAAAGAATTTGACTCCATTCAAATGATAGGCCGCCAGAAGCTATCACAATAGGAGTGGAAAGACATGTGGCATACAGGAAGAGATTTGCAATGCACACAAGTGTCAAGAGATTATTGTTGAAAAACAAAACCAAACAGAACTTTCACACACACCCCCACCCCCACCCATGTAGTCCTTACTGTCCTGGAACTCACTTTGTAGACCAGACTGGTGCTTCAAGCCACAGGAAAACGTAATGGAATTCAGCTACTATCACAAAAGCTACTACCTGGAAAAGTCAAGGACTTCTCCAAAGGGGTCAAGCCATGGCTTAAGAAGTCTTGGTAATATTTTAGCATATATATATATATGTATATAAATAAGCTGGTTCCTAAAATGATTTTCTTGCATGTTTCCAAAGAACTCCTAACAGTGTATTTATCTAAAATGCCTATCAAGCATCCAAGGCCCAATGAAACTACACCTGTCTCCTAAGTCAGGTGGATAATTTTATTTCTTGTGCAATTTAGGTTGAGACCCTCCTTTCTTATACAACCTTACTAACAGACCCCTAACTTCTTACCTAACCACTTCTAGGAATGTAGACTGAGTACATAGACCCCCTTTTTGATATACTATATTAGCACTCAGCTGACCTCCTCTTTTACCACTCCCATTTTGGATTATAAAAGAAAGCCTGGTGGTCACTGCGTGAGGAAAATTCTTACCTGCCTTTATGACCCCGTAGAAATCAAGTGACTTTGCTTGACCAGGGGATTGCTATTGCTTGGGTTTATAACTGGATTCCTGGGCGGTGTGTGTGTGTGTGTGTGTGTGTGTGTGTGTGTGTGTGTGTGTGTGTAGAACTGAGAGACAGAGAATGGAGAGGGATAAGGAGGATTTTGACCAGAAAGAATGTGTAGACGAGATGGAAGATGAGGAAGAATCAGATGGGGAAGTACTAGTTGGGTAAGAACAAGATGAAAAGGCCCTAGATGAGGCAGAATTAAGACGAGAGAATTAAGATAGAACTTAGAGGGAGCAGTGGATAAATGTAGAGAGAAATCAGGCAAGAAAGGAGCTAGGCACGAGAACAGAATAGAAGCTGTGTAGAGAGAGAACTGACTCAGAATAATAAAGTGTATGGACCAAGGGGTTTCGTGTACATAGATTCATTTCTTTTCATCAAAGATTAATTATCAGCTGGTTGTAGATTCTTACTGGACCCTGGGAGGGGACTATCGAGAGGCTGGACCCCCATAGTCTCCTCACCGATAGACTGGCCTCGAACTCAGAGATCCGCCTGGCACTGCCTCCCGAGTGCTGGGATTAAAAGTGTGTGCTACCACCTCCCAGGGAACTTTCAGACTTCTAAGGAACTACAGAGAATGACAAATGGTCCAAGAGAAAAATGGATTAAATTAAAAACCAAGATACTTAACCAGGGGCAGTGAGATGGCAGTGGGCAAAGGCGCTTGCTATGTAAGCTGCCGACCTGAGTTCAATCCCAGGACTACAGAGTCCATGGTGGAAGGAGAGAACTAATTCTAAAGTTGTTCTCTTACTTCTGCACATGTGGCATATGTGTGTAGGTGGATGGACACACACACACACACACACACATACACACAAACACACACACACATACACACACATGCGTGGAGACAGAGAGAAGGAAAAAGGGAGGGAGGGAGGGAGAGAGAGAGAAGAATTAGATAATAAAATAAAAAACCTAGAGAAGCAGGCTGAATGCTTGGTCTCACTAGGGAAATTAAAGAAGTATTTGTATTCATTTGCATACAAGACAAACATAAATACTTATAACCAGGCAAATACAAACAAAATGAGATAATGTTACACAGCCATCAAGCTGCCAAAACAGGGAAAGAAATTAGACAAACTCAAGAGGTGGCAAGGGCACAGGGCAATAGTGATTGTGTGATATAATCTCTCTGGAATGCAGTTAGTCTTATCTAGTAAAGTTGAGGTATACATCCAGAGACCCAGATATTTTACTTGTAGGTCTATTCCTTACTGAAATTCTGTTTGTAGAGTATAGCCAGAGATACACCAAGAATGCCCAAGCCACATGACTTGTAAAGGACTCAACAGCATCTATCAACAGTAGAACTAATAAATGGGCCTTGATGCCATCGATGTAGTGGAGTACTACACAGCAACAACAATGAACAATTGATCTTCTATGATGAAACTGAGGGCATCAATCCAAATGAAAAAGCAAGCTGCAAGACTCTTTACAGAGTAAGAGAAAACTATTCAAGTCAACAGCCGACCAAGAGTGAATATCTGGATCCCATGAGAAATTTTCAGAACCCAGCTGTACCAAAAACATCAAACCATCCAACTGGAACATGGGCAACAGACATGAATGACTGCTTCACTTGACTTCCATCCTCATGGCAAGATGGTCAACATCAGGGTTGGGGATTTAGCTCAGTGGTAGAGTGCTTGCCTAGCAAGCGCAAGGCCCTGGGTTCAATCCTCAGCTCAAAAAAAAAAAAAAAAAAAAAAAAAAAAAAGATGGTCAACATCAGAGTCAGGCCATGGCAACCAAGATGGCATACCTTTTTACACCTATCTCATTTTGCTAGAGCAAAAAATTAGGAAGAACTGCAAATACTGACAAAGGAGTGGGGAGCCTGGATCCCTCCTTTCATGCCTCAGATGAAATGTGAACTAGAGGGATTAGTAGAAAACAGTTGGTAGATTAAAGTAAGAAGTCAGACTCCGGCACTTACCCAGGGAAGTAAAAACTTATCTCCTCATGAAAAATCAAGGAAACTTCTGCCTGTAATGTCATAACAGTCACAGAAGAACATTTTTCAGTAAAAAAAAAAAAAAAAAACAAAAAACAAAAAAACAAAAACAAACAAACAAACAAAAAAACTGTTTGAAATTTGTCCAGATGCCCTTCAGGTGAGTGGTTAAACAAATAGTGGTATATAGTCACAATGGACAACTGCTCATCGCTAAACAGGAACATGTTACTGATATGCACAACACCTTGGATGAGCCTTCAGGGAGCTCTTGTCATGAGTGATAGGGGCAATGCTTTTCACTAGGTCAGGCTAAATTTGTGCTATAGAGATTACATGCTGTGAGTATCAGTTACTTTTTTGTCATTATGACAAAATACATGCAGAGGCAGTGTGGTAGTTTGAATGTAATTGACCCCCATAATCTTCTAGGGAGCGTCACTATTAGGAGGCATGGCTTTGTTGGAGTGGGTATGGCCTTGGAGGAAGTGTGTCACTCGGGGGGGCAGGCTTTGAGGTTTCCAATGTTCAGGATACCTCCCAGTGTCTCAGTTCACTTCCTGTTGCCTGCAAGATGTAGGACTCTCAGCTATTCCTCCAGCACCATGTCTGCCCACATGCCACCATGTTCCCCGCCATAATGATAATGGGCTGAACCTCTGAAACTACAAGCGAGCCACCCCAGTTAAATGTTTTACTTTATAAGAGTTGCTGTGGTCATGGTGTCTCTTCACAGCAATAAAAACCCTAACTAAGACAGAAGTTGGTACCATAGACTGGGATATTGTGCTAGACTGACCATGTGTTTGTTTTGAGTAATGTGGACTTTGGGACTGTGGATTAGAAAAGCAGTTGAACATTTTAAGTGCTGCTTAATGGGTCCTAATAGCAGGAGGGTGGAAGACAGTGGTGCTCAGTGTGATTTGATGAACTGTGGGGGACTGGCTCAAGAGGCTTTAGAGGAGAAGAATTTTAGTATGTTGCCTAGAGATCAATCTTGTGATAATTTGGTGAAGAAAGTGTTGGAAAAGTCTGCCTGAGGCCAAAGCAAAGAATTTTGGATTAATTCCATTGGCAGAAGAAATCTCAAAACAGCCTAGTATAGACTGTGTCGTGTGGTTACTAGTGTTCATGCTTATACAGATTTATAATGAAAAGGAGCAAGCTGAGTAGGGTAAATTACAAAATGTAAATTTTGAGGAGAAAAAAAGTACCAGAAAGTGGAATGGAGCTAAACTCTGTGTTTGAGGAGATAAACAGATTAAGAAATGGAATAAAGGGAGTGGTGACCCAGGACGAGATCCCACCCAGCTAAACTTCCAATTTGTGAAAAGGAACTAAAGGAAATCTTAGAACCAGTTGTGGTGGTGCACCCCTTTAATCCCAGCACTCAGGAGGCAGAGGCAGGCAGATCTCTGAGTTTGAGGCCAGCCTGGTCTGCAGAGAGAGTTCCATGACAACCAAGCTTAGGCAGTGAAAGACAGAAAGCTGATGGAAACATAATTGAATGAGGGGCCATGTTCCAGCCCCAGTAAGCAGCAGACTTGGCAGCTTCTGCCATGTGGTTCTGGCTTTAGAGTTAATGATAAAAGAAATGGGTTAAGGAATTTGCCTCCCCCCCTAAAGAAAGCCACTGAGGCCAGGCATGTGTCAAGGGTGTCCCTGAATGGAGACTTAGCAGAGAGGCCATTGCATGAAGCTATGAAGTTGAAGCCTGGATTACCTTGGAGAACCCAAGATGTTAGAGATGCTAGAGTCATGGGATACTGGCCAAGAAAAGCTGCTAACAGGGAGTGGAACCAGCCCAAGAGAAAGAAGTGTGTTGCAGTCAGCAAAGCTGAACAGAGTTAGAGATGTAGTATCAACATCAGATATGAAGATGGAGAGTTTGGAGTGTGTCCAGCTGGTTTTCAGTCTTCCTTTGGTCCAGTATTTCCTTGCTATGATGCCTTCCTTGCATTTTTGATTGGTAATGTATATCCTGTGCCATTATATGCTCGAACTATGTGATCTGCTTTTTGATTTTGATTTTACAGGTGATTACAGTTAAGAGATTGTATGAATCTCAGAAGAGACTTTGAACTTTGGACTTTAAAACATGGTTGAGACTGTGATAGACTTTGGGGACTTTTGAAGTTGGACTCAATGCACTTTGCATCATGATATTGTTACAAGCTTATGGGAGCCAGAGAGTAGAATATGAGAGTTTGAATGTAATTGGCCCCACAGTTTCATAGGAAGTGTTACTATTAGGAGGTGTGGCTTTGTTGGGGTTGGTATGGCCTTGGAGGAAGTGTGTCACTGTAGAGGGAGGCTATGAGGTTTCCTATGCTCAGGATACCACCCAGTGTCTCAGTTTACTTCCTGTTGCCTGAAAGATGTAAGACTCTTAGCTATTCCTCCAGCACCATGTCTGCCCACATGCCACCATGCTCCCCACCATAACGATAATGGACCAAACCTCTGAAACTGTACGTGAGACACACCAATTAAATATTTTACTTTATAAGAATTGTGGTGGTCATGATATGTATTCACAGCAGTAAAATCCTTAACTAAGACAAGCAACTTAAGAATAGAAGGGTTTATTTTGGTTTGGTTGGAGAGGACATTGTCCATGTTGGGGACTATGTTGGGGGAGGTGTGATGGTGGGAGCCTGAGGCAGCTGGTCACTTTGTGCCTACAGTCAGGAAGCAGAGAGAGGAATTCCGGGTTTAATTCAACTTCTTTTTTATTCCTTATTAGTTAGTCTGGGCACCTGGCCCATGGGTGGTACCCATCACATTCAGGGTGACTCTTCCTTTCCTTCCTTAGTTAAATCTCTCCTGAAACACAATCATGGACAAGCCCAGAAGTGTGTTTGTCTCCTAGGTCGGTCCAAATCCCTCCAAGTTGACAATGAAGAAGAGCCACCACACTAAAGGACTCTGTTTGTACAGTGTGGGTGGAGGTGACAGAGTATAAGAACCAGAAAGGAGACTGTCTGTCTGTTGGGGGTCAGGGATGGTGGGATGGGAGTGGGGAGGGAGGAGATAAGGTTTCTCCTGATGAGAGAGTTGGTCAGTATTCACCTGGGGTGATGGCTACAGAGCCTACAATATAGGACAGAATTATGGAATGGAACACACATGCAAGTATAAGAGAGTGGGGGTGGGTGGGTTGTGGTGCTATTGTGTCCCTCAATACATTGTGCACCCTAATAAATAAAACAGAATAGCCACTACATAGACGTAGAGGCCAGAAAACGGTGGCACACACACCTTTAATCCTATCACTTGGGAGGCAGAGATCCATCAGGCTCTCTGTGAGTTCAAGGCCATACTGGAAACAGCCAGGCATGGTGACACACCTTTAATCCCAGGAAGTGATGGCAGAAAGCAGAAAGGTATATAAGGCCTGAGGACCAGGAACTAGAGGCTTTTAATCTCTTAGGCTTTTAGCAGTAATTTAGCTGAGATCCATTCAGATGAGGACTCAGAGGCTTCCAACTTTCAGTCTACAGGATCAGATGAGAAGTTGGTGAGGTGAGGTTGGCTGTGGCTTGTTCTGCTTCTCTGACTTTTCAGAATTCACCCTAATATCTGGCTCCAGGTTTTTTTTTTAATTTATTTTTTATTTTTTTTATTAATAAGACTGTTTAAGATTCATGTTACAGTGGTGGTGGAGATTTGAACACAAATTGAATCACGCCATCATTCTGGTGGTGGGACTGCACATAGTTTCTGAAAATATCATCAACAGAGGGAACTGGATACAAGGAAGGCTGAATCTCTTTGTCATTTCTTAAAACTGCATGGAAGTTTACAGCCACCCCAAGAAACATTTCAGTTAGACATTGTCAACTCTTCCTCCTGAGTTAACAAGAAACACATTTACTCTTAATGAGAAGAAATGTAAGCCAGGAAGCTTATATAACTGTACCAGGCCCCCAGACCTTAGCAAAACTGACTCCATGATGGAAGTACCATTCAGAACATAAAACTCAGCATGTAGATAGCACCACCTACTAAAATGAAAACAAAGACCTAATCCATCAAAGTCCACGGATCTGGGAAAGGCTCTAAATGTGCTAACCTTACTCCTCGGCTTCTGTAGTTTCACTTCTGGCTAACTGTTCTTGTTAACTGAAGTATGTCAACCCAATACATCGTTTTTGTGATTAAAAGCTCGTTCTAAAAGAGGCTCGGGGCTACCCTGGGATCCTGAACACCCAGCACAGTCTCTGGTTGGTTAATAAAGACTTTCTATTGGCTTAAACTTGTTCTGAGTAGTCAATAACCATATGACTCTGGTTTTGAAACATCAAAAACATAAGAGACACCAAGTTGCTCTAGACACAAGGTCATGATGCTTAGTATTTTTTGAGTTCTTTGTATGTTCTAGACATTAGCCCTTCGTCAGATGTAAAGATCCCCCCACCCCACTCTGTAGGCTGTCTCTTCATTTGAACAATGATGTCCATTGCTGTACAGAAGTATTTTAATTTCATGAGGTTCCATTTATCAATTGTTGGTCATGATGCCTGAGCTCTTGGGGCCCTGTTCAGAGTCCTTTCCTGTGCCTATAAGTTCAAGCATATTTCTGGGAATCTGGTGCCTGAGGTGTGACGCCTTGCACAGCCTTGGTGCAGTGGGAAGGGGCTTGGACCTGCCTAGGCTCAGTGTGCTGGGCTCTGCTGACTCTCCATGGGAGACCTTGATTTGGGGGGTGTGGGAATGCAGGGTGGCTTGGGAAAGAGGGCTGGGGGGTGGGAGGAGGGAGGAGGGAGGATCTGTGGATAGTATGTGGAGTGAGTAGAAAATTTCTTAATAAAGAAAAAAAAACATTATGAGACAAGGGGGGGGAGTTCAAGCATATTCCCTAGGTCATAGGGGAGAACCTAATACCATTATTCTCCTAAATGGACATAGTAATAAAACAACTCCTAATAACTTATGGCTATATCCATAAAACACTACATCTCTCAGCCTTCTTCAGAGACACTTCTGGTAGTAGGTGACAGTTAACACAAAGACCCTAAACTAGTCAATGTACCCAGAACAAGAGGCTCTGGAGTGCTTAGCCTTAGACACACATACCACACCCTTCCTCCCAAAGCAGAAGGGCTGTAAGAGGCAGAGGTGCTGGATAACATCAAGGAAACTGTTTTCCAAACACAGCAGGGCAGATGGACATATGAACTCACAGTGATTGTGATGGTGTGTACAAGACTCATGTGTAGATGTAACCGTCTTGTTAAATAAGAAACACAGAGCCAATTGCAGAGTTAAAAGCCAAGAGGTCAGAGCAATAGCTGAGAGGTGAATACCTTACCCTTCCCTGCTGCTCTGTCTTTCCTTTCTGCAAGACACCTAATTCCTGTGTCCTGTCTTATATATAGACTTTCTGTTCTGCCTTCTCATTGGTTATAAACCCAGCCACATGACCTCCTCGTCACTGCCTGTTGTACATACAGACCTCCAGGTCTTCCATGGTTGGTATTGAGATTAAAGGCGTGTGTCGCCATGCTGGCTGTATCCTTGAACACACAGTGATCCTGCCTAGCACAGCATCCCAAGTGCTGGGATTAAAGGCGTGCACCACCACCACCCAGCTTCCGCTGTGGCTTGCTCTGACCCCAAGGCAACTTTATTAATATATAAATAAAATCACATTTCAGTACAAATAAAATATCACTATACCTGTAGTAGGCAAAAATCTTGGCATGGAGGGAGAAGGTGGGTGCCACCGGGTGAGGATCTATGGGCATTTGATAGTGGCTGCCCGGAGAGGGAGAGTCAGTGTTCTTTCCTGGTGTGGTCCCCTGGTAGGTCGCCCACATTCCAGGGCAGATTCTACTTCCAAGAGTAGCTGAGGAACACCAATTGGACTGGACTTGGTTGGTTGGTTGGTTTGTGTTCTGTGTTTTTTAAAGAAGAAAACTCAAAGTTGGGGTGAGTAAGAAGGTGAGGGAGGGGAGAGGGTGATGGGGAAGGAGCTGTGGGAGGAAGGTGGAACGCAATCAGAATGCATTGTGTGAAATTCCCCAATAATTAACAAAAGCATTAAATAAAAAAGGAGAAAGTGAGCCGAGCACCTGTGTCCTAGGGTTTCTGCTTCTTGTGATGAAACATGGTAGCAAAGTAACCTAGGGAGAAAAGGTGTTGAGGGCCTTGGGAGCATACAGCAAGTGACAACTAGTGTTGACAAGCCGACCTACCAGATGTGTAACTGCCTGATGGGGAGCCCCACCTGGCAAAGCTGTGGGGTCACTGGAAAAAGCTGTGGAAACCTGTTGTTTTCTGCCTGTAACTTTGGGTGCCACTGCTATGCATCCTTAATAAGAATAGCTGTGGGTTTTTCCCACAGTCCTTTGGTGGTGTGTTTTACACTTATTGGGCACACATATAGCTGTGGATGTTCAGGAAGATGATTTCTGTTTATGCTATATACTTTTGATGTGTAGAAATAATACTGGGGCTGGGCAGTGGTGGCACACGCTTTTAATCCCAGCACTCGGGAGGCAGAGCCAGGTGGATCTTTGTGAGTTCGAGGCCAGCCTGGTCTCCAAAGCGAGTTCCAGGAAAGGTGCAAAGCTACACAGAGAAACCCTGTCTCGAAAAAAAGCCAAAAAAAAAAAAAAAGAAAAAGAAAAAGAAATAATATTGGGATATTTTACATTACTCAGACTGATATAGGTTCTCAGTCACAAAGACAGCCTCTGACACAGATAGCTAACTTTAGGCTGCAGAGCAGATTCAAAGCAATCTGGTTGCCCCTAGAGACAAATATATATGAGGATATTTCTCCAGATGTTGTTTTGCTTATTCAAGGTCAGAGCTTGAAGCAACTTTAGACATAACTTTCTCAGTAATTGACTTTTTGCATGTAGTCCCAGCCTCCGTTGATGCTACAGGGTTCAGCCAACTGTATATTTATTGCCTGGGATCCCTCAGCAACTTAGAGCTACATGCATGGGTCAATGTGACATTACTACCCTAAGAGAAACTACATGACTTATGAGACAGGGTTTCTCTGTAGCTTTGGAGCCTGTCCTGGAATAGCTCTGTAGACCAGGCTGGCCTTCTGCCTCCCAAGTGCTGGGATTACAGGCGTGTGCCACCACTGCCTGGCAAAATGTATCTTATAATTGTCCAGATTTTGGCTGTGGAGCAGAGTAGGAACTGATTGGAGAGAGGGGCTGAGGAGGGGGAGCAAGGGAGAGCAGGGCAGGCAGTGCAGGGGGGGTAGGGGGGAGAGAGAGAGAGAGAGAGAGAGAGAGAGAGAGAGAGAGAGAGAGAGAGAAAAGAAGAAGAAGAAGAAGAAGAAGAAGAAGAAGAAGAAGAAGAAGAAGAAGAAGAAGAAGAAGAAGAAGAAGAAGAAGAAAAAATGTGTAGAGAGAGAAGTAGGGGACTTGAAAGTGAGTTAGAGAAGCTGCTGAGTAGAGAATGAGAAGGGATAAAGAGCTAACTAGGAAGCTGTCAAAAGAGATTTTTCAGAGAGAATTTTCCAAGATGAAGTAAAGAGGAAGTTACCATCAGTTAAGAATTTTTCCTAAACCCTCGCTACTCTGAGGTCTTTTTGTTTTGCTACCTTGGAGCAGATTGGGAGCTGGTCTTGAAGTCTGTGACAGAAAGGGTTTATTTGGCTTACACTTCCACATCACAGTTTATCATCAAAAGAAGTCACGGCATGAACTTGAACAGGGCAGGAACCTGGAGGCAGGAGCTGATGCGCAGGCCATGGAGGTGCTGCTTACTGGCTTGCTTCCCATGACTCATGTATCCTGCTTTCTTATGGTACCTAGAACCACCAGCCCAGGGCTGGCACCACCCACAATGGGCTGGGCCCTCCTCCATGGAACACTAGTTAAGAAAATGCCTTACACGCTTGCCTACAGCCCTCTTACAAGACATTTTCTCAACTGAGGCTCCCTCCTCTCTGAAGACTCTAGCTGGTGTCGAGTTGACATAAAATTAACCAGCACAACCAGCATCTGCCCCTTGCTGCCTCCTGGCTTTGGCTACGGTGTGCCCAGCTGCCGTAAGCTCCTATGGCTTTGCCTCACCATGGCATGGAGGGTACCTTCAAACTGTAAGCCAAAAACAAATCATTTTTCCCCCTTAACAATTTGTGTGCATCTATTTATTGTGGAGGAGCTTGTGTGTAGTACTGAGCATTGGTAGCAGTCAGAGGACAGCTTGCAGAAGGTGAGTCTCTCCTTCCATCACGTGAGTCCTGGGGACTGAATTTAGGTAATCAGGCTTGGCACAAGCACCTTCTCCTCAGCCATCTCACGCTCCCAGCCCTTCTTTCTCTATAGGGCTTTGTCAGAGCAATCAAAAAGGTCACTAATGCAATCAACTTCTTAAGAGTTTGTTCAAGGGGCTGGGGAGATGGCTCAGGGGTTAGGAGCACTGGCTGCTCTTCCAGAGGACCCAGGTTCAATTCCCAGCACCCACATGGCAGCTCAAAACTGTCTGTAACTCCAGTTCTAGGAACTCTGACACCTTCACACCAATGCACATAAAATAAAGTTTAAAAAAAGAAAGAAAGAAAGAATCTGTGTAAGATACCAACACCCTTGGTAAAGCGGGGGTGTGGGAGTGTGGGGCGTGTGGGATGTGTGTGGGAGCTGGGGTTGGGGTAGGGAGGGAGTGTTAAGCTCCTCTTAAAGTCACTGGAGAGGAGACGGTCTTGATGGATGTCAGGGGCCTTGTGTCCAAAGGGCCCAGGCAGCAACATGGAACAAGCTTAAAGCGGAGTAGATTCAAACCGAAGAGCAAATGAGTTGAAATTGTGTTGTTTCCCTTGGAGATCATTGCAATTTCCCAGGTAATGCTGCTCCCCCAAATGTTACCTTTCCCCTCCTCACTGAGGCTGTGGTGGTGTGGGGCCTGCCATTAATCAGGCTCCAGCTTTTCTCATCCTGTGTGGTTACCCTAGGTTTGTTTGCGAAATGGATTTCTTCGCAGGAAGCACTGACCTGTGACCACGTGGTGTTTGGCTTGCGCTGCAGAGCTGGGGTGGGCTGGAAAAGGCTTTTGTGCCTTATAACCTGTTTTATTTTCCACAACTGAATTTTGAATTTTGAAGTCCAATCAATTGGAGTCCTCTACAAGCATAATTTTGTTTCCTGTGGAATGGTTTGAATTTAAGTCTCAGGGAATGGAGTTTGCGTGCAGTTTGGGTTTTTAAAAATTAATTTGGGTGGAAAACGTTTCATTATTCTGAAGTGTTGGGCAGCGGCGATGGCTAGTGATGGTGTGATGGGGAGAACAGGACTGCTCACTCGTGAATGCGCCTAGTACTGGGCATGACACACCCGTAGCATAGTGTTCTCTCTCTCTCTCTCTCTCTCTCTCTCTCTCTCCCCCACCTCCGTGTCTCTCTCTCCATTTATTTGGGGTACAATAACCACAGAATGAATATCAAGCAAGGGGAACCAGGAGAGAATTTAGTCTGTGTCTCTCAGCGTAATGGATTTGAATACCTCAGCCAGAATGTGTACTTATGGGGAATTAAGGACTCAGCAGTTTACAAATGTTGCCATTATAATCGGATCTGGAAAAGAAATGATAGGACCTGCTGAGCCATGGGAGGCTCTGATGGAGCCCTGGCACCTAGGGTTTTGTGAAACATTAAGTGAGGTGGGTGTGCTGGGCTGGGTGGGGGAGCCCTGTATTTCAGGATCCAAATTGTAAAGAGGGTAATTATAGTTACTTGTTGAGCACTCTGTGCCAAGCCCCAGCTTAAGAACTGATTTGTATTATTCTTTCGTGTGTGTGTGTGTGTGTGTGTGTGTGTGTGTGTGTGTGTGTGTGTGTGCAGAGACAGAATGGCAGGCAAGCAAGCTCCGGGGATCTTCCTGTCTCCACCACCCCAGAGCTGGAGGTATGCCATTATGTCTGCCTTTTAAAATGTGGCTCCTGAGGATCAAACCCAGGTCCTCCAGCTTCTGCTCTGAGGACTTCACTGCCTGAGCCGTTTCCTGGGCCACCAAGCTGCACTGTTTTACTTAGTCTCAGAAGAAACCTATGTGATGGGTAGTGCTGGGCTGTTGATTGGCAGGCTGGTGTCTTCGGCAGCTGTCCGGTCACCTTTTCGTGGAGAAGGCAGCAGGGCCATCCATCCGTGGGAGGTAGCTCGAGGCAGTAATTAGGAAGGTGCCCTGTGAGGTGCACCCTCAAGATTCATCCGCCTTCCTGCTGCAGCCCACTGTCAGGCTCGCCTCCTGGGAATTCTGGGTAAGATCTGGGGAAGCCTGCTGTGAGGACAAGGCTGAGGCAGTCGTGGTACCTCACCAAGTGCTGCTTCCCCCCCCCCCTACTCCCCCGCCCCTGGAGCTGGTGAACTCCGGCACCTGTCGCTCTTAGCCTTTCTGTTTGGATCCCAGGGAGGGGCTTTTGTGCTTTGAATTGGACCTCAACTCATACATAGATGCCATGTCTCTTTTCCAGATGAGTAAGCCAGGGTTTCACCTAAGCACACACAGGTGACAGAGGGGGTTTATACCCCATTTAGCATGGTGATTTATTTATTTGCCAGTTATTCTTTTGAGACAGGATTTCATAGCCCAGGCTGGCCTAGTATTTACTCTGTAGCCCAGGCTGCCCTTTAACTCATAAGCCTCTTTCCTCAGCTCTCAATGCTAGGATTGTCGGTGTGTGCCACCGAGTCCAGCCTGTGGCATGGTCTTGATTATAAGACGTTACCATCTCTGGAAACCAACCACGCACCCCAGGCTGTGGTCAGTGCTCATTGCAGGTGTCCATCCCTCCTCAAGGTATACCTGCCATGTGCTGTTGCATAGGAATACTCGGTCCCCAGACAACTCTGGATTTTCCTCCTTGTTGGCAAGCCAGGCAACCTCTGGAGGTAACTTGTAGATGAAAACAAGAATTATCTTTCCACAGTAGATTGTATTTTTTAAAAAGATAAGTGCTTATAGCTGGGAGGTGGTGGTGGTGGTGCTAGTGGTGGCACACGCCTTTAATCCCAGAACTTGGGAGGCAGAGGCAGGTGAATCTCTGGGAGTTGGAGGCCAGCCCGGTCTACAGAGTACTCACTAGTACTCTAGGCCAGGCTCTAAAGCTACACAGGGAAATCCTGTCTGGAAAAACAAAACAAAACAAACAAAAACCAGAAAAGATAAGTGGTTGTAGGAAATGCTGGTCTGAAACTCACTATAAACGCCAGGATGGCCTCAAACTTATGATAATTCTCCTGCCTCAGCCTTCTGGGTGCTGAGATTACAGGCCTGAGCCATCCCGCCTAGCTTTGTGGCAGATATTTACACTAATGAGTTTAGGGACAGCTCAAATTATTCATAAGAGTTTGCCCACTTGAAGGTTACATGACAGGATGTTAATGTTGCTCCCATCAGAGGAGAGGCATTTGGAGGGGACCTGGGAAAGCTATAATTTATAAATTGTTCAATTGCACGTTTCAGCTGTTACAATCAGCATATATTAGTTTTGTAATTTGAAAACCATCCTGTAAACAAGCCGCATGTAAAATTAAAAGATACATCTGCTTAGACACAATGTTATGTGGCAAGACACCAGGAGTAGTGACGCCAAGTGACAAAGGGTATTAGTGATGCCACATGGTGCAAGTCTTTGTCTAGCTGGAGAATCAACATTTGAACGATAGGCTACTTGGAATCACAATATGTAATCGTGTGTGTGTGTGTGTGTGTGTGTGTGTGTGTGTGTGTGTGTGTTCATGTGTACCATGTGAGAGGCTGATATTGATTGGTACCTTCCTTGGTTACTCTGTTGAGACACAGCCTCTCACTGGACCTGGAGCACACAATTCAGCTAGACTTGTTGGATAATGGGCTTCAGGGATCTGCCTGTCTCTGCCTCCTCAGCACCAAAATGATGAGTGCTGCCATACCCAGCTTTTATGTGGATGCTTAGAATCCAGACTCAGTTCCTCACACCTGTGTTAAAAGCACTTTCCTGATGGAGCCATGTCCCCAGACCTCACTGTGTAACCTTGATAAGAAGGGAGCCAGTCCATATGGGAAGCTCCAGGAAGCCTCAGAGCCCCACAGCTCAGTATCACATATCTAAACTAACCCACTGCTAACATCCTTAGGTAGATCAACACAGGACCTTGAGGCCTTGAAGGTCACTGAAATCCATGGTTGTTCAGAAGGCAATGTGTGGTTGTCCTACACAAGGCCGGTTTCTCAGCAGAGTGAGATTGTAAATGCAGTTACAGGGAATTCACACTAATAAAAATTCACAGACTGATGGTTGGATAACCAGTCAGTCACTACCTGGACACACACACACACGTGCATGATGGATATGGTCGGTGCTGATGGGGGACTGTGTCTTCTCATTGGTCCCTTTTGTTTCTGCAGAGAGGCCCTAGATACCTCTCCACAGTGAGGAGTAAAACTCAAGCTTCTCCGAGGGGTAGAACTGGCTTCAAACCAGTCGGGTAAGCTTCTCAAGAACTTTATGGGACAGAGAAGACAATGTCCTGATGACTGACAAAGTGACTCAAGGAAGGGTTTACTTTGGCTCACAGTTTGGAGGGAGTCTGTCATAGTGGGGCAAGCATGGTGGAGAGAGGGAGAAGCAGCAGCTCACACTGCCTGTAATCAGGAAGCAGGGAGTGATGGACACTGGTGCTTGTTTCTCCTTCTCCCTTTTATTCAGCGTGGGGACCTCGTCTTCGAGATGGGTAAGTCTTCCATCTCAGGCAAACCTCTCTGGAAACAGCCTCGCAGATGCACCCAGAGGTGTGTCTCCCAGGTGACTCTAAATCCTGGCAGGTTGACAGGTAGATTAACTACTGCAGAGCCCAAAGGAAAGGTGAGAAGGAGGAGTGTGTTTTCCACATGAGGTGTCCTAAAACCCAGAGTCACGTCAGATCATCACTCTGACACAGCAGGTGGGGTAGGAACAGAAGGTGAGTTCTGAGAGCTGGGGAAGCTAGAGGGAAGAGGTCTAGTCTGACACCTCCATGGTGACCAGTGAGGCCCTCATCATATTGAGGACTTCCTGAAGGGTATCACTGTATTCAGCATGAGACCAGGAGGACTCCATAGCCCTGCATCTCCACCATCAAACTGAGTAGAGGTAATCTCTGGCTTCTGTGTGTCCTTCAATGACACTCAGCACAGGGCTGAATGCAGAGAGTAGTGCCATCTGAATGCAATCAAATGACCTTGCTCTTTTAGTCATTTTGTGCTGCTGTTAAAAATACTATAGGGGCTGCAGGTATGGCAGGGTTCTTTTCATATGGATACAATTATATCCATTGTAGTTACCACCACCACCACCACCACCACCACCACCACCACCACCACATCATCATCATCATCATCATCATCATCATGAGCACACCCTTGTCATTATCTTTGCTAAAGTGTTGAGTACTGAGTCAAGAGTTGGCTTTGGTAAGATTTTTCTTTAATTCTAGTTGCCATGGAAAGGCTTTGAGCAAGGTGATGATGTGACCCAATAATAAGCCCTGTAGAAAGACCACCCTGGTAGCTGTGAATGGAGGTAGAAAAAGCCTGTTAGCAGGCTGTTGAAGAAAGACAGATGAGAGATAATGGAACTGAGACTAATGATTTTGGAGGTAAATCACATAGCTCATTTGGAATCCAAGGAGGAACAGGTTTGTAAGAGTGGTTGGTGTGAAAATCAAAATTGGTTTTTGATGTGTGCTGTAGAACAATCCTTTGCTACACTTTGAATATGTATTGCTCTCATAGGTTAATAAAAAGCTGACAGGCTGGTAGCTGGGCAGGAAGTTAGGTGGGGAAAGCCAAACTGAGAATGATGGAAAGAAGGGAGGCAGAGTCAGGGAGACACCAGCCAGCTGCCCAGGAAGCAAGACGTGATAGAGGACAGGTAAAGCCACAAGCCATCTGGCAATACATAGATTAATTGAAATGGGTTAATTTAAATGTAAGAGTTAGCTAGTAACAAGTCTGAGCTACTGGCTGAGCATTTATAAGTAATATTAAGCCTCCAAGTCAATTATTTGGGAAGTGGCAGCCAGGTATTTGGAAACAGGCAGATGGGAGAGAAAAATCTGATTATAGATGTGCCTGTTAGATACCCCAGTGAAGATGAGAAGGATGTTGGATACATGGGTCTGAAGCTCAGAGGAGTTGATCTGGGGACATATAAGAACAACCAACATCTGAATAGTGTATAGGGCCTGAGGTGTTTCAGACAGTGCTTCCTAGGCTGCCTCGAAGTAACAACCCTAGGCCTGGAGAGATGGCTCAGTGGATAAGAGTGCTTGATATGTAAATGTGAAGACCTGAGTTCTAACCCATAGATCCCACAAAAAATGCTGGCCATGGCTGTGAGTTCCTGTACCCCAACATTGGGGAAGAGAGACAGGCAGATCTTAGGACCTTGCTTGTCATCTAGCTTAGCTGAAATGGGAGCTTTGGGTTCAGTGAGAGACCCTCTTTTAAAGGAATAAGGCAGAAAGTGACAGAGGAAGGCACATCCTTGTGGTCTCTGAATGTGGTGATACTGTGTTCCCCAAAATATTGTGCACCCTAATAAACTTATCTGGGGTCAGAGAACAGAACAGCCACTAGATACAGAGGCCAAAAAAATGGTGGCACACACACCTTTAATCCTAGCATTCCAGAGGCAGAGATCCATCTGGATCTCTGTGAGTTCAAAGCCACACTGGAAACAGCCAGGCATGGTGACTCACGCCTTTAATCCCAGGAAGTGAGGGCAGAAAGCAGAAAGGTATATAAGACATGAGGACCAGGAACTAGATCTGGTTAAGCTTTCAGGCTGTGAGTAGCAGTTCAGCTGAGATCCATTTGGATGAGGACTCAGAGGCTTCCAGCCTGAGGAAACAGGATCAGCTGAGGAATTGGCAAGGTGAGGTAGCTGTGGCTTGTTCTGCTTCTCTGATCTTCCAGCGTTCACCCCAATACCTGGCTTCAGGTTTGATTTTATTAATAAGATCTAACAATTCATGCTATATCTGAATGTACATGTGTAGGTGCACACACACACACACACAGACACACACTCACAGACACACACACACAGACACACACACACTCACACACACTACTGTTGTGCTCCCTCACTTTACTATCCATGCTCTGCATACAGAAGCCATGTCTCTGCTCTGCATGGTTTGCTCCCTGTGGCAGGAGAGAGGAGAGGACAGAGCTGCCTCTGACTCAAGCACAACAGGATGGGGGCAGGAGGAAAACAAAACAAAACAAACAAACAAACAAAACCAAAGACAGATCATGTGACAGCCCTAGAGGCTCTTGTTTATATGTGACACCTGTTACTTCTGTGCATGCTCCATTAGCTGAAGTATGATGTTGGAGAAGTGGGGGGGGCTCTACCCTTTCTGCAGGGAAGCACCCCATGGGACATTCAAGAGGGCAGCCAAGAACAAAGTACTGAATCACACGCACAGGCTCATCCCTCACTGATCACATCTGTGACTGCCAATACAGCATTCTCCAACATGTACAGCCGTGGGTGTGTGTGCCACATAGTCCGGATCCACAGTGTTCTCAGGAAAGGGGCCCTTTTTGCTCACCAGTGTCCCCAGCACATGATGTATGACCTTCAGAGGCTGAGTCTTTTTCTCCTACCCCACCTGTCTTCCTTGCATGAACCGCACATGCTGGCTTCTCTTTTGTGGCCCTTTTTGCTCACAGGTGTCCCCAGCACATGATGTATGACCTTCGGAAGCTGAGTCTTTTTCTCCTACCCCGCCTGTCTTCCTTGCATGAGCCACGCATGCTGGCTTCTCTTTTCTCTCCCTGATTCTGTTACGCTTTGTGGAAGTGGGGTGCTCAGGCCTCTTATGAGGCTCCTCTCTTGGACTTTCGGGGTTCTCTCCTGCCCTGATACAGAGTTTCCTCCCTTGACCTATAGATATTGCCCCCACTAGAGGCTGCAGGACTAGAAGGAGGAATGGGAGGGGAAAAGCAATCATCTCTTATGGAAGAGACAAAGAAAACTATCTACATGCAGTCCCTGAAGAGTAGACAGCGGGGACAGTCTTGTCACCAGAACAACAGAGAGGTGACAATGAATGCGTTGATGCTATTGAGCGTCTGTGCCCTTGCAGCTGACAGCCAAAGCTGTCAGCAGCAGAGAGTAGGGGGCTTTTCTGCGGGAGACAAGGGTGGTGGCAAGGAGAAACAGTCACAAACAGGGAGTCAGCAAAGATTGCCAGAGACTCGGGACACACAGAGACAGCCAGACACAGGAATGCCGATGAGTGGTGCTAAGACAGAGAGCTCAGATGGGGTAGGTGTGGGAGCTGGAGGCAGGACCAGGAGGCTCTCAGTCAGGAGCTTGGGGCCAGTGCTAAAAGGAACAACCCCTGTGCGTGCCAGGTCACCTGTAGGAAAAGGTCAGGCCCTTGATTCAGGTATAAGCTAGGGTTGGTGGAAGGCTCCAGTCTACAAGGCCCCAACAACATAGTTAAGCTGCTCAACAGATATGTCTGACTGCTCTTGGGGTGCCTATCATGTGATAGGTGTTAGGGATTTATAGCTGTAAGTTTCTCGGGTCCTGCCTGGGCCCCCACCCCCTCATCCCCCACTCCCTGTGGTCCAGACAAATCTCTCTCACCCACGGTCCAGACCCACAGCCACTGGGACCCAAGTAAACACACAGAGGCTTAGATTATTAACAAACTGTATGGCCTATGTCAGGCTTCCTGCTAGCTAGCTCTTATGTGTTAAAATAACCCATTTCTATTAACCTATGTGTTGCCATGTGGCTGTGGCGTTACCAGTATGTTAGGATCTTGCTGTTCCTTAGGTGGTGGCTGGCATCTCTCTTGTCTCCACCTTTCTTTTCCCCATCTCTCTCCTTGGATTTCCTGCCTGCCTTTAAGTGGCCTTGCCATAGGCCAAAGCAGCTTGTTTATTAACCAGTGGGAACAACATGTACTCATAGAGTACAGAAAGACACCCCCCAGCAGGGCTAAGTGCTTGGGGCAGGAAGAAGTAAACATGGGAACACATATGCAGAGATTTCACACCAGGGACACAGGCCAGAGCAGGCCTGGTGGCCAGGGTAGGTGGTGGCTGTGTGCCCTGGGCATGGGCTAAATCCTGTTGGGTCTTGTGTGGCAGGATTCATGGCCTAATGCCTTTCAGCTGTGATGACTGTGGGGTGAAGGTTTTTCAGGTGGGAAGCTGCATGGATCCTGGGGAGTGGGGTGGGAGGGCTTAACTTTTTTCTGTTAGCTAGTTTATGACTTGTAGCCCTTGAAAGTGCATTCTAACCATTCATGTGTATGTGACAGATGTCAGAGAAGGTAGTAGTCAGGGCTAATGGCCATCGGCGTCTAGACTATAAACACAACTTGCTTCCCCATCCTTCACTGAGCCCTTTGTGGATGTTGCCTCCAGTCTCCTGGTTTCTTGAGAGTCTACCCTAAGTGTCTATCCCAGCAGGTAGAATTTGAGTTTGTCCTGGGGCTTTGTTACCTCACCTTCAACCCAAGCCCAAACAACAGAAAGCTGCTGTGTGTGGACAGGAGGGCCTTCCGTCTCCTGCCTCCTCTGGGTGAACTGACAGGGGCTGTGGAGCCTGAGCTTAGGCAGGTGACTTTTTCTTTTTAGTAAAACCTATGCTGCCAATCTTCCCTCCTCCTTAGCCTGGCAGTTAAGAATCACTATAATCGATGTGGAATCCATTTTCTAGCTCTGTCCCCCATGAACATTCTCTTTCCCAGGCCTTCAGGGACCTTGGGACCTCACGTGCAGCTGTCTGCATTTGCCCTTTGATTATTGAAAGCTTGGTGAGTTTCTATATTAATCTGCTACTTGGTTGGGGTCAAGCTGGCTCTCCTGCTGGCTTCTTCCACACAGGCAAGTCCCATTCCTCCACAGATGTCTCCTCTCCCAAGCTGTCCACCTTGATTTCCTGCTCAGCACAAGTTAGAACAAGTGGGCTCCAGTCTCTCATCTCATTTCTTTCCATGGCCCTGCCGGCTGTGTGTGTATGCTTGTCCAGCCTGCCAGGCTCTGTGAGCCTTCTCCTGTTGACAACAGCTCTGTCAGGTTTATCTGTCTCCAGCATGCAAAGCCCCAGCCCTCAGTGGGAGATAATCCAAAAGAATTGCAGTTAATCAAACAAAATCATTTTCCATGGATTTTTTTTTTTTTTTGGCTCCCCAGTTTGCCTCAGGATCCTAATACTAGTCTTTTACAATAGTTCTTTGCTATTCAGTGTGGGCCAGTCACCGTCAGCAGAAGTAGCAGCAGGGGAGTGCATTAGAAAAATAAAGTCTTCGGCCACCCAGGGCTGGTGACTCATTTGAGCGGGAGATCCAGTTGGTTCCGATGGGCATTGCCTACTTGCTGTAAGTCTAGCATATTTGCTGACAGCCATCATAAGGGAGGGGAGCACAGTGTGGCCATGTTCAGCACGAGTGTGCTTGGCTGTGGGGCTAAGTGTGGGATGGGGGCTAACCCGGTGTGTACTGATTCAGCTGTGAGCTGTCAGTGTGGAGGGGATGAGTTCCACAGAACATCCCACCGCTGCAGGTCGGGGAGAAGTGGGGGTGAGGGGAGGTCGCTGCTCTCTGAGTTCCTGTCACAGCTTAGCTGGTTCCTAACTCTTCTTTGGCAGTAACTACCTGACAAACAAAAGCCCTTCCGACTCTCAGACCTCCAGTGCCTTGGGTGTGTCATGTTCCGTTCCTTCTTAGGCCTTTCACAGCTTTCTCCCCTGGCCCTCTGCCCTCCCAGGCATCTTCCTCTTGCTGTCTCCTGTAGACCCCCATCCATCAACACCTCCTGTTTTAATCCTCCTGTCTCAACGTAAATGTCACTTCCTCAGAAAGCTTCCCCCCACCCCTTCAGATGACATCAGATCTCAGGCTGTTTGCCTCCAAGTGGCTCTCCTCTGCCCCTCCTGGCATTTATCTCCATTTATCAACCGAGAACTAATTGCATAATTAGCTGTTGTTCCTTGCCTGGCTCTGCCCTGTCTGTAATGGAAATGGCTCGAGAGCTGTAGTCCCAGCTACCATGTTATGGGTGCGCAAATGTATTTGCAGAGTAAATGGCTATGACTGTAACAAGGCCAGGCAGGGACACCTGGGTCAACCTTTTTTTCCTGGTGATGGGACTTTTCCCGAATTTAGCGCTTGATCTGGGTGACACCAAAATGTTATCCCACTCTGCTGTCCTTTGGATACTATATGTCCTCCAAGTGAACAAAGAAACTGCATGGGGAAAACCTATTCCTGGAACAAGGCTCTGCTTGCACCTTGTGAAGGCATGGTCTGGGCTCCTAATATGGACTCTTTCACCAGGCAAGGTTGCTAAGGCACTGTGATGGTTGGTATTCATTGTCAACTTGACAGAATTCAGAATCACCTGGGGTTGGGACTCTGGCTGAATTCACTGAGGTGGGAAGACCAGCCCACTGTGGGTGGTCCCATCCCCTGGCTGGAATCCCAGGGAGCGGAGCATCAGTTTGCATTCATCGCTGTCTTTGTGCTGATGGATACTATGGGACCCATTGCTTCAAGCTCTGCTGCCTTGAATTCCCCACTATGATGGACTCTACCCTTGAACTTGGAGTTAGAGAAAACATTTTCTTCCTTGGGTTGGTTTTGTCGGATTATTTTGTCAGGGTGACGGGAAAAAGAGGGGTCACAGTGCAAGGAAGTGCCTGGACTTTGATGTCAAACTTGACTCTAGCTAGGAAGTAACTTTGTGAAAGCTGCTTTTTCTCTTCCCCATCCCATCTACAAAAGGAGAAGTTGGCTGGGTTCGGGACAGAACTTTATAGCACACATACTGTCATTTCTGTAGCTATGCCAGTGGCAGACATTATTAATCAATCCTTCAACTCTTTCTTGCTGAAGTTAGATAGAGTCTTGAATTCTTCTCAAGGCAGCGCTCCAGGCAGATCAGAGCTGGCACACAGCTTGAACTCACTGGTATCTGAGATCCATACCCCCCGCCCCCCAGATTCCCTGTTCCAGCATGTAGAGATTTTGTTTCTTCGCTTGCTCTCCTAGCCTTTCAAAGGAAAACCCTGTCACTGCTTTGCACCCTCATGGTCTCCAGCCTCTTACAGCCTCTCCCCACACCTCATGAATACTCTTTGCTGAGCATTTTTGATAGTCTTCTCCTTTCCAATGTGTTGTGAGCACAAGCTGCCCTAAATGTGAGCTGGCCTGTCTCAGAGGTCCCCAAAGCCATCAGAATTTCAATTTAGTTCATTTGAGCCTGCCTGGAGCCGTAAACCTTTACTTAATATTTAAAGAAAGTGACTGGTGCTCAATCCTTTCTTCAACACCTTTTCCAAGAGAGGCAGTGTGTGTGTGTGTGTGTGTGTGTGTGTGTGTGTACATTTGTACATATATTTGTTATAGCACGAAGCAGCATGAGTCAAGATACCCATTCTCCCCTCCTTTTTCTTCCCTCCTCTTCCTCCCTCTTTCCCTCCCCCCCCCCCCCCCCCCCCCCCGTCCCTCCCTCTGTCCCTCCCCTCTCTATCCCCCTTTTCACACAGGGCCATGCTATGTATCCCAGGATGGCCTTGAATCCTTGATCTCGCTTCCTCAGCCTCTTAAGTACTGGGATTATGTTTGTGTGCCTCCACATCCAGAAAAAAAAAGACACACTTTCCACATAATAATATTCAGTATTCTACACCATGTGCCTTCAAGCCCCTTGGCCTACACTGTGGCAGTGTTATCCTGTTGTCCACCTGCTCTCTAAGGCCCCCAGCCTTCTTGTTGGGCCTCCAGCTCCATAGAAGGCCCGCTTCCTTCTGCTTCCCAAGACTGCATTCTTTCACTGTGTTCAGGGGGCACACAAACCTCTCCCCACTGTCTTCTGCAGTTTGCCCTCCTCTTCTCTGGTGCACTTGCTCTATCCATAGGATGCCCACAGAGCATCACATCCACCTTCAGCATATTTCCTAAGGAATATACCACCCGCTTGATTTTTCCTATGATTCAAGTATGTGGTGTTCACTACCAAGGACTGGAGGGTACCAAGGAAATTACAATAGCCTACAATACTGGGGAGGGGGCAGCACCATGGAACCCCACTGACCAACAACTCGGAAATAGGAAATGAGGCATCATTCCTCTGTTACAGGGTAACTCCCTTTAAACCCCTTCTATAAATGCATATGCATACATTTTAGGACCCTCTACACTAGCAGGTTTCTATGTGGCGTCTTCAGAGGTCTTTGGTGTTAGTTAGCCTTTTCCATACTCCCTCCTCTTCCCTTCCCTCCTGCCTCCTCCTCCATTTTGTCCCTTGTTGTTCCATTATTCCCTTCCCCCCTTCCTACTACCTAGTCTATCCCCCATTCCAGGAAATCTCTCCCATTCCTGGATTAATGCATTTAAATTGAAGTACTCATAGAAAGCTGGAGACTCATAAGACCCAATCAAAGGTTCAAAGCCAGCATCCATGTATGAAAGGGAATATGCAGCACTCATCTTCCTGAGTTCAGGTAACCTCACTCAGCATGGTTGTTTCCATTCCTACCTGTTTACCTGTGAACTTTATAATTCTATTCTTCTTCACAGCCAAGTAATATTCCATTGTGTAAACATACCACATTTTCATTAACTGTTTACCATTTGATGGACATCTGGGCTGTTTCCATTTCCTAGCTGCTGTGAATAGAGCAACAATGAACGTGATGAACAGGTGTCTCTATGGTAGGATATAAAGTTCTTAGGGTGTATGATCAGGAGTGGTACAGCTTGGGCCACATGGCAGAGCTAGTTCTAGCTTCTGAAGGACCTCTAGACTGAACCCCACACTAGTGGCTGCCCCAGTTTGCACACCCACCAGCAACAAATAAGTGTTCCTCTTTCTCCATATCCATATCAGCATTTATTGGCACATTTATTGAGATTGATTTTAAATCTCAAAGTAGGTTTTTTTTTTTTTTTTTTTTTTTTTTTTTTGAGACAGGGTTTCTCTGTGTAGCTTTGCACCTTTCCTGGATCTCACTCTGTAGACCAGGCTGGCCTCGAACTCACATAGATCCACCTGGCTCTGCCTCCCGAGTGCTGGGATTAAAGGCATGCGCTACCACCACCCGGCTCAAAGTAGTTTTAACTTGTATTTTCCTGAATGTCTAAGGGTGTTGAATATTTATAAAAGTATTTGTTATCCATTGGTATTTCTCTCTCTCTCTCTCTCTCTCTCTCTCTCTCTCTCTCTCTCTCTCTCTCTGTGTGTGTGTGTGTGTGTGTGTGAGAGAGAGAGAGAGAGAGAGAGAGAGAGAGAGAGAGAGAGAGAGAGAGAGAGAGAGAATTCCTTGTTTGGTTCCATGTTTGATTTTGTAATTGGGTTGTTTGTTTTCTTGATACTTAGGTTTTTGAGTCCTTTGTATATTGTAGATGCTAAACCTCTGCCCTATCTTCTGTAGATGGTCTCTTCACTCGAATGATAGTGTCCTCTGCACAGCGGCTTTGCTGTTTCCCACTTATCAGTTATTGGTCTTAGCGCTACCAGGGTCCTGTTCAAAAAGTCCTTTCCCTGCCTGAAGTTGAAGTGTGATTTATACTTTCTCTTCTATCAGATTCAGGGCATCAGGTCTTATGTTGAGGATATTTGGAGTTGAACTTTGTGTCAAGTGAGAGATAAGATCTAGTTTTGTTCTTCTGTGTGTGACTTTCCAGTTTGACCAGCACCATTTGTTGAAGCACATTTTCTCCAATGTGTATTTTTGGCCTCTGAAATCAGTTGGGTGTAAGAGTATTGGCTTAGATATGGGTCCTTAATTCTTCTCCATTTATCAAAAATCAGTTGGGTTGAGAGTGGCTTAGATATGGGTCCTCAATTCTTCTCCATTTATCAATGTGTCTGTTTCAATGCCAGTACCATGCTGATTTTATTACTATAGTTCTGTAGTATAACTTGAAATTGGGGATGGTTGATTTATCCAGCAATGTTTTTATTGTTCAGGGTGGCTTTAACCATTCTGGGTTCTTTGTGTTTCCATATGAATTTTGAGATCATTTTTTTCAATTTCTGTGAAGAGTTGCATTGGAATTTTAGTGGGATCACATTGGATCTGTAGACTATTTTTGGCATATGGCCATTTTTGCAATGTTAATTCTACCAACCTGTGACCATGGGAGATCTCTCCATCTTTTGAGATCTTTGTCAGTGTCTTTCTTCAATGTCTTAAAGTTCTACTGAACAAGTTTTTTTACTTCATTGCTTGGATTTATTCCAAGATATTTTTGGAATATATTTGTGAATGAGATTGTTTCCCTAATTTCTTTCTTGGTAGGTTTGTTATTGGTATATAGGAAGACTACTTACTGATTTGGATATTAACTTTGTTTCCTCTCACTTTGCTGAATGTATATGTCAGCCTTAGGGGTGGACTCTTCATTTTTTCTTTAATGTATAGAATCCTCTCATCTTCAAACAAGGATGCGTTGACTTCTTCCTTTTTTAGTGTTGTCTCTGTTATACCCTTCTCTTGTCTTTTCGCTCCAGCTAAGACTTCAAGCACTGTGTTTAACAGGAGTGGAAAGAGTGGACACCCTTGTTCTGTCCCTGATTTTAGTGGGAATGCTTTGAACTTTTCTCCATTTAACATGATGTTGGTTGTGGGCTTCCTGTATATTGCCCTTATCATGTGGAAATAGGTCCTGTGTATTTATAGATTCTCCAGGACTCTTACCTTGAAGGGATGTTAGTTTTTCTCCCTGCCAAAGACTTTTTCTGCATTATCATATAGTTTCTGTTTTTGAGTTTATTCATGTGGTGGATTACATACGTTGAACTGTCTTTGCTTCTCTGGGATAAAGCTGACCATCCTGATATCTGTAAAAGTTTTTAAAATTAAACATTTTGCTAGTCATATGTACTTTCTGATTTTTTTTTTTTAAATATGATGCCAGGAACCTAGACAACCCTGGTCCAGAGCACTGCTTGGCCCTCTTTCCTAGTCTCCTTGGGGACTAATCTGAGGTACAACCTGGCTGTAGTGAGAATTTTAATTGGTCTTAAAAATAAAAACCCAGAGTCAGATAGTGGAGTAAATGCTGAAAGATCAGAGAGACACAGGAGCCAGCCACTAGAGAGACTGATTACCTCTACTGAAACCTCAGACTGAAAGGGACTGAGCTCCTGTCTCCGCCCGCCTTATATTCCTCTCTCTGCCCAGCCATATCACCTGTTTCATCCTCCCAAGTGTTAGGATTAAAGGTGTGTGCCACCACTGCCTGGCTTCTATGGTTAACTAGTGGCTAGTTCGGCACTCTGATCTCCAGGCAAGCTTTATTTGTTAGAGCACAAACAAAATATCATCACACAGGGCTGCTTTTGGTAGACCACTGAGCAGCCACTGGTGTGGGGACTAGATGGGGAAAGAGAAAAAAGATGACCAGGGAAGCCAGAGGTTGTTTAGTTATTCTGAGAGAGGATCTTGTTTACTTATTTTGAGACAGGATCTTGCTATGTGGCTCAGGTTGGCTTTGAACTTAGGATTCCTTCTACTTCAGCCTTCTAAATGCTGAGATTGCAGGTGTAAGACATCAAGCTGGCTCTAGAGAATTGCTTTCTGCTGTTCTGTGTGTGTGGGGGTGGTGGTGGTGGTGGCTAGAGGATCTATTCAACAGCAGTGCCAAAAGAAAAGACAGGAGCTGAGGCCATCAGAAAAGCTGGAATCCAATGGAGCCTGATAAGAGGAAAAGGGCCCAAGTGACTGCAGGGTTAGGTTCTCTCTCATTTACCTATGTATGTATGTATGTATGTATGTATGTATGTATGTATGCATGTATGTATGTATCTATTATCTATCTATCTATCTATCTATCTATCTATCTATCTATCTATCTATCTATGTATCTATCTATCTATGTATCTATCTATCTATTTATTTTTATTTTATGTGCATCGGTATTTTACCTGCATGTATGTTTGTGTGAGGGTGTTAGATCCTGGAGTTACAGACAGTTGTGAGCTTCCATGTAGATGCTGGGAATTGAACCCAGGCCCTCTGGAAAAGCAGTCAGTGTTCTTAACCCTTGAGCCATCTCTCCAGCCCACAGGTTAGGTTCTTAGCCAGATATTTATTGAGAAACATTTCTCAGGGTCTACCCAGGAATCCTGGATTCCTTAGTTAGGGTAGACTTCCCCCACAGTCTTGGATTTTACTTTAGTATCTCTTCCCAGGCTTGCCTTCCCAGGGGAACTGTCTCCCAGCCTGCTGGTGGCTCAGTGACCCTCTAGTCTTCCCATAAGTAGCTCCAGGGCATCTGATGTGCCAAATGCTGAATTTAGTCAAAGAAACGGCACCCCCCCTCCTTTTCTTATGGGTGAATGAGAAAGGATATCTTGAGATCCAGAGGTATGGGTGTGGATGGGTGCTGGTTTGTGTCAGGCCTCCCAATGACAAATTTAGGCTCATGCTCCTTTTGGGAAGCCCTGTACAAACAAAAACAGTTAAAGACAATATCTAGGAAAGCTGAGAATTCCTATCCCCTGGTGGGGTGGGCTGGCACTTAGGTAGTTCCCCAAGGCTCCGTGGCAAGGGTGTTATCCCCTCACTGGGGACTTCAGAATCCAGAATGTAGCCTTTGGTCTGCATGTATCATCACAGATGTGGATGAAGGACGTTGACCTTTCTCTGGGAACAGAGATCTAGGTTCAGAGCACGGACAAGACTCTTAACCATTTTTGGTATTCTAACTGGGATCCTTTTGTTTGTAATGATTAGAAACCAACTTGGCTTAAGTAAAAATAGAAACATAAAATTTCAGGAATACAGAGGTCATATCAGGAAGGCAGCCAGCCTTTATAAGGAACCAGAGAGCTACCAAGAGTCAAAACAGTCACTCTGTAAGGCCAGGCTGACACTTGTGAATGAATGAAAAAAAATGAGGACATGGTTATTCTAAGGCATGGTAGAGGAGAAGGTTTACTGTAGACATGAGGAAGAAAACAGCTAGAGGCATCTGGAAGGGTCTAGTCAGAACCAGGATGGCAGACTGAGCTGGGCCATGAGAGAAGATGGGGAAGGGGGGAGGGGGCATGGAGGGGTGGGAGAAAGCAAGAGAGGGAGCAAACAGAGGAGCAGGAGAGCAAGAGACCATGAAAACAAAATGGCTGAGGCTATAGAGGAATCAGAGAAGCTGGAGGGAGGGTAGGGGGCAGGGTGAGAAGCACTGAGAGGATCCAGACTCTGTAACAGGTATTGGGCAATGCTGAGAGAGAATGGTGGCCAGCTTTGATATGTTAAATAGACACCTCAGTTAGCCATTTCTCCTGGGTTTCTTTGAGACTGAACTGTGGAGCCAACGGGTCTTTTCATCTCTGTGATTCTGTGGGCTTGTTTGATCTCTGCCTGTCTCTATCTCTGTCTCTATTTGTTTCTCTTATTCAGCTCTTCTCTCTGTGTCACATGTCCTGAGTCCCTTGTTCCCGTTTCTAACTTCCTCAGCTTGTCAGTTATTCTTTCCATATATTATTGGCTCCAGACTCTGGATGGGCTCAACCCGATTCACGTTCTCACTGCTGTCCAGTCAACAGTAGCCAGGAGGGTGAAGCTGGGTCTGCTATTCCTCTGGCCAAGGTCGATTTGTGAGGGAAGACAGGAGGGAAGTGACTCCCCTTCAGAAAGTGCTGACTAGTCTGAGCTTCAGTTTGCCTTCCAGAAGTGGGAGGAAGGTGATTCCTTAGGCTGTCAGGATAAAATGCTGATGGATATGGGCTCCTTGGGACCTGAGGCTCATGTTATCCCTTATCTCCTCTTTGGACTTCCACTGGAGGAGCTAGATGCTTGACTTTCTGGAAGGAGATGCCATGCAAAACTTCATTTTGCCCGGCGGAGGGGGGTGTTGTGTGATATTTTGTTTGTATTCTGACAAATAAAGCTTGGAGTCAGAGGGCAGAGGTAGGCACTAGTTAACCATAGAGGGTTTAAGACATTTTTGTATGTTGATACAAATTTAAGGTTATTTTTTGTTAGAACATACGATACATACATTTCTACTCTTAGTCAAGGTATTGTACCTATATAGCTCATTTAACAATGCAACATAAATTTCTAGTCCTTGAAAGTTATTACAAATTATTTAGGATAATAAAGAAGTGCAGGTTAGTAGTTAGTTACCTACAACAATCAAACTTGTAGTCATGTTAGGTATGTTTTAAAGGTTAAACAGAGATATATTTTATATAGACAGGTGGTCTTCAAACACTTCAGAGACCTACAGAATATGACATTTAAGATGATTTAATGACAATGAGACATGTCTGCTCCTGGCAGCACCAATCTACTTCAGAGTAGATGATGGGCATCAAAGAAACTCCATATGGAGTTTACTTTCTTTGTGGCAAAAGTTAACCACTGGGCAAGAAACTGCCCTTGCCTTGACTGCTGACAATATGCTGTCCAAATTGGACAAACAGGACACAAAAGAAAGGGTCGCCGAACCTTGCCAAGACAAGATAGGACGGTCCTTCAAAAATCCTGCTTCACAGAAAAGTTTGTCAGATATTCTAGGCCTGTAGGCTGAAGATGAATGCCCAACATTGCAGAGAAACCTTGGGTGACTGACCAGGTAGCCAGCTGTTTCTGTCATTTTTTTAATTTTGGAAGTTATTTGCTCTGTACTTCCTGTTTACTCAGATAATATTATATCCTTCTCAGGTTTCTGATGGAGTTGAAGACTACATAGTTATAATTATAGTTTTCCTTCTTACCAGACACAGAAAAGAAACTCAAAAAAGAGGTGTAAAGTGTATAAGGTTGAGAGACATAAAAAGATAGTTTTGGGTTGGTAATGCAAGTTAGGATAGAAAGTGAATTAGGCACAACACTTTGGAGTCACCAATATAGGATAGATAATGGAGTATTTTTTCTAAATTTGTCAAATGCAAATGGACTGGATGTTGTTAATGTAATTATGGCATGTATATATTTGGGTATAGTTATTGTACTTAATGTATATAGTTTTTCTATGTTAGTTAAAACCTTCGCTTTTTATTTAGACAAAAGGGGAAAATGGCTGGAGAGATGGCTCAGAGGTTAAGAGCACTGACTGCTCCTCCAGAGGTCCCGAGTTCAATTTCCAGCAACCACATGGTGGCTCATGTAATGAGACCTGGTTCCCTCTTCTGGCCTGCAGTCATACATAATAAATAAATAAATCTTAAAAAAAAAAAAAAAAGCCGGGCAGTGATGGTGCACACCTTTAATCCCAGCACTGGGGAGGTAGAGCCAGGTGGATCTTTGTGAGTTTGAGGCCAGCCTGGTCTACAGAGCGAGATCCAGGAAAGGCGCAAAGCTACACAGAGATACCCTGTCTTAAAAAAACCATTAAAAAGGGGGGGGGGTATTAGGAAGTAGTAAAGTGGGGCTGAGACAGGATCTCAGCCCCTTTTGATTGGAGGGTCTGGAGAGGTAGGAAGCGACTATGGCTGCTCCCTTGCTTCTCTGATCTTTCAGGTTTTACCCCCATACCTGACTCCTGTTTTTTATTGATAAGATTAATTAGATTTATGCTTCACTGGGGAGAGGGAGGTTGTCCTTGGGGTAGCTGGAGGAATGGTGCAGTTTTTGCCCCTGCTCCAGAGAGAAGGCAAGGCAACAGAATTCTTTCTGTGAAAGTTGTAGCTGAGACAGCCAGGATACTTACAAACTAGCAGCTAAGGTGTGTCCTGAGGCTGCAGACATGGGTTTAATACTTCTTTTTCAAAATTAAATGTGAGCCCATCCTACATAGAAACAGAAATGAGCCATCTAGAAATGAGGATATGGTTAACAGATTCAGAAAGTTTCTGTTGTCTTAAACAGAGAAGTACAAAGTTAAGGGACGTCATTACCCATATTCCTCCGGAAGAGAACGGTTAACTACTCCAGTCTGCTTTTATAAAAACCCAGGAGGAAACATCAAGCAAAGGCCTTTCTTTAACCTAGTAGCGAGGGCAGGGGCATTCCAAGGAAATGATTAATAATTTGATTTCACTCCAGTGCTTCCTTGTCAAGAATGGAAACATCATCTGATGTTTGCTGTTACCTCCTCAGGGTAAATAAAGACCCATCCCACCCTGCCTAAAAAGAAGTTATTCTGCAGAAGAAAACTTGGCCCTTCTGTGTCTCTACAACTTCAAGGGCATCTTAGAGACAAGGCTATCTATAGCTGCAATCCTTTAAAAGGCTCAAAAGTTCTCTTCAAAGAAAATAGAAGTCTTAAACACCAGGACAAGTCCCATTTCTAAACCTACAAGGAGCTGTGACCTATTTTACATTTTGGTTTGCTTCCTTGCTTTCCTTTTAACTGTTGATCTATTCCTCTGTCTGTCCATCTGTCTATCTACCTGTTTATGTGTCTATTTATGTATCTAACTATTCTATCATCTATTGACCTATTGATTTACCAACTATCTTCTATCTACCCATCATTCATTCCATCCATCCATCACCCTATACATCTATTATTATCATCTATTATCTATCTATCCATCATCTCTCTCCTTTCTGTCTCCTATCTATCTATCTACCTATCTATCTACCTATCATCTATCTATCTATCTATCTATCTATCTATCATCTATCTATCTATCTATCTATCTATCTATCAATCATCTATCTATCTATCTATCTATCTATCTATCTATCTATCATCTATCTATCTATCATCTATCATCTATCTATCATCTATCTATCTATCTATCTATCATCTATCTATCTATCTATCTATCTATCTATCTATCTATCTATCTTCTATCTATCTATCTATCATCTATCTATCTATCTATCATCTATCTATCTATCTATCATCTATCTATTTATCTATCTACCTATCATCTATCTATCTATCTATCTATCTAACATCTATCTATCTATCTATCTATCATCTATCTATCTATCTATCTATCTACCTATCATCTATCTATCTATCTATCTATCTAACATCTATCTATCTATCTATCTATCTATCTATCTATCTATCTATCTATCTATCTACCTATCATCTATCTATCATCTATCTATCTATCAACTATCTATCTATCTATCTATCATCTGTCTATCTATCTACCTATCATCTATCTATCATCTGTCATCTGTCACTCGGCTGCTGAGAAGGAAGAACTTACTTTGCTTCACGGTTCCAGAGGCCCTGCGTGGTGAGGAAGAATGGTGGCAAGAGTCAGGAATGACGGAATGACGGCAGGAACAGAGAATTCAGAGATCACATCTTCTACCACAAACATGAAGGAGGGAGGGGAGAGAGAGAGAGAGAGGGAACTGGAATAGTGTTGTGAGGCTATAAACTCTCAAGCCCTGTCCCCAATGACACATGTCCTTCAGCAAAGGCTGTACTATCTCACTAAACAGCACCATCAACTGGAACCAAGTGTTGAAATACCGGAGTCTGTGGGCAGCATTTCTTATCCTAACCACCATACTATCTGCCATTTATCTATTTATCACCTCTCTGTCTATCTATCTGTCTGTCTATCATCTATCTACTATCCATCATCTATTTATTGATCCATTGGTTATCAATCAATCAATGTATCATCTATCATCTTTCTACCCACCCATTATCTGTCTATCATCTATTTATCCAGTCATCTATTATATATCTATATCTATCTACTCTCAATCAATCTATCCATCATCTGTCAATCTATCTACCTGCCATCTGCAATGATTATAACCTTACACTCTTCCCTCTTACTGTAGTCCACCATTGGATTTGTTATTAAAATTCTTTTATGGTTTACCATAGTAACTACTAGTATGTTCTTTTTACAGTTCCTGGGGTGTCACTCCTAAATTCAAAAGTTAAGATGATGAGGACAGCGGTCTAACAAGACCTAATGACCCATGACATACTAACAGCCGCACCAAGAGGAACCTGTGCCGTAATTAGAGTGCTGTGTATATAAACCTGACAACTGGGACAATATGTCCTCAGCCCTCTAAGATTTACATACTCAAATTAAATCTCTGTCAGACTCTGCTTTAAGTTTTAATGATTAACTGACATCATGGTTAGCTGCCACCTTGTGATAAAAAGGCCCTGCTATTTTTGGTGCTAATCTGAGACATAACAATCTGCTGTAGAGTTTATTGTTTATGCGCTTTGATGTTTTGAGTGATGATGCCCTCTCCTCCAGATTTCTATCAAATCATGGTCCTTCAGCCTGCATGACTAGAAGCTCTAGAAGGGGGCAGCGGGGACAGCGACAGGAAACCAGAGCAGCCGGGGAAGCAGCTTATTCGTTATACAAGGGTCTGGATTTGGGGAACGAAGAGCAGGAGAGCAAGGCCAGGGCCAGGCAGGTGACTTCTTCCAAATGATTTCTCCAATACTTACTCAGCCTCCACTTAATCACAGACAACAAGCCCCACACCTACACCTCAGCTGGGGAGAACGGATCTGCATCCACCCTGTGGAACTCTGAGGCTACCACACCTCCATCTCTCCTGTTAGTGGGAAAGGACCCCCCATCCCACCCGGGGATGCTCTTTTCTGTGTTCAGCAAGGTGGACCCCAGACCCTGCCACCACATTCATCTTCACTGGCATGGACTCCTTCCTGCTCGCTCAGTAAGCTGAAGAATGATAACGGAGCTGCTTCTGCTTCACTTGGGCTCTCCGAGGAGTGACCTGGCCCAAGCAGGCCCCAAGAGCCCTGCCACATAGTGTGACTCCCCTGGCAGGCCCCTGGCCCATTGCAGCGTGCTCCCTTCTGTATAGCTAGAGTCCACCTTCCTACGATACATTTCCAGCTTGTTATTTTATGTTTGGCCTTGTCTACCAGCTCTGGCTCTGTCAGCATTACATCTTCATCTATTGGCTTTATTTAAAAAAAAAAAAATTCTTTGGGACTGAGCCAGGAAGAGGGCTGCTACCTGCTGGGAAACCCCTGGAGATGCCAGAGATGCTGAGTGGTTACCAGTGTGATGGGTAACAATGTGCACCGTTCTCACTAATGGAGACCTCACTGTGGGATGATAGCCTTCCCAGGACTGGCTCAAGATGGCTTCCCCTTTGCAGCCACCCCAGGAGGCAGGAGCCGTCAGCTTCTCACAGCAGATGTGCAGAGTGATGTGGCGATTAAGCAATGCTCTCAAGTCAGACAATTTATCCTATATTAGGACACCAGTATAGCCAGGATCAAAGTCACACTTCCAACCAACAGGCTACATACAAACCTCTGAGAGAAAAGGTCCTTACAAATGTGGTTGTTGGGGAGGGCTTCCTAGAGGAGAAGGACTTCAGGCCTTGAGCTCAATCTTGAAGGCCACATGGGTAAACACTCTGTGTCATTAGCTCAGTAATTGTGTTGTGAACCCCAGCGGTGTGTGCCCCATAACTCCTGGGTGCCTCTCCCTTGAATTTAGATATCATATCATTTGTTTAACTTGCTGAATGAAGTAATTAGTACCTGGGAGCCCTGTCTGCCTGGCAGAATATATTGGTGCAGCTAACGAAGTTTATGCCTTCAGGCCGTGCAGCAGAATTTGATTTAATTTGTCCCAAGGTTAGGGAAGATGATGTGAGACTGTGGCATCTCCTCTATCTCCGTCACAGAGTAATTCATTGCCAGGCAGGGCTGGAAAGCTTCCCCACTGGGGGCTGACTTGCCTTCTGGATACAGCTGAGCGGTTGGTTCCCAGCTTACCTTGCTGGCGTTTGGAGTCGCAGAGACGGAGCTGGGGACAAGAATCCTCTCTAGTCCAGTCCTGTGGCGACTGCAGTGGCTCTTATACACAACCAGCTCCCAGGGAATGGACTGCATCTTGTGCGTCTTTGTCCAGACAGGGCCTTATACCTTCTGTCTGCCTTGCTTGACTTTGAGAGGGGAGCCAAGTCCTTCCTGTTCCCACCCACGGCCCCTGTTTTCACTGGCTGACCTGCTTTTGGCTCCAGCATATGCCAGATCCGTCGGTCTGTCCCCAAGCCTTTGCATTCTCCCATCCTGGATGGTTTCAGACGGTCGAGTGCTGAAAGACGGCGCAGTTTAGAAGAGAAGGATGAGGTTACCAGGTTCTAGGGGCAGACATCTCGAGTGCAAACTAGCTGTGTCGTCATTCACCATGTGATCTCGGACAAGTTACTCACCCTCTCTTGAGTTAGATGGCCTCAGATTGGGTCATCTCTCTGATGGGAGGGTAAGCAAGCTGCTCTGAAAGTGAGGTGTGTGTCACCTCAGGTCACTCATCCCAGTCCTGATCACCCCTCCACCCATTACAAAGTCTCCTTGGGACTCCCTCCCAGCATACTACAGGGGAAGTGTGCCTTAACCTGAATCCCTGACTCCAGGCTAGCGCATCTCTTCTCTGGCTCCTTGTTTCTCCCAGGGAGCTAAGTGAGGTGTAGGCCAGCTCCATCCCCTCCTGTCTACCCAGGAGGGGTTCTCCATCATCTTCTGGGGCCTGGAGCTCCTTGGCAGGTACCAGCCCTCACAGACAAACAGAGTGCTGTTCCAAACACGCTGTTCATGGGAGGGTCCCAGGAGGCTCCAAGTCCTGTCCAGAGCAGGATGGGGTGGGGTGGGGTGGGGGTGGGGGTGGGAGTGGTGGTGTGTGGGGGGAAGGAAGAAATGCTCACTGGTGAGGAAGGATGTGTCTTGTCTTCTAAGCTTGTGAATTAACAAAGGTGAGAGGAGCAGGTGCAGGGAGGGCATTCTTGTCTGGGGGTCTCTGCAGGACTGCCAGGGGACAAGAGTAAGGAACTGTTTCTAGGGCCGGGCAACGGCCCAAGGGAAGTGGAGACAATGTTTCGGTTCAGTAGTTGGGGCTAAGCTGATATAGCTTGGCTCAAAGTGTCAGGGGCTTTGCAAGGTAATAAGCTCATGTGGCTGCAGAGGTCAAATACAGCTTTGTGCAGGGCGTATCGTGCTCATAAAACACAAATCTGGCTTGTGATGGAAGCCATGATGCCAGGCCTTTGTTATCCTAATCTCCATGACACCTTTTTTGAGGGTGCGCAAAACGATCTTTGGGTTTGTGTGACATCCCCAAGTCCGCCTGCCAAGGCTGTCTCCTGGCTTGACCATTTCCTATGTGACAGCGGCTGTGTTGTCTTTGATACCTTTGCATTTCCACACCTGAAAATCGTGGCACAAAGTACTCAGCCAATAGGAAGGTGTTAGCCTCACTTGAGGCCATCTTCCCAAGTGACTCCAGGGGATTCTGTCTCTTCTCTGGTCAAATCTCTGCCATCCTGGCTTGTCATCCTCCACTCTGTTGCCAGTGCCGTTCTGATCTCTGAGTATTCTGCAAAAGACCTCTTGAACAAAGCCATTTGGGAAACAATGTGGAGAACGAGTCTAGGCAGGCAGTGTTACTGTAGGACAAATGCTGAGGTGATGTCATCTTGAATCTCCCAGAGAGGGTTACAGGATACACTGCCACCCCAGATTGTTCCTCACCAATAGCTCCCTAGCCTTTAAGAGGATGTTTGGACTTATTGCATAGAAATATTTTTGAATCTCTGGCTGATGACTCAGGGGTGGGAGAGAGTCTTTCAGATAGGGCCCTGTCATGATGGCTAGTGAACTACCAGGAGTCACAGAGGCTACCAGGGAGCCAGCCTGCCCCAGCTCCCATGCTGAGGCCCTTGGGTGGGCGGGCAGGTGTGGTACCTGGCTGCCAATACAGGTACACTGCTCTAGACCTTCCCAAGGATGGACTTCTCAGCTCCTTCACACTGCTCACACCTTCCTGCTCACTCCCCATCCAGCTAGTGCAGGGGCTTCTCAGTGTCTGAAGTTCACTGTCGTTTCTGGGTCACCAAGATTCTTACTGACTGAGATGTATTTTTCTTGCTGACCAAGATGTTTATTTATTCCACTGATTTAATACATCCCGTGTCTACGGAGAAAACATGATAGATCAAATATTCCCAAGCATGCGGAACCACAGGCAGATTCTCTGACGAGGTACACTTCCCTTTCTTATTATCTAACCTAATTATTTTCCTTCCTGTACTGCAATACATTCTCCTCTAATCACTGGCCCGTTTGGGAATGTGTCTGCAAGGCAGCTGGGGAGAAGGGGGGAGGGGTGGCAGGGTGCAGCAGTGCGTGGGGTGAGGTCTCTGGGCTTCAGTGTGGTGGGGCCCAGGCATGCTTGGCAGAGAGGCCAAGCTTTCTGCCAGGAAGGGTCCAGCCATCCGGCTTTGACCTAATGGCCTCTAGGTCCGTTTGAAGAAGAAAAATGAATCCACACTGACTCCCTTGGAGCTTGCTTCTCTCCTAATCGGTGCCAGGGCCCCAGACACCCAGGCTGTAATTACTTATGCTGTCGAGAGAAGGGAGTTCTTCAGTGATTTATCACGGAGCCACTGGAAGATGACAATTGCTCATCACTTAAAACAATGAGCCTGCCAGTTGCTGACCGTGCAGGTGTGGGCACATGGGGGTGGCCACAGTACTTCTCTGTGGGACTTCATTGGCTGAGTAAATTAAAGCTCACCTCCCCTTGGGTTATCCTCCCCGGGGAAATGCACCCACAGGGCTGGGCCTGTTGCGTGGGCCCCGCTAGAGGTTTTGAAAGCATTTATCAGAACTTGACTATATTAGATGCTGTTCACGATGCTTCATGTGCAACATGAGGCAGGTGTTCCTTCCTAGGTGTGCTGGGAACCCTAGAAGGATAAGCCCCCACAGCAAAAACACATGGAGCAGAGAATCAGTTGCCATGGCTGTTGGCCAGGGCCACTTAGATGCATCCCCCTGAAACCCCAAAAGGAGCTGATTGAGCTGTTTAAGACTGCAGAGAAAGGGCTGGAAAGATGGCCTAGCTGGCTGAGTGCTTACCACACAAGCTTGAGAGCTTGAATCCCAGTGCTGGGGACACAGAGCTAAGCCGATACCCCAGACTTGCTCAGCCTGAGCCTAGCTTAGTAGGAGAGCTCTAGGCCAGAGACAACGGTCTCAAAGAGCAGGTGAATGGCTCCCTAGGACCTGTCCATATTCTGCTCTATGCTGCGGTGCTCCACATTCTTGTGCTCCATACTTCAATGCTCTATGGTGCAGTGCTCCACCTTGTGGTGTTCCATGCTGTTGTGCTCTGAGTTCTGGTACTCCATACTTCCGTGGTCCTGTACTCCACACTCTGGTGCTCTGTGTTTCCATAATTTCATACTCTATGCTCTGTTGCAGATTCAGTAGCTTCAATTTGGAGTAGCAATTGAGTGCCTGGTGGTGAATAAATAGTCTTACCTGACCTGCCTTTCTTTCCTAGGTGGAGGGCTAGGGGTTGGGAAAAGGAGTCTGAGAATCCTTTAATATGGAAGGGGCAGGGACCCGATTACACTTTGTAAATACACAGGTGATCCTAATGGAACACCCCAGCTGTTTAAGCAGTAATGCTGACTTTTCTCCATGGTGGGAAATTGCACTCTCTGGTTTTGTCTCTTTGAGGCTACCCAGCTTTTGTGTCTGGATTCTTCACCAAGAACAAGAGGGTCCCACCCCTGCACAACCCCCACTTGGCCTGCAAACTACAGGACCTACCAGCACCCCTCACCCTGCCCCCCCTTCTCCCCCTCCGACCCTGGTAGCTCCTTTGGAAGGGACACACCTCTCATCTCACTGCAACAGCTGGGCCAGCTTCACCCACAATGGCAGAGCCATTCCTGCATCCCATCTGAAAGGTGAGCCAGCTGCCACTCACACAGGTGGGAGGGGTCGGGGAGGGACTGGCGGAGCAGGCCCCATGATAATGAGTGGAGTGTTGGGGATGTGAGTTCCAGTCTGTGAGATCTCCGAGGCCATTGCTCCCTTAGCTGGAGGCCTGATGTTTTAATGGCCAGGGTTTGAGCATCACTAGGGGTAACTTAGAGGACCAGAAGAAAAAGGGCAGCTCTGAGGGCTTAGGTGGGGAGCCAGGGCCATGCTTCCCTTCCTTGGAACAGGGGATCCTTTTCTAACTAGTGGGGTGCAGGGTTTCTCCCAGCCTCAGGTTTCCACCCTGCCAGTTGCTAAGCTCTCAGCTGCAAGACCCAGATCTTAAGGTTAGGCCTCCTTGTTTCCCTTCAAGGCATCTGCCCTGGGTTTAGTTAAACATACCTGTGTGGTTACTTGATCCCTCTGTGAAACTCTTAAACTCACAGGACTGGGCTTGACATGGCCTAGTGCTTCACAGGGACTCGTTAAGTGAGTGTTTTCAATGAACCCCACAGAGACTTGAACTTGTTTTAGGTAGAGGGAATAACACCTATGAAGGCTCAGAGGCCAGAGGAACCTGGTGTTCTAAAGCTAGAGTGTCAAGAGTCAGGCTGGCCTGGACTCCAGCAACCCAGCTAAGGATGCTAGACTCCTCCCAGATGCAGTGAAATGCTTCTGGGAGGTTTAAGCAAGAAGTAGCTTGTTTCAGTTTTAGCAGGGATGATGCTGGGGGCACTGAGGTCAGGAAGGAGGTGGTTGCCTCAGTCCTGGAGAGAGAAGAGGGTAGTCTACACTAGGAGGGAGAAGAGACGGGCAGAGCAATTTGAGGAAGGGCCAGGGGATGTTTGGGCATCTGGACAACAGAGCAGTTGTTGGAGCTTTGAACAGGACGGCTGATTCTCCACGCTGACTATCATCAGCAAGGCAATTCCTTGTTCCCTCCCACAGGACTTAGTTTCCTATGTATCCTTTCCTCAATGCTACTCATGAATATATATCGATTGTGCATATTATTAGCAGGTACCACTTGTGACATTTCCGCACATGTGTGTCATGCTTTGATCACACCCATGACCGGCCCCCATCTCTTCCCCTTCCCCAGCTGGCCTTCTACTGTGTTGAGACCATCTTTCAGTTGTCTTTCAGAGTCTGCTTTATTTTGTTGTACATGATGACCTATAGTTCCACTCATACTCCCAAAAATCACAGCGCACATTCATTTTATGGCTCCATAATCCACCACTGTACCTGCACGCCACATTTTGTTTATCGTCTGGATAGGCACCTAGGCCAATTCCATATCTTGACTATTGTGAACAGCACTGCAATCAACAGAGATGCGCAGCTGTCTCCATTGCACACTGACTCAGCTTGCCTCAAGTCTATTCTCAGGAGTAGTATAATGGGGCCAGATAAGAATTTTCTCTTTTGAAGAACTTCCTTACTGTTCTTCACAATGGCTGCATCAATTTATATCCCTGTTAAAAACAAAAATATTTCTTCCCCCAGACATTTCTCCTCTGCATGTTGTTTTTCAACATTACATTTATTTATTTATTTATTTATTTATTTATTTATTTATTTATTATTTGCATCTGTGTGTATGGGTGGGCATGTTTGTGTCATAATGTGTATGTGAAGATCAAAGGCCATCTTTGTGGATCCCTGGGATTGAACTCAGGTCATTAGGCTTGATGGCAAAGGGGTCTTGGTCTCCTATATATTCCTTTCTTAACTATAATGATTAATAGATACTGATTATGCATATTAGTGGGCATTCCTATGACATTTCCATGCATGTTTGCGTCATGCTTTAATCATGCCCACCCTCACCACTATCCTCTTATTGCCCCCTCACTCCTTCCCCTTTCCCATAATAGTCCTACTACTTTCAATTAATCTCTCTTTAAAATTCCAGCTTTCACATTTGAGAAAGAACATGCACTGAGCCATCTTGCCAGCCCCTGGCCTTTGTTATTTTTAATTTTCCTGATGATTACCGTTCTCTGTGGAGTCAGGTGGAACCCCAGTGTGACCTGATTTGCATCTCTCTGATGGCTCAGGACATTGAGCATCTTTTCGGATTCTTATTGGCCATTTGTGCTTCTTTTGAGAACTATTTTTTCAGATCATTTGCCCATTTATTGATTGCTTTGCCTGTTATTTTATTGCTAAATCTTGGAGTTCTTTATGTATTCTGGATATTAACCCCCCATTGGGTGAAGAGCTGGCAAAAGTCCCTTTCCTACCTTGTAGGCTGTCTCTCCTCTGTTGATTGTTTCTATTGCTGTGCAGAAGGTTTGTAATTTGATGTAATCCAATATATTAGTCCTTGCTTTTATTCCTGGAGGGCTTCTGGAGCCAGTGGACTCCCACAGGGCTCCCATACTGCCAAAATTCATTGGGGCTGGCAGGGGCTCTGGCTTTATATAAAAGCTTTGAGTGTGAACACAGCCCTGGAAGACAGAACACCCTTTACTAGCCTGATGGGCAGGGCTCAGCCTAGAGACTTCCTTACAACAGGCCTTAGCTGTCATCCACCATTCCTGCCGCACACCCAGATTCCTGTGTTAAAGGACCCAGCCCAAGCACCTTGGTTGGAAGGAGTCTTTGCTTTTCTCCCCTGCAGTAAGAAGTCCTTTCTACTTGGCTCCTGCCCAGGTTCAACAGTTCTGTGTTGTTGTTATCATTTTACTCTTACTCTTTTGGGGCCGCCACCCAGCTCCCAAGTAAGTCACACACAGAGCCTTACTCTTAATTATAAACATCTTGCCTTAGCTTGGCTTGTTTCTTGCCAGCTTTCCTTAACTTTGAATTATCCTGTCTACCTTTTGCCTCTGGGCTTCTCCCGTTCTCTTACTTCTGTAGATCTTGCTCCTACTCTGTGGCCTGCTGTGTGGCTGTGTGGCTGTGTGGCTGTGTGGCTGTGTGGCTGGCCCCTGAGGCCCTTCTTTCTCCCAGATTTCTCATTCTATTTATTCTTTTTCTGCCTGCCAGCCCCACCTATTTCTCTCTCCCGCCTTACTATTGACCTTTCAGTTCTTTATTAGACCATCAGGTGTTTTAGACAGGCACAGTAACACAGATTCACAGAGTTAAACAAGTGCAACATAAACAAAAGTAACACACTTCAAATAATATTCTACAACACTTCCGTGGCTGCGCTCAACGTCACCCTCAACAGGTGAAACTTTGAGTTCATCATGGCTACCTGCTGCAGATAGCAGTGTGCTACAGCTGGCCACTCAGGTGCCCTCTGGGCCGGCTGGGGAAGCCTATGCTGGGATGCTATGCAGAGAAAGGCGCTGTCTTATAGGAAGGGCAAAAAACCAAGCTGAGCCAGAACAGGACTTATGTCTAGAGGGAGCCAGTTTGGCTGGTCTGAATAATCCTGGATGTGAGCACTAGGGAGGCAGAGGGGAAAGGGGAGAGGTACAGGGAGAGAGAGAGAGAGAGAGAGAGAGAGAGAGAGAGAGAGAGAGAGAGAGATAGATCAGGAGAGAACACATAGCATGGGGTAGGAAAGAATGAACCATTTGCTTATTTTATCATAAAGAACTTCATTACACTTGTGAACCTTCTCCCTCGAGGGGCAACATAGGGAGCTGGGAGTAAAGAAAGGACAATCCTTTGATTCTGTGCAGAGAATCCCTGGGCTTTGACTGGCTTCCAATCTGCCATGTCTTTTGGAAGCTCCTCCTCCTCCTTCTGGTACTGACCGTTGCCAGAGCCACACTGTGTGAAGTTACCAACGTGTTCAGATGCCCATCTCTTTAATAACAAAGTCCTTATAAGTAGACACAACTACTCCCCTCCCCTCACTTAACAGATGAGGGCTTGAGTTTGGAGAGCTTTAGTAGTTCATGCAAAACCCTATCGATGCCGGGTAGAGCGACAATTGAGGCCCAGGGTGGAAGACCAAGTCTTCCTTTGGCCTTCTAGGGAGAGGCTGGCAGGGTAGCAGGGATGAAGGGTCGATCGGACAAAGGATAGATCACACAGTGAGCAACCAGACAGGCAGCATTTGAGTGGTCTAGGTCAGGGGAGGGATCCAAACCATGGGCTGGAGAGGAAGGACTGTGTGTGGACTCCAGGGCATGGGATCTGAATGGATAGGGTGGCTGGAGGTTCTGAGGGTGTCAGCTGGAGCTATGGGAAGGGATAAATTCTAGTGGTGAAAGGAGAGCTCTGAGGTAGATGAGAGCTTCCATGTCTAAGGTATCCCCTGCTGGGGTCACAGGAGACTCCGTGTTCCTGCAGCCACTGCTGAAAGGACCCAAATGTTCTTTGATTGGGAGTCTGCCTTTTGTAAGGTCTTCTCAGTGAAGGTTCCATTTTCTTGGCTTCCTGCTTTGTCTTTAAGAATCATAATCATTTGAATGGTGTGTGTGTGTGTGTGTGTGTGTGTGTGTGTGTGTGTGTTTATTTCTTAGTTTTTAACCTTGCCAACTCTTGCCTCTTAAATACTAATTACCTCTCTGACTCTGACAATTCTGCTTTCTTCAAACAGCCTCAGCTGGCTCCTCCTGCCTGAGAGAGACCAGAACTGTGGCTGCCTCACTCAGTACAGAAGGCCTTCAGACGGCGCGGGTTCCCGGGGATAATTAGCTAGGGAGGGTGAGGCTTCACAAAGAGACAAGGTGACTTGGGGCTGGCAGCCCTGGTGTCTGCAGTGCCGTCCTGGTGCTCAGTGGCGGTGCTGAAGAAGCCACTGGCCCAGAGGCCTCCTGTCCCCTCAGGCCTAATGAGAAGAGACAGGTCCATAGTGCCTGCTGGGTGAGGGGCAGGCTGCTCTGCAGAGACCTGGCAGGCCCTTCTCTGGCTACGCTGACAGCAGGCTTGTTCTTTATAGCTGGTGGGGAAATTAGCTTCCTCATATGGGGACACAGTGCTGTTTGTTCAGTTACCAAGACATTGTGCTTTTCCCATCCTAGGACCAGCTCAGATTCTCCTCCAAGATAAAACCTGGTGCATGGGTCAGGGTTTCAGAAGAGAGCAAATTCACGGTCTGTTCTTTGAGGGTTCCGGTGCTAACATCCATGGGAGGTGGTAAGAACCATTTACGCCTCTCCTTCCCCCAGCACCCCTTCGCCAGAGTGCGGGTTGGTAGCTAAGTTCTCAGCACGGAAGCAGCCCTTGGCCCTTGGTTAGGCTGCAAGTGTATTCCTCCTACCTGTGGGACTGCAGGTCACACATGCTACCCTGTGAAACTCAGGTGATGTTAAATGAGGGTAAGACAGAAGTCACTTGCCTGAGCAGTGGCTTGCTAGGATGGCCTTAGTTTATGAAGGTTCAGTCACAAAGATCCAAAGACTAGGTGTCTGAACAACAAGGTCTGATTTTCTCAGGATTCTGGAGGTCATCCTAGTCAAGGTGTGTCATCTGGCTTGGTTTCTCCTGAGGGCTTTTCCTAACCTCTGTCCTTGGCTGGCAGATGGCTTTTTTTTTTTTTGTCATACAACTCTCCCAGAACACATGTCTGTCTCCAAATGTCTATTCTAAATTTTTAAATTACATTCATGTATATATGTATGTATGTATGTATGTATGTATGTATGTATGTATGTACATATGTATGTATGTATGTATGTATTGGTGAAATTATTAAGGCCACTCCACGTAGTTAAAAGGGAGGTTTATTTTGTGGGGTTACTTACAAATGAAGGGATAGGTTGCAGGGTCTGGCAAAGGTATAGCGCAGTCCGGTGGTGTTCTCTGGAGAACTCTGCTCGGTCTACCTCCAGCGTCCAGAGTCCGGGAACCAAGAGAGAGACCTCTTCCCGATCCTGGGTCTTCCGCTTCCTCCTCCGCCCTGCCTTGTGGGCGTGACCATTACCGAAGCCTCAATGGGGGTTGGAACTTCCAGGCCAATGCTGGGATGGCTATCCACTACATGTATGAGCCCATGAGAGTGTGCCACAGCACATGTGGAGGTCAGAGGTCAACTTGAGGGATGAGGGAATGAGTTCTTTCTTTCAGTAACACGAATCCCAGGGATCCAGCTCAGATGGTCGGGCCTGGTGGCAAGCTCCTTAGCTGCTGAGCCATCTCACTGGCTCCAGACTTCTCTTTCTATAAGGACACTAGTTCGTTGCATTAGGGCCTTGTTTTTAACTTGATTACACGCACCCTCTACCCCTGCTGTCAAGACCCTATCTCCAAAGTCATATTTCCAGGTACTAGGGGGTGTGCTTCAACACATGTGATTCATTCCACAGAAGAGACGCTGCCTGTGTGTGACCCACTCAGGCTGGCAGAGGGTAAGCCTGCTGCAAACCTTTACTGCCATAACTTCTGAAGCCTCATCTCCAGCCCCTCTCTGAAGTGTGCTGTCCAGGACCGCCCCCTTGTCTACCTGTTCCCTAGGCTCTTCCTCTCTTCTATTTCTGTCCACTCTGACCTGAGGATTTGCTGCCCTCAAAGCAGAGAAGGACCCTTGGAGTTTGACATGATGTTGGGAATGTGAACCCCTGTCTCAACTGTTGGGCTGAGTCCAGTCATGGGTGGTAATTGATGCCTGCCTACTGTGTCTTTGGCCGCCATCACCTGGAATCTGCTTATTTTGTCCCTAGAGAAAGATATATGTATGGTACCAAAGTTCTAGGCCAGAGTGGGGCCTGACTTCATGGAGGCCAAACAAATCCTATTTGGCCACTTCCTCCAAAGTTCAAACAGAAACTTTGGTGACAGAAGAGGAGCTTTCTATATCAGGAAGACAGGACAGGTTCCACCTGGGATACCATCAGAAACTTCAGGCTCAAGGAGAAGAACTGGGGTAAGGCAGGGGAGGTGTGTGTTGTTAATCAGTGTTTTAAACTGTGCTCTGGTGGCTCATTCGCTGAGGTCTGGTTCTGTGAGGTCTTGGAGAAGTCATTATTGCTTTAGTAGGTGATTTGGTCCTTGTCATGAGAGGATCAATCCCCATCTTGGGGAGGTAGCCACAGTTACTCTCATGGGGTAATTGCTTCCATTTAAAGGGAATGGCCTCATCATGAGCAAGGCACATTATGTGTTAGGTTTAGAGCTATAGCTTGGGATTTCTAGGTGGTGTGTGTGTGTGTGTGTGTGTGTGTGTGTGTGTGTGTGTGTGTGTTGGGAACTGATCTGGAACAGGACCCTATAAACACTCATGGTTGGCAATCTGTTGGTTATGATATCCTCAGCTGCTCTTATCTTGGTGTTCTCAGCCTGGAAGAGGAGGGTTACCAGTTTTAGACAAACATTCCTCACATGGTGATTATGTCTATATGCAGTGTTGAGCAGGAATCTGACCTAAAGTTTTTTTTAAGACAGTATCAGAGACAGATACAAAATGAAGGTAGAGATGCCAAACTCTTTATCCTGTTTTTAGTTGCCCACTGGGCATCCATAGGCCCAAGCAAAGAGCCAGGCCTTTTAGGAAGAGTTCCCTCTGAGTCCATAGTCCAGGGAGTATTTAGGGATTTAGACACTGACAGATATTGCCTCCTGGTCAAGGGTAGACAAACTGTATGTAGCCTATGTGAGAGCATCTGGCCCACTGCTTGAGTTTTGTAAATAAAGTTTTATTGGGACAATCATACCCATTCATTTACATATAGTCCCTGGTTGTTTATGTTCTACAAAGGCAACATTGTATATTTATGTCAGAGATCAACCATATGATCTTACAAACCTAGAAATGTTGATTGTTAGAGCCATTATGGAAAGTTTGCTGACCTCTGTCCCAGCTTTAGGACCTTGGGCAAGCATCTTCACCTCTCTTTGCCCACCCCTTTTATTCATTGGAGCTGGCAATAGCACCTTCTTCATGAAGATGGTGTGATTAGATGAGATAATAATATGATGTTGTATTGGCTACTAATATAGTTATTAATCAAGTCTCTAGAAGATTCTATACACTCAGAGATGTCTCTGTCACCTGGGAATGTAAACAAAGTCAATATCTCTAGAACCATGTATGCATTCTGCCTTGCTGGGTAGTTATAATCACCAACTTGTGGTAAGTTGGAATCATCTGGGAAGAGAGCCGCAATGAGGGCTTGCCTGCATTGGGTTGGTTTGTAGGCAATTGTCTTAATTAAGTTAGTCAACGTGAGAATTTTGTCTTAGGGTTTTTATTGCTGTGAAAAGACACCATGATCATGGCAACTCTTATAAATGAAAACATTTAATTGAGTGGGAATGGCTTATAGTTTCAGAGGTTCAGTTCATTGTTATCATGGCGGGGAGTATGGCGGCATGCAGGCAGACAAGGTGCTAGAGCTTAGAGTCCTACATCTTGACTAAGAGGCAACAGGAAGTTGACTGACTCACTGGGTGGTATTCTGAGCACAGGAAACCTCAAGCTCCACTTCTACAGTGTGACACACTTTTCCAACAAGGCCATACCTCACTCCAACAAAGCCACACTTCCCAATAGCGCCATTCTCTATGAGATTATGGGGGCCAAATACATCCAAACCACCACAAATACCAAGTCAGTTGTGGGTGGCACCATTCCCTATGTGTGTGTGTGTGGGGGCATGGCTTCTGAACTGTGGAGAGACTGCACTGAGCACAAGCTAGTGGGCAAGTGAAATACATACATCTATTAATCTTATTAATCTCTGCTCTTGACTTAGATGTGATGTAACCAGTTTTACCTTCCTATCTCCTTGGCTTCCCTGCTATCGTGGTCTGCAACCTGGAATTGTGAGCTGAAATAAACCGTTTCTCTACTAGGTTGCTTTCTGTCAGGACATTTTATCATAGCAACTGAAATGAAAATAGAAAAAACAAAGTGTCTTAAACCTGGTTTGCATAGAGAGGTGTGCAGGCATCTGGTCTTGTGTTACCCAGATCCAGGTTTATCTCACTGTTACTCCTGTCTAAGCTGCTCTTCAGCAACTGCTTACTGAGAGTCTATTGTGCTCACAGAGGCTTGAGCTGGGCACCAGGAGGCTAGAGATGAATCCCACATCATCTCTGCCCCGGCATGCATCATCCCCGTTACGTAATCTGGTGCCTGGATCTTACATTTTGGAAGCAGAGAACTTATTTTTAAAATTATGTGCAGTTTCTGTCTTTAAGGATGGAGACTGGAATTTACCTTCAGGGCAGACTGTCCCTTTGTACTTGGCAGACCCTATTGAGTGGGCCCTTGTAGTTATGGAAATGAGAAGCGAGTGCTCACCCTGGTTCTGGGAGAGAAGACCTAAATGTGACTGCTTCAGCATGAGCTTCAGTAATGTAAATCAGGAACCACTTCAGCGGAAAGCTTGTCTCTGCAAAGTATGCCTGCTTTTGAGAAATGTTTCCTTAGCAATTCAACATCAAGACTGCCCAGTGCCTAGAAACATTGTTGCTTTGAACCCAGGTAGGGAGATGGTTCCCCGAGCACTCCTGCCTGGCTGTGCTCCTTCGCAGATTTTGGAAACTGTCAGTAAGATGCTTGACACCATGCTTTGTAGTGGGCATCTCACCCCTATGAGTGGGAGTCAGTTTCACTGGGGACATCTCTACTTTTGGGTGGAATCTGGGAGAGTCCAGAGAGGGCACACTGGTGAGTAGCAGCAAGGAGAAGAATCAGTTCAATGGAGGTGTTGAGGTTGGGTTTGGTCTGACGATTATTGGAGTGTCCCCTTTGAGCAGCAGCATGCATTTCATGCTCTGTTGTACTTTTCTTGCATTGGCCCCAAACCTGCAGAGAAGCCTTGCTGGAGTGCGGTCTCAGAGGTGACGAGGCCACCACAGGTTTGGAAGCAGCAGGTAATTCCCAGTGTGAGTGTTATGGGCACAGACCTGAGCCTGTGGTGACAGCTGAGATTTCTAGATTCTTGTATCCTGGACCAGGGACACATGGATAGTGATAGAAACAGTGACAAGGGCTAGATAGCCAGACAGGCCCGAGATGCAACAGCCCTGGACTGGCAGAGTCATGCCCGTTGTAGGTCACTGACATTGCACCTGCCTTTTAGGAAAGCTTAGGCTTTCTTCAGATATGCTTTGCTCGTTCCATGTAGCTCACAGCGGGGGAGGGAGGGGACCAGTCTTCCTCTGTCATTGTTTTCTTTTTTTTTCACTTTTTTAAAATTTATTAAATTTTTTTTTCCATTTTACATACCAACCCCAGTTCCCCCTCCCTCCCCTTCTCCTGCCTCCCCACCTCCCTCCCACTCTACCCCCATCCACTTCTCAGAGTGGGTAAGGCCTCCCATGGTAGTCAACACAGTCTGGCATACCAAGTTGAAGCAGAGCCTAGCCCCTCCCCATTGTATCAAGGCTGAGCAAGGTATCCTACCACAGGGAATGGGCTCCAAAAAGCCAGTTCATGCACCTGGGATAAGTCCTGGCCCTGCTGCCAGGGACCCCACAAACAGATCAAGCCACACAACTGTCACCCACATTCAGCAGGCCTAGTTTGGTCCCATGCAGGTTCCCAGGCTGTCAGTTCAGAGTCAGTGAGCTCCAGCTAGCATCAGTCAGCTGTCTCTGTGGGTTTCCCATCATGATCTTGACCCCTTCCCTCTTCTTTTTTTGAATGCCGAATGCCGTTTATTGAAGGAGGGAGGAGGTCTTAAATACAGGCTTACAGCACAATGGGAGAACCCTGGAGGGCAGAAGTTCGCTTCTGGTTTTTTTTTTTTTTTTTGAGTTGAGGATCAAACCCTGGGCCATTGTTTTCATAGGCTAATCACTTTAAAATACTTATTTTATGATTTCATACATGTATACAAGGTAGTTTTGTAGAGAGGGGGATTAAATTTTATACATGTATAAAATGTATTTTAACACCGACACTTCTTTCTCTTCAACCTAATCCTCAGCCACAAGGGCATCATGAGTGGACGTCAGTGGTGGACCAGGAGAGGCTAGTGAGGCTTAGCAGTTAGATGGCCTCACTAGAGACAGTGGTCAGCAGTGGGCGTTCTGAGGGGCTCTTCCTGGCACCTTTGGAAAGTCCCAGGTGCTCAGCAGTTGGAGGACAGGTGGAGGGTACACTCCACTTAGGGGTGTTCTTTTGGAGCAGCCCCCATTGCCCTTCACCTCCTCACCAGTTACACAGAACCACCTGGCCACGGTCTGTGGTGGTATTGTATTCCCCGAAATATTGTGCACGCTAATAAACTTATCTGGGATCAGAGAACAGAACAGCCTCAATATTGTGCTTGCAAGGTGAGTACTTTACCAACTGAGCCACCCCTCCGCCCTCAGCCACAATATGAAACATGAGGATAGGCAGTGGTAGCCCATGCCTTTAACCCTAGCATTCCAGAGGCAGAAATCCCTCTAGAACTCTGTGAGTTCAAGGCCACATTGGAAACAGCCAGGCACGGTGACTCACACCTTTAATCCCAGAAAGTGAGCCTTTAATCCCAGGGAGTGATGGCAGAAAGCAGAAAGATATATAAGGCGTGAAGACCAGAAACTAGAAATTTTAGCTGGTTAAGCTTCAGGCTTTTGAGCAGCAGTTCAGCTGAGAGCCATTGGGATGAGGACACACAAGCATCCAGTCTGAGGAAACAGGATCAGCTGAGGAACTGGCGAGGTGAGGTGGCTGTGGCTTGTTCTGCTTCTCTGATCTTCCAGCATTCACCCTAATACCTGGCTCCAGGTTTGATTTTATTAATAAGACCTGTCAAGATTCCTGCTACAACGGTCTGTACCTGGTGCCTTGGAATACCTCACTGTGATTTTCCACTTTGTTGACACTCGGGATCTGTGCAGATTGAATATTGTCCTGTTGATGCCGGACACGGCAGAGACCACTAGAACAACAGGGCTGTGACAGACTGTCTCCAGCAACTCAAGCCCTTCAGTTCCCACGAGCAGGTATTGAAGGTCACAGATCCTGAGTGCCCACAGGAGGATGTGAGAGGGGACTGTTGAGGAGAAGCAGCTCGGAAACGGGGTGCTGATGGTAGCTGGTACTCTTGATATACTGTCTTGGTGGTGAGAGGGGACTGATGCTGGCAATGATTGTTCACGGGTGTAGTGGTAGAAACACTTCCTCGTGTATGTATTCATGTGTGCATTCATGCTTGTGTGTGAAGCTACACACGATTGTGTGTGTGCATATAGAAGACAGAGGTCCGTGTCAAGTGTCTTCCGCCTTAGGTTTTGAGACAGGGTCTCTCACCGAACCTGGAGTTCACATCGTTGTCTAGGCTTGTTAGGCCAGCAAGTTCTGGGGATTCCCCTGTCTCTGTCTCTCCGGTGCTTGGACTGCAGGCATACGTCATTGTGACACACACACACACACACACACACACACACACACACACACACACACAGACAGACACACACGCGCACGTGCGCGGCTAGGGATTGAACTCAGTTCCTCATGCTTACACAGCAGTCACCTTTACCCTTTGAGTCATTTTCTCAGCCCCTTTCCCTTCCTTACTGAGCATATTCTGAGTGTCCATTCTTGAATGTGGTGGGCGACATCTGTTTTTCAGGTCACAGATACTTAAATTGTGGCTGCCATCCCCTATGGGAACAAATTTGGCAACAGAAAGAGGTTTCTGGATGTGCAACAACCAAAAATGAATTCAGAATCCAATGCATAATGAATCTGAGGTGTTCTTTAGCAGTACCTGCCTGTGCTGCATTGCAAGGCTCTCCTGAGCCTGCACTCTTAACACACAACATGCTCACTTGGCATGGGGTGTACTGTCAGCCATACAATGCCAATGGACAATGCTTAAAACCCCTGGGCTCAGACTAGAGACTATTGCATGTTATAAACTTTAGTGTCTTCAATGGTATTCAAAATTTTCTTTTTGTGTGTTTATAGAAGTGTGTGTGTGTGTGTGTGTGTGTGTGTGTGTGTGTGTGTGTACACGTACAGCTAGAAGTTGATACTGATCTTTCTCAATGTTTTCTGCTTTTGGGATAGAGCCTCTTGCTGAACCTGTAGCTCACTGATTGGCTAGACTAGCTGGCCAGTCAGCTCCCAGGATGCTCTAACCTCTGCCTCTCCAGTGCTGAGATTATGTGAGCATATGGCTGCACCTAGCTTCATATGTGTTAGGGATTTGAACTCAGGTCTCACATTTGTGAGACAAGTGCTTTTCTGAGCCATCCCCCAGCCCTAAAGTTTCCTGCTTTTGTAGAAATATAATGGTTGAGCTCTGGAAAACAGAGACTTTGGATATTTAAATACCACTTAACCTCAGCATCTAGGTATTACATTAGTACATCTAAGGATTGTATTGAGTTATGTTTGATTTTAAAAATTGTTTTCTGAGTTGCTGACTTGAATTTCATTAAAAAAATCATTCTATGAATTTTGGCTTGGGATTAGGACAGAATTTCCAATAACTTCCAAAATGTCTATAAACATACTTTTGCCATTTTGTACTAAGTATTTATACAAGATGGCATTCTCAGCATTGACAATTATGAAATCAAAAATATTGACCAACTCTGAAAAACATTGGTGATGCCCTAAAGCATACAGGATCAAATGTTCAGTCAAAATTTAATTCTTTATATAAAAATAAACACACTCATCTTGTCAGTATGTAAATTTTCTTTTATATTTAATAAAGCATAAAATTATATATGTATCAAAGGGTTGTTTTACAATAAATGTGTTGATGACTTATTATCAGTGTTTGATTTATGTGCCCATTGTATATTCTCACGTGTCTGGGATCACACAGAACTTTCTCTGGTAAGAAGAGGTGTGAGTGTAAAGCGTTTAATAAGCCCCAGGTGAGATCCTCTAATGGGTCCTTCAACAAAACTCCAGCTCGGAGAGCTAGACACTCAGCCATCACCAGAGCTGGCACAGGGACTGTTCTCCATGGAGGAGGGTGGGGGTGGCAGTGTGTAGTGAGGCAGAAGATTAAAGCCAGTTCTCTCTGAGAGGATCACAGAGAAGAGAGCAAGGAGAGACCGGGAGGAGAAAAACATTCAGTGATTGAGCCGACTGCTTTCCACTGTCCGGGAGCCCTCGAAGGCACCATCGTCCTTGCAGAGGAGCTGTGGCCCATCCAGAAGCACCTTATCTGCGGAATTCAGGCTAACATTGTGCTTGATACAGCTCAGGGCTGGAGGACACATTCCTGTCAACATGGACTATGAGCCCCTGGAACTTAGGACCTATGGATGATTTGCTCAGGTGGGACAGCCTGCCCCCACACTGCACCCTCCACTCCAGGGGTTGGTGTCTGAGCTCTGTCCCCAGGATACTGGGCAGGTGGTTCAGCCTTGCAGTTGAGGGGTGTCTGGGCGCTATTGCCAGGATGTTGAACAGATTCATTCAAGAAGATGCCTGACCAACAAGTTGGCTCAGAGGGGCGTTACTCGTACAACCCTGATGACCTGAGATTGTTCCATGGAGGCCTACATGGTGAAAGGAAAGAACAGACTCCTGAAGATTGTTCTCTGACCTCCACACACGTGCCTACCTGCAGGTGTGAGTGTACATGCCATGGTGATGATGATGATAATAATCATAATAGTGAAAATATTTATTTAAAAGAAGACCAAAATGAGTTACAGGTGATGGTGCATGCCTGTAATCCTAGCACTCAGGAAGCAGAGAGGATCAGGTGTTCAAAACCAGCCTCAGCTACGTAGTGAGTTGGAGATGATCTTGGGCTACAGGAGGAGGCGAGGGACAAACTTATCTTAAAAAAAATGAATCGATCATGTAGCAGACACCAGAGGCCTCAAACCAGACCAATGACTCTTTGCACTGAACACTTGCAAGTAAAGATACATGAACCAAAGGGGATTTACTGCGTGACTCACTGTGTCACATTGCAGCTTCCATGATGAAATTGATTTTTCCTTTCTTCTTTTTTTTCTCTTAAGTTTTTAAAATTTTATTTTGGGTGGTGAGAGGTTGCAAGGGCAGAGGGTGGATACGAAGGGACGGGGAGATGAATGGGATTGAGATGCATGATATGAAAGACACAAAGAATAAATCAAAAGAAAGTTATAAAGCAAAAAGAAAAATGAAGCATCCAACATGCGGAAGGATGTGGGATTAGTGGGCTGCATGTCACGTGGTCTGGAGAGGGCGCTGGTCTAGCAGACTGGATCTCAGCCTTAGCTGGGTCCAGGAGCTCTATCCTCCCAGAGTGGGGTACCTTGTGAGTCCAGGAAGCAGGAAGTAGGCGGAGCCTAAGGAGAGATTGGCAGGCCCCCTTAGCTTTCAGGCTTGCTGCAAGGCCTTCGACCTTTTCCAGACAAGGAGAGAAGGAACAACGTTTCCTTTGAATAGGAATTGAGTTTTTCACGGAAGGACGTTTAATAAGTTTCACTCAGGAAGTCTCTGTTACCAATAAAGACTTAACAAAGTTAATTAGACTAAACAGCAATTACCGTGTCTCCTCATTGTTCAATTATCTGCTGAACTGGTGTTTCCTGATTAATTTTCTGATTAAAATGTATTAAACAGAGAAGACCAGCAAACAGCCCTGACGGGTTCCTTCCTAAAGAAAGAGGAAAACGCAGTTGCCTGGGTGGGGCAGTGGGCACTAGGGACCCTGGAGGTGTTGGTGTTTCACCTTCCCAGATAGGGCCAAGGGAAAGTGAGTGTGCAAGGAAGGTGAGTATACAAGGGAAGGTGAGTGTATAAGGGAAGGTGAGAGTTACAAGGGAAGGTGAGTGTACAGGGAAGGTGAGTGTACAAGGGAAGGTGAGTGTACAAGGGAAGGTGAGTGTACAGGGAAGGGGAGTGTACGAGGGAAGGGGAGTATACAAGGGAGGTGAGTGTACAAGGGAAGGGGACTGTACAAGGGAAGGGGAGTATACAAGGGAAGGGGAGTGTACGAGGGAAGGGGAGTATACAAGGGAGGTGAGTGTACAAGGGAAGGGGACTGTACAAGGGAAGGGGAGTGTACAAGGGAAGGGGAGTGTACAGGGAAGTGAGTGTACAAGGGAGGTGAGTGTACAGGGAAGGGGAGTATACAAGGGAGGTGAGTGTACAAGGGAAGGTGAGTGTACAAGGAAGGTGAGTGTACAAGGGAGGGGAGTGTACAAGGGAAGGGGAGTGTACAGGGAAGTGAGTGTACAAGGGAGGTGAGTGTACAAGGGAAGGTCAGTGAGTGTACAAGGGAAGGTGAGTGTACAGGGAAGGTGAGTGAGTGTACAGGGAAGTGAGTGTACAAGGGAGGTGAGTGTACAAGGGAGGTGAGTATACAAGGGAGGTGAGTGTACAAGGGAAGGTGAGTGTACAAGGGAGGTGAGTGTACAGGGAAGGGGAGTGTACAAGGGAAGTGAGTGTACAGGGAAGGGGAGTGTAGAAGGGAAGGGGAGTATACAAGGGAGGTGAGTGTACAAGGGAGGTGAGTGTACAAGGGAAGGTGAGTGTACAAGGAAGGTGAGTGTACAAGGGAGGTGAGTGTACAAGGGAAGGGGAGTGTACAGGGAAGTGAGTGTACAAGGGAGGTGAGTGTACAAGGGAGGTGAGTGTACAAGGGAAGGTCAGTGAGTGTACAGGGAAGGTGAGTGTACAGGGAAGGTGAGTGTACAAGGGAAGGTCAGTGAGTGTACAAGGGAAGGTGAGTGTACAGGGAAGGTGAGTGTACAGAAAAGGTGAGTGTACAGGGAAGGTGAGTGTACAAGGGAAGGTCAGTGAGTGTACAAGGGAAGGTGAGTGTACAGGGAAGGTGAGTGTACAAGGGAAGGTGAGTATACAGGGAAAGTGAGTGTACAAGGGAGGTGAAGGTACAAGGGAGGTGAGTGTACAAGGGAAGGTGAGTGTACAAGGTAGGTGAGTGTACAGGGAAGGTGAGTGTACAGGGAAGGTGAGTGTACAAGGGAGGTGAGTGTACAAGGGAGGTGAGTGTACAAGGGAAGGTGAGTGTGTCCCCGACAGGAGTATGGCATCCTGTCTGTCTGCATGGCCACAGACACCTGTCAGCATCATGACAAGGAGTCTTTTCTCCCCAAACCTAGACATTTCCTAAACTGGAATGGCATTTGGGCAAATGTCACCAGGAGGTGCATGGTGGATACTTGCAGACATGTTAGGTCTTCCTTGCCAATCCCTAGCCACCTAAGAGCGTATTATAATCATTTCCTTACCAACGCCCGGAACTCCTTCTCAGCAAAACCCAATCCTGGCTAACTCCACTCACCTGTGCGTCATGCCTTCTAACTCCGCAGACGGGTCTGTCACTGAATTCCCAGCCTCAAGCTGTAGACAGCTATGTGACACTGTCTGGAAGTGGGTGACATTTCCTGCCTATGTCCCCCAAGACGGCATTCTCACTCTCAGCCCTCTCCTGCCTCCCTGGCTGGTAGCTGATGACCTTGCCTTATACTTCATCGAGCTGTAGAAGTAATCAGACAAGAACTCCCGTGTTTCCCCACCACAAACTGACAAACCTCCCATTCCGATGGAAGACGTGTCTCTACTCTTAACAGAGGCAACCCTTCTGCTTGGGCCCTACATCTCCATTCTTCCTCACCCTCTCAAGGACATTGTTGCTGAAAAGAGCCGCTCTCTCCTGTACTATCACTTTCTCTGCTCCTTCTCATTAGCATCCAAGATGCTGTGGTACCAACTCATCCTCCCCCGGAAGGAGACTCTCCCTTCCTAGCTCACACATGCTAGAGATATTTTTTGGAATGTCGCATACATTTCACAACAAGAAAGCAGTCAAGTGGAGGTCACTTCCCTTGACCCCACACCACAGCTCATCTCTCTGGCTTTCATAGCAAAACTCAAAGGCTGTGATTGGATTCTTCTCCTTCGTGCCTCCCAGGCTGGCCTCCACATACTTGAACTTGACTTCGATCTTCACAATGCCATTGAAATGGCTCCTATTATGGTCAGTGTCAGACCCCATGTTGCCTAGTCCAATGCTTCTATCTCTTCAAATCTTCCATTCAGCAGCCACCATCACCGACCAGCCCCTTGCTCATGCAGATCACGCTTGCCCATTCCAGCTAGGTCCTCTGCCAACTTTGCTCAGTAGGACCTCACAGCCCCAGGGACGCTGAGCCTCCTCCACTCTTTGTCTTATACCTTTTTTTTTTTAAAAAAAATTTTTAATTTTTAAATGATCTGGTGAGATCCACAGCTTCCTTCTATCAGCTGAATCATAGATATCATCTGCCTGGAAGCTCTCTTTAGCTCTGATGAGACCCTCTGCACTTCCAGCTAGATGTCTTAACAGGTATTTCTAAATAAGACCTTTTGAGGCTAAACTAATGCTCTCCCTCAGTGGCCTACTCCAAATCCAAGCCCACTCTACCATGTTTTTAAAGCCGTCAGTGTTTGCGTGATTGCTCGGGCTACAACGGCAGTGTCTCTTTTCGAGTCCCTCCTCCTCTCATACCGTAACTATTCAATTATTTATCAGTCCGTATAATTATCCACCCAGCTACCAATCTACATGTTACTACATGCAACATATGGAAGCCCATTGAATGCATCAGAGAGGTGCAGTAGTGGTGTGTGTGTGTGTGTGTGTGTGTGTGTGTGTGTGTGTGTGTGTGTGTGTTGTACACAGTTTCATGTTTTGTACTTATTCATCTGAGTATTCGTCTCCTCCTCCACACTGAAAGCTTCATTTGGTTTTATGTCCCTAAATCCCAGCCCAGTAAATGTTTACCAAATAAATGAAGCTAATTATGGAAAAAGCAAGCACAGACAACCGAGGAGAGTCAGAAGCAGTCTAACCCAGGTTGAGGGGATCTGGGAAGGCTTCCTGGGAGAGATGATTTCTGAACTTAGATTTACTTTTTTTTTCCCCTTCCCCTTGTCCCAGCTCATGAGCTTTTTAAGAACAATGATCATGTCTCATTTATTTTTAACTTGAACCAACGTATAACATTGTGCCTAGTATATGTTAATTAACTCAATAAATTTTTTTCTCTGATTTTTATTATGGTAAATAAGATACACATAACAGAAACTTCAGCATCTTAGCCGTTTTCAAGCGCACCATTCAGTGGTATTAAGTGCATCTATATTATTAGGTGGCTGCCCTCCACCCATCTCCAGAACTCTTTCTCTCTCACAGAACAAGCAAATTGGTTTGAAAGAATGTCTGAACATCTGCTCCCTGCCCTGACTCCTGCATACCTCCCCATACCTAGTTTTTAAGGCAGTTAGCACTCTTGGTTAAAGTGAGACCTTAACCCAGTGAATGAAGTGTATGCAACATGACCCACAAAGTCACAAGAACAATCAGATGCAGACTGGCCTGTGTGGTCCTTTGCTTTCCTATTTCTCACAACAAAGATGCCCCCCAACCTCCCCTACTCCCCACCCCCGCCCCATACTCCAGAGTGGAGAGGCTTTGTCTTACTATCTCCTCCTGGTGTTGAGATGTTCAATTGGTCCCTGAAGTCTGAGCCTTGGGGCTCTCCCTGGAATCTATTGCTGGTTCCCTGTATGTTCACTCCCTTCCCCTGCTTCCTCCCTTGCCTCGTGATAACTATGCCGGCATCTGTCTCCCTTGCCAGATTACAAGTCCCTGTGAGGCCAGAGACTATGCCTTCAGCATGTTTGAATTCTCCACAGTGCCTGCCACACCACAGGCAGGCATCAATAAAGGGTTGTTATATAAATAAATAAATAATAACCCACAATGAACGATTTATCCTAATTAACTTCCCAGATGTAGTTCCCTGAAGATGGATTCAATATGTGGTTTTTCCTCTCTTCAAAAATTCTCACCCTTCGTTGGACTACATTCTGGTTATTGGGGTGCCTGCACTGTTGCCCTTTCTGTCAGCTGTCCATTTGGGTCTCTCCATCCCACACTGCCATGGCCTAATTGAATCTGTACCCCAGTGCTCTCCTGGTTTTCTAGGCTCATTCCTGGACACACAAGTTTGGTGACTTCTGAAATCAGGATCACAGTGTGACCGAGATATTGCCATGGATGAGCAGAGATGGCTCGTCCCACATCCCCTCAGATCCAAACCAGCAGTCTTGGTGCTTCTGAAGACCCACACTGGGGCTCAGGCACGGTGAGCAAGTATTCAAGGTTTATTCCATCAGCCATGAAAGCTGAAGCAGTCTCCAGAGTGGAGAGTGGACTCAGTTGGGAGGCACTGGCAAAGGGCTGCCTCTAGGATCTGGAATTAGAAGTCCAGATCTACCTTTCTCCTCCAGTGGCTGACCTCTGGGGGTGGTCTGGGGTGGTCTTCTCGGAAGAGGTGGAGACTTTCTTAGAATTCATTTGTGATCTTAGTTTTAATCGTCAGCTTGACACAAGCTTGAGTCACTGGGAAGAGAGCCTCCGTGAGGGACCATCTCTATGAGTCTGGCCTGTGGGTATGTCTATGGATTGCTCTGACTGCCTTAACTGAAGAGCGATGAGTCTGTCCTAAGTGTGGGCAGCACCTTCTGGTGGCTGGTCTAGATGGAAGAACATGGAAGAAGGAAAACGTTTGCTGTTGATGCTGCCGATTTCTTAGCTGATATTAGAACCAACCTCAGGCTTCCCATGTGCTCGCAGTCCATGGCTCTCCAGGACCCCTCCTGGCCGTTGGCATTAGACTGGTACTGCTGAGGCACCCCGCCTGTGGACTGAGCAACCGCTCTGTTCTTGACAGCCACTGGTGGGCTGCTCATCCTGTGTCCTGCAAACCAGTCTAATAAATCTCCTTTTACTATTTACTTATCTGACTGGTTCTGAGGTTCCAGAGAGCCCTGCCTGATGCACCATCCTTATCCACAAGTCAGCCTGTTACCATGAAGTGCAATAGATGAAGGATATATAGAGGGGTGTAACTGCTCGTCAAGTTGAGAAGGTTACTAGAACAAAGAGCAATGATGTCTTATGCTTGCTTCTCGGGGGGTGGGGGGGGGAACAGTTCCCCTGGGAAGTGAGGAGCCTGCTACGACAGACCTTGTCTTTCCCAGGGTCTTGTCTCTCCTCTTACCTAGCTAGCTTGACTGTCTCCTATTCAGCTGCTTACATTCGTATTTATGGTCTCCAGTGTTCCCTCACATCTGTTCTAACTATAACAAGAGAACAGAAGTACGGTTGTAGTCTAGAAACCCAGGGCAACCTGAGGTGCTCTACATACAGTGACCAAAGGTGAAGCAGGCCCTGTGGTCTTGACTGAGGGACCACCTTTGCCTAGTAATCTTGGCACCAGGGGCCTGCAATGTGTTGTTCTTCTCTCTCTTCCACTCTCAGGTTTGGACCCAAATCTTGATTCTTAGCATCCCAGAGGGAAAACAGATTAGCCTAGTTTCAATGTCTGTGAGTAGAATTGGAAAGGGGCTGAGAGTAGATGTACCTTACTGCTTAGCACTGAGCATCCATGACTTCTGCCTTTGAGCTCTCTTGCCCAAACATAAGGGGAAAGATAGAACATTCAGGAAACAGCAGCATCCATATTTCTGCAGATCCCTGGTAGTCCCATTTAGTGGGATGATGATCCACTATGCTGGCCATGAATCTGAGCCTGAGAGGTGGGAATAGGGTGAGTAGGAAAGCACACATCTCTTGACCTCTCTTAAGAACCTAACATCCCTCTTCCCAAAGGGTCTGGTGTAGTATCAGACCTGGGGCTGGAGAGATGGTTAACAACACAGGCTATTCCTCCAGAAGACCTGGTTTCAATTTCTATTACCCACAGAGCAGCTAACAAGTGTCTGTTAACTCCAGTTCCAGAAGATCTGATGCCCTCTACTGGCTTCCTCAGGCACTGCACACATAGGGTGCACAGAAACACATGCAGGCAAAACACCCATACAAACAAAATAAACTAAAAATAAATACTTTCTTTTCTTCAAAAGAGAGCTCCCTCCTCCCTTTGTGACAGGGTTTCTGACTGTCCTGGAATTCACTCTGTAGCCCAGGCTGGCCTGGAACTCACAGAGATCTGTCTGCCCCTGCCTCCCAAGTACTGCCATTAAAGGTGTATGCCACCACGTCTGACGAAAAAGAGCCTTCTTGGAGGGATTTCTACCTTAAGACTCACCCAGTCTTGAATAGATGCCCACAGTCTTATATTGGAAATCAACCCCTAACTCTGTACTCCTGATATTCGGGGCCTTATTTGCAGATCCCTCTCCCTCTCTCCTCATATGATAAGAATAAGAGTCTTGTTAACTAATAGTGGGGTTCACTTGGCCCGGACTATACTTGAATGTGGAAAACCCTGTCTCTGGGCCCAGGACCCTTAGGCGTCTTCATTCCCTTGCCAGTTCTCTCCGTGTGCTTGCTCCTGTGGTGGGACTTGCCAGGACACTGCTTGGCTACTTGTCAGCCTGTCTTCAGATGCTAGGGCTACAACTAGCTTGGACTTGCGATACGATGAGCTTCAGCTGGTCTTACTGCCCAGCGCTGCCTCCTCCCAGCTCTGTGTGGAAGCCTGGGTCCGGGTCCTCTGGTCCCACCTCTGCCCTTGTTTCAGGCTCGTCTTCCCATCGATCGCGCACAGCCACTAACTAGCTTTCGACACCACCGCTTCACTCCGATCGTTGCTGCTCTGCTTAGCGGCACCCGGATAGCAGCTTAAAATAATGAAAAGCTTTGTTTTTTCACTGTTATTGACTTACTATCAGTCAGTAGTCCCCGGGGAGAAAATATTTAAGAGTGGACTGAGACCAAACCATAATAGGAGAGGATAGTAATGGCCTTGCTAAACGGAGTAAAATATGATTGCTGTTGGTATTTCCCATCAGCGCCTGCATAACCTAATGACTCTCAGCTAACCTGGACACGTCTGCTCCTGTCACAGCAGTTTTGAGGATAACTCCTTTCTTTCCTTCCTTCCTTCCTTCCTTCCTTCCTTCCTTCCTTCCTTCCTCCCTCCCTCCCTCCCTCCCTCCCTCCCTCCCTCCCTCCCTTCCTTCTCTCTCTCTCTCTCTCCCCTTCCTCCCTCCCTCCCTCCTTCCCTTCCTTCCTTCTTTCCTTCCTTCCTTCCTTCCTTCCTCCCTCCCTCCTTCCCTCCCTCCCTCCCTCCCTCCCTCCCTCCCTCCCTCCCTTCTCTCTCTCTCTTTCCCCTTCCTCCCTCCCTCCCTCCTTCCCTTCCTTCCTTCTTTCCTTCCTTCCTTCCTTCCTTCCTTCCTTCCTTCCTTTCTTTCTCTCTTTTTGATCAAAGACTGTTTTGACAAGTATAAACAAAGATGATAACCTTTTTCAAGGACCATTTTTAGTGTGTGAGTATGTTTTTTAGTGTGTGTGTGTGTGTGTGTGCACACATGTGTGCATGTACGTGGAGGCCAGAGGTTGATATCAGGTGTCTTTCTCAATCACTTTCAACCTTATTTTTTTTAAAGTCTCTTTGCACATTGATTTTTTAGATTAGCTGGCCAATGAGCCCCTGAGATCTGCCTCCCCCTCACCCCTCTGCCAGGGTGTTAGAGATGTGTGTTGCCCTGCCTGGCTTCTTACCTGGGTGGAGGAGGTCTGGGTTCAGGTTCTCATGCTTGTGTGGCAAGCCCTTTACCACTCAATTTCTCCACATCCCCAAAGTTGAGTATTTCAGAAACTGAGGGTCGGTGATATGGCTTAGCAGGTAGCCTGACAACCTGAGTTTGATTTCCAGGACCCACACGGTGGAAGGAGAGAATGGACTCCCACAAGCTGTCCTTTGACCTCTATGTGTGCACTGTGGCATGTGTGCCCCTTACCTATAAATAAGTGTAATAAAGAACTTGAAGAGTGATAATTTTATTTGTACATTCATCAGTTCCGGCTCCTGCTTGCCTGTGTTTATGCATTTACTAATTCTCCCAGACACCTCTTGAGTGCATCCCATTCAGATGTCAATAAACAGGGGTCTCTAGGAGCAACTATGTTAGAAAAACAAGGGGGTCGTGGCAGTGTTGTGGGTGTGACAGGCAGCCTCTGTGGTTCTTCCCAGTGGTCTCTGCCTCTCTCTATTCATATCCTGACATGATGTCCACTCCTTGGGTTCAGGTGAGATCCAGAGAATCATCTCCAACAAATAAAGTACAGCAAACACGATAGGCTGTCTCTCTGAGATGAGGTGGTAGTCTGGCACCTGTCTCAGGCTACCAACCCTCTCTCATTTGCTCTGTGAGAAGCCCACTGCTCCAATACCAGCTCTCTGATGGAGAAAACTGTTTGTCAAAAAAAACCTGGTATCGCTGACTGATAGCCAGCAAGGACCTCAGGCCTGCCAATCACCACATGAATGTGCCTGAAAGTGGATCTCCTGAGGCCCATCCATAGCCATGCCAGTGAAATGGGGGCCTACCCTCCCTGTTGGCAGCATCATTTAGCACTCTGAGCCAAACCCTGAGCTCAACCACACCTAGATGATTGATGCTCAGAAACTGTGAGATAATAAATGTTTATTGCTTGGAACCCCTTGGCTTTGGGGTGAATTGTTATGCAGCAATAGCTAACTGAGACAACGAGGTACTTTGTTGGAGAGATAAATCAGAAGCACAGAGACTGTGATCAAATCTGTAAGGGGAAGGTTTCCCTGAGGAAGGATGGATTCTCTTGCTAGAGAAGAAGGTTACAGATAATTGATGATTACCCACCCTCCCATTTCTCTTTCTGTTATCACTGTTGCACAATATTGCAGCCCATCCTCTAGAGTCCTTCACGGTTTATGAAGAATCAGAGCCCATTCCTTAATGCCATATGCTACTGGTCACAGATGGAGGAGGTGCTGGTAGCCCCTCCCTTCCTGCCTTCACATCCCTCTGTCAGCCACAGTGGACTGATTGTATCCTGGGTAGCCCATCCAGATCACTGGGTCCCAATCTAGCTGTCCCCTCCCCTTCCCAGAAGGATTCTTCGATACTCCGTTTTCTGTTTGAGAAGTCTCTGCTCAGCACAGCTCCGCACATCTCCCTGTGCCCTCCTCAATTAAAAATGACACAAAAGTAAAGGAGACACATAGCTCTTTGAAAAAGCTTCCAGATCCAAACTTTTTAATGAAGACAGAATATAAAGAGCTTGTCTTATCTCTCCGATGTGACTCCCATGTGCTGTAATCAAGCAGAATTAATTAAAAGCAATCAAGTGGCGAGTTGGCATGGGGGCCTGCGGCTCCAGTCTTTCATCTTAGCCACATGAGTGCTGTCCCCGAGGGGTGTATGTGTGTGCTTCAGGCAAGAGAAAGGGGTGGACCTGGTGCTGGGAGGGGAACTAGCACACCCAACAAGCCTTCTGTGCCATGGTATGACCTGGGATGCTGGAAGACATCCCTCTGACACCTGTCTGCATCACTGTGGTGAATGCTTGCAGCTAGGGTTTCTGGACCACTCAGCCTATGGACCTTCTAGGCTCGAATCTTCTTTAATGTGGGGGATGTCTTGTGTATTATAGGATGCCACAAGTGCCTATTCTGAGCATGATAATCCTAAGTAGCTCTAGACATTGTGCCTATAGGTGAGCAAAATTGCTCCCTGTTAGGATACACTGGTCTAGACTAGTTTCCTTCAATAACAGCATTCTGAGTTACCTGGACTTTAGACCCTGTGGCTTTTGGGACAAAGACTCTCTGGCTTATAGCTTCTTGGCAAATGTTATGAATTTGGAGAGGCTGGGGAGTGAGCCCTATAGAATCAGGAAATGAGATGGATGTCACCAATCAAAAGTGTGTGTGTGTGTGTGTGTGTGTGTGTGTGTGTGTGTGTGTGTACATGCTCATGATTTTTCTAGAGGTGTTTACAGGGTATAGGGCTCCTCCTCTACACTAGGCTTTGCCCTGCCTTGCACAGTCTCTCCCAGTGTCAGCCACCTCCCCAAACTATGACATTCTCTAGTAGAGAGTGATAAGCAGGGGTGAGGCTGTTGGGGAACATTCATCCCAGTTTAGGGGGTTCATCCTCACTAGGCTGCTGCTGTCTGTCTGCTCAGAATATTTTATCTATCCTGGATAATCATGCGATTCCTTGGGTTTTCCACACCAAGTGTCTGAGCTAGACAGGGACTTCTTTGTCCAGCAGTAGCTGATTAGGAGATCAAAACTGTATCCTACATAGCAAGCAGGGGGAAGTGAGAAGATGTGAAGGCAGGTACCTGGGGAGTGCCATTTTCACCCAGTGGTACAGTTATTAAAGAATGACAGAGAGTTGAAACATCACTTAATGCAGGTTGGCAGGGGTGGAATCATTGCTTGGTCCTGAAGAACAAAGGGGCAGCGTCTTCGGCTGAGCTTGTTTGCAACTGGTTTAGGGGAGGGTCCGTTGTCTCCATTGTCGCTCACAACTGACTGTCTTCTTTTCAGTCTTACCATCTGATGAGACTACATGGAAGCATCCTTCCTGGATAGGAACACAGGGGATGATGGCTTAGGAAGTGGTGTGGACATTCTGTGCTTTCAGAACCCCATCATGTGCTACCCAGGACCAGTGTTTCATTTCCCCTGACAACCCTGGGAGACAGATGAGAGCCAGGAAGAGGTGGGGCCAGGAGCCTAATCCTGTCATCTGACTCCAAGGTTTCTGATCTGTACCATTGCTCAGCTCCTTCTCCTGGGCCGGAAGGGTGGACTTTAGGATGTGAGCTTCAGAGCAATCCAGATGAGGCTGGTGATAGCTGTGTTGTGGGGTTCTAATTCCAGAGAAACAATAGCAGATGCACAAGCTACTTCTGGCACTGTCTAGGTTTCCTTGGGGTGTGTGCATGGTAATTTGTCAGGGTTCAATGCAAATCTGGGGTACATTTCTTTTAAATTACATATTTTTTTTATTTTTTGAGATTATAATATAATCACATCATTTTACCCTTTCCTTTCCTTTGTCCAGTACCTTCCGTATACCCCCTTTCTTTCAAATTCATGGCCTCTTTTTCTTTAATTGTTGTTTATGTGTGTGTATATGTGTATTCATAAATATATAAATACAACCTACTCAGTCCGTATAATGTTCAGGGCTGACCATTTGGTGTTGGATAACCAGAGGTAGCATACTCTTCCACGGGGAAGACTATTTCTGCTCTCAGCATCCCTCAGCTGCCAATAGTTCTTAGTCTAGGGTTGTGACCTCGTGAGCTTCCCCCTTCCACATTACCGTAACGTCTATTTGTGTTGTCCTTGTTCAGGTCATGTTCAGGCAGCCGTGTTGGTGAGACTTCATGGGTGCAGCTTCTCTGGCATTTCTAGGAGACAATCTTACTGCACACTTCCTGTTCCTCTGGCTCTTACAATCCTTCCACTCCATTTTCTGCAATGATCCCTGAATCTCGGATGTAGGCGTTCTGTTGTAGACTCACCAGTTAGTTGGGACCAGGCTCCATGACTCTACATTTTTTTATTAGTTGTGGTTTTCTGTAATGGTCTGCAACAACTGCAAAGAGACATTGGCTTGATAGGGTGAGAACCACATTCACCTGTGGGTATAGGGTAACTATTTAGAATATAGTTAGGGATTAGGCTGGTTTGGTAAAGTGGTGGTGGTTTTAAGTTCTCCTCCAAGACCTATGACTTAACTAGCCCCAGGTAGTAGTTGGCTGTTTCCTTCTCATTGAGAGGGCTTTAATTCCCTTTAATTGAAGAGAGCTGGTGGTTACCACCAAGGTATGCGTGCCATTTCTGAACCGGATATAATAACCCTGACAAGGTCTATTATCCCATGTCTGTCATTGTCATGGTTCATAGGCATCATAGCTTTGTAGGACTATTGGTCGCTTCCCTTTATTTTTTTTTAAAGACTTATTTATTATGCATGCAGAGGGCACCAGATCAAATTATAGATAGTTGTGAGGCACCATGTAGGTGCTGGGAATTGAACTCAGGGCCTCTGGAAGAACAGCCAGTACTCTTAACCTCTGAGCCATCTCTCCAACCCAGTTGCTTCCTTTCTTAAGAAGCTAAATGATGTCTTCTGGTATGATGAAAGCTAGTCCTCAGGGAGGAGGTTTTCAGGACAGATTCAGCTTGCAGGCCTATGGGTCCTGTGTCCAAAATACATGGTATCTTCAGCAATAGGACTTACCTTCCATCTCTGGGTAGCCAAGAGCAACATCAATAACCTGTAATGTTTTGAGGGCTTTTGGGCAACTCTAACAACTCAAAAGAGGGCTTCTCATGCCTGGTGTTTCAGTTTTGTTAGACAGTTTATGGTTCTTATCAGTCCAGATGGGAAATTTTCATTGAAACTGTTATGCTCAGATCACGGGGAACCCAAAAAGACTACCATGAAGACAGAACCCCATATGTAAAAGCAAAGAGCCTTTATTTCAAGCTTAGAGCTTGGTCTCTCTGTTTGAGGCAGCAGTGAGAGCAGAGAGCCCTGAGCCTGGCAGGGTGGTTTTTTTTTTTGTTTTTTTGTTTTGTTTTGTTTTTGTTTTTATCATGGCAGAGTTTGGGGTGAGGGCATTTATCTAGGAGTATAGGGAATGTTTGGAATGTCAGGTATTTCCCCTTAGATGCAGACCCCTCAGGGTGGGGTCAATTCATGGCTTCTCCTGGATCTGGGTGTTGCTTTCCAGTAAGCCTGTCACAGAAGCTGTGTCTGGGCTTCTAAGCCTGTTATGGCAGTTGTGTGGTCAAGCTGTTTTGGGCCCCCCATAGAAACTATGTATATTTATACACTGTCTCGCATGTATAGTAAATAGTTAATAGTATGATTCCTTATTACTTTTTCAAACATCCTTACTCTTGTTTTGCCTTCCTTCTTTTGTATTTATCTCCTTCCCCTCCCTAATTAAAGCCCCCACCCCCCCCCCGGGGCTTGAAGAGTTATTTTATTGTTACATTTAGTGTGTGTGTGCACACGCATGCCGTTGCACACATGTGAAGGTCAGAGGACAATTGGCATGAGTCAGTCAGTTCTCGTTTTCTACTGTTTGAGTCCCCCAAATCACAATAAGGTCACGAGGCTTGGCAGCGATTACTCTTACCTGCAGAGCCACCTCAATGGCTCCGAAAATGTGTATTTCATGTCTCTGGTCAGCTACCCAAAAGATGTGCTCATGCTCTTCTTCTGGAACCTGTGAATCTGGTCTTACTGGAAATAGGATTATTGCATGTGTGATTAAAGGTCTTAGGACGCGATTGTCCTGGTAAGCCTCCAGTCAATGGTAAGTGATGCTGTAAGAGATGGAAGAGGGAAAGATACAGACAGAGAAGAGGAGGAGACTGTGTAGAGACAAAAGCAGAAGCAGGAGTGATGCAGCCATGAGCCAAGGGATGCTCACACAAGAATCTTCCTTTGCGCCTCTGGAGGGACCAGAGTCTTGCCAATACCTTGAGCCTAGACTTCTGGCTTCCAGGACTGTGTGTAAATACAGTTTCATTGGTTTAAGTCATTCATCTTGTGGTAAAGTGTTACCGAACCTCCCAGAAATGAATCTGGAGTTACATATGGAATGATAATCTTATACTGCTCCATATACGTTCATTGTTAGGGTTTCTGGTATATCGGAGCTTCCTCCCCACTGCCCCCTGAGTGTGCCCTTTAGAGGGAAGCACAGAGAGTTCACAGATGTTCAGGTCTAGAGAAGAGACTGGGGCTTACTTCAAAGAGCCTTGTAAGCCACAGAAATGATTTCCCCAAGGGCTTGAAAGCATACAACAAGTGAAGGAATGTATTCTAGAATATTTGTGTTGTGTGCTGGATGAGAGATGGGTCAGAGGAAACAAGAGTCCTCTTACCTCCACCTAGCTCCAAGGTTCAAGATAACACTGGGTATTTAGGGAAAAAAGGGTGCTGGTAAAAGGTAATCAGGCTTAAGGTGAAAACCTGTTGGCTGTTGAAGCTCTTTGGGCATTTGAATTTTTATTTGTCCCCAAGGTCTCCCAGCTAATGGCCTATTTCCATGAAAGTCGTCACAGAAATATATTTTTTTTTCCTAATCAGGTCAATTAAATTCAGCTTCCCCCTCAGAATCCTGGAGAGATTGGAGGTCAGTGACTTCAAACCCAGCCCTGGCTAATGACTTTGGGATCCATGGGCCCGCTAGGCAGCACAAAGGCAATTAAGCAATGTTGGTGACATTCATTCTGCTTGTGTTGACAAATGAAAACAGAAGCAGCTTTGGGGTCTGGGGCAGAAGCCAGAACGGAGTCAATACTTCAGTTTACACGGAGAGTGGGGATGCCCATGGCTCCTCTACACTTCAGACACCAGGCTGCTTTCTCTTGCTAGGGTTCTTGATTCCTCCGGAGACAAGGCGTTGCTTGCCACCTGGGTCACTCTGATACCTACTAACCCTTCTCTGCATTTCCGGTCTTTACCATCCTCCAGAGCACTGTCTCTGGCACCAGGTGATCAAGATTCCACACCACATCTGACAGCCTGCGTGTCCATCTCTAAAGCCTTCAGCCTGATAACCAATCTTATTCCTTCAGTCTTCTCTGTCATGGTCTGCTTCTTCAGATGGCCAGAGCTGACATGCTGCCACAGCTTATCCAAGGCCTTCCTGCTATCTGTGTCTTGATGCTTCTGCTCAGGACTGTCTTCCCGTTTCATCCCTGCTCCTGCTTTGAGAGACTTTGTAGTGTGTTCATTAAGTGTGCACAGCCCTGGAATCTGACTCTTTGGGTTCGTGTTCTGCCTCTGTCAGTTACATGAGATAAGATATACACAGCACAGCTTGGAGTCTGACATGGAGAGATGTTTAATAATATGTGCTGTGATAGTTTTCCTCATAGCACTTCCGTTGACTTTCATCATTCACCCCTTTCATGAAGTCTTTCCCAAGTGACATCAGCCTTGTCTTCCAGACTGGGGTAGTTTGGATGTAACTGGCCCCCATAATCTCATAGAAGTGGCACTATTAGGAAGTGTGGCTTTGTTGGAGTGGGTGTGGCCTTGTTGGAGGAAGTGTTTCCGTATGGGAGCGGGCTTTGAGGTTTCCTATGCTCAGGATACTGCCCAGTGTTTCAGTCAGCTTTCTGTTGCCTGCAAGATGTGAGATTCTCAGCTACTTCTCCAGCACCATGTCTGCATGTCATGCTTTCTACCATGATGATAATGGACTGAACCTCTGAAACTGTAAGCGAGCCACTCCAATTAAATGTTTTCATTTGTAAGAGTTGCTGTGGTCATGGTGTCTCTCTCTCTTTTTTTTTTTTTAATTAAAAAAAACTTATTATGGATACAGTGTTCTGTCTACATGCATGCCTGCAGGCCAGAAGAGGGCACCAGATCTCATTGCAGATGTTTGGGAGCCACCATGTGGTTGCTGGGAATTGAACTCAGGACCCCTAGAAGAACAGCCAGTGCTGTTAACCTCTGAGCCATCTCTCCAGTCCATGTTGTCTCTTCATAGCAATAAAAACCCTAAGACACTGACCATCAATTCCAAGTAATAAAACTTCCCCTGGTGGATTCAGTCCTGTTTGGTGTCTGGCCTCATGGGTGGGCTAGTGCTTTCTGCCTTTCTTTGACCCAGTGTTTGGTATGATTTATTGAGTTTCTTTTCCATTGCTTTGAATCAAGTCTTTCTCTTGATATGGGCCATGTTTCATCTCCCCATCTAGTCTACTCATCTACTTAGTCCTCTGGCAGTATCTGGAAGCCGTGTTATGATGTGCAGGCCATGTGTCTAATTTTCTACCCTGGTGCTCACCTTCATAAAGTCATTGTCTACAGGATGGACACTTAGGTAGTAACTGTGAACCAGACTGGGAAGTGTTCCAATAAGGCAGGCAGGGCACAGAGAGAAACCCAAAGTCCAAAGGAAAGACTTAGTGACTCTATGTTGGAAGGTCAGGGATCACTTCCCAGAGGACATGGGAACTAAGTTGAGACTCAAAGAAATTGGGCAAAATTTAAGCAGGCAGGAGTGGTGGTGATGGGGGGGAGTGGGAGGCGGTGCAGGGTGGGGCGCATAAGAGGTAAAGAATGTTTCTGTAGTGGGAACTGCAGGTGGAAAGACAGAAGTGAGAGAGGGAATGGTGTACCGGAAAGACAAGAGGACAAGGCAGGAATGGGGTGTGTGTGTGTGGTGATAGATTGTTTGTAATCTAGGAAATAAAGCTTGCCTGAAGAGCAGAGGACAGAGCCAGCTACTAGCTTAAACATAGAGGCCAGGCAGTGGTGGCACACACCTTTAATTCCAGCACTTGGGCTCACACACTTTCAATCTCAGCACTAGGCAGGTTGAGACAGGAAGTGACATGGCTGGGCAGAGAAAGGAATATAAGGAAGACAGGAACTCACATTCTTATAGGTGCTCTTTCAGACTGAGGAGTTGATAAGAGGGACTGTGGCTTGCTCTGCTTCTCTGATCTTTCAACTTTCACCCTGATATCTGGCTCTGGGTTTTTATTAAGACCAATTAGAATTCATGCAACAGGTGAGAAAAGAGGAAAGAAGGGAGGGAGAGAAACATGTGGGTTTGAGTGTTTCAGTATATATACTTGCGTGTGTGTATTGGGTGGGGGGAATGTAAGAGGAGGCCGGAGAAGCAGGCAGAGGCCAGGGTATACAGGGGTTTATAAGCCACATTAACGGTGTTAGACTTGCACATCACAGGTGTGGAGTGAGAAATCACGCTGCCTGTGGAGCGCTGGAGGAGTTTGGCTTTTTCTTGTCTCCATCACAGCATCTTCCCAGGTTCTTTCCTTTAGCAGCTCAGCTCCCTCCTGAGCTCCAGCCCCAGCTGAGGACCCACTGCCCTGCTCGGTTCTTCTGTTCCTGTCTTGGAGTTGGACTCTGACTCCACTTCTTTTACTTGAGGTCCCACTGTCAAGAAACAAGTGACTTAGGTCATAGCCGGTGTCTCCAGGGTGCTCTCTGCCCTGTCTGTGTGATTGGGTCTCTTACATAAAGATGCTCTTGACTACTGGTTTAGGTTAAGCTTAAGATGTCTTCACAGCCTGGGACAATTTAATCTGCACCTCTGGCTGTTTACTTATGCATCTACCCAAACATTTGCAGAATGTCTACTGAGCCCTAGCGATGTACGAGGTTCTAGACTCCCAGGTTTAGTGAAGGCACCATGGTTCTAATACTGATGGCAGTTGTGAGAGGTGACTCCTCGATATATTCACGTGGCTGTAACTGTGGCCAAAGAAAAGGATGAGATTCTGTGTGAGTAACAAAATGACAGGCATTAGGTTGCTGTGACAGGTGCCTTCATTTGGCTTCCCCAGGCCTCCCCTCCCCTGCTACTGTCCTGGTGTCTGACCTAGATAGACCCCCCTCCTTAGCATCTGACTTCCATAGGGTTCACTCACAGGGGTGCCCCAGCAGGAGATATGAAGGTGAGAGATGATGAAGTTGGCTGTTTATTGTCCTAGCTTCATCCATCATCCCTGGGATGGATGTGTCCATTGTCCTGCTGTTCCATCTCCCCATCCTTAGGCTGACTCTGTCCTGTCCATTGTGGTCCCTCTTCACCTCATCCCATGCCTTCACGAAGAGTCCTTTCATCAGCTCCCAAGAATCATGTGAGTGTGCCACAGATTCCCGTCAGATCCTGAGGGATGCAGATGGCAACAGAAAGTCTTTCTGAGGAAGTGACATTTAAGTTAGACTGTGGGATGGGAGGGTGCCAGGCACGTGAGGAACTGGGGAGGGGAGGCAGTCCAGGCAGAAGGAAGTCACATACAGAAGAGCTCATCACCCTGTTGAAGAGCCGAGAGGGAGCAGAACATGGAGGGCTGTGTGCAGGGGAGGTGGCGGGGAGGCGAGGATTTGAGAGTAGGCTGGGCAGAGCAGCTGGAGCTTTGTTGAGCTGGGGGAGGACCCAGAATTTCATCCCCACTACACAGTCACACAGAAGAGGACGAGGCCAGCTTTCCCTGTTACTTCTCTCCTGAGAATTGTCCCTACCGGAGATGAGGGCCCTGACAGTTTCAGGTAGGGTTCCAAGTGCAAGTGCAGTGTGTGCATCCATGCAACCCTTCCCTGGCTGCACAGGGAAGATAATATTTTCATACCCATTTTCAGATACAAATCCAAGATTCAGAGAGATGGACTTATATACCCAAATTCCACAGATCAAAATGGGGACAGCTGGGATTTGTAATTCAAACATCTCAGGCAGGGGCCTTATTCCCTCTCTCTGTGTTTTGAGACAGTCTCACTGTGTAGATCATGTTGGCCTTCATCTCCCAGTCTCTCTGCTTTGGCTTCCTGAAAGCTGGGATTACAGGCATGTGCCACCATGCTCAGCTCAGGGACTTACCCTAAACACTTGTCATTGATCTGCCTACCAATTGAACTGGTCTCTGATCTTGAACAACTCCAACCCAGAGCTCCCTAAACCTGTCGATCACTTCTGGTGGTTTCTTATGCCCATCAATTGTTTAGTACATTATGCATATTTATTCTGCCTCTTCAAATGGAACACAGACTTCTTAAAGACATGGATGGAGCCTTCTAACTTTCTATGATCTGTGGACTCTTGGGAAATGGGAGGTACTGAGGCAGTACTAAGTGGTTTTGGATGCTCACGTTAAATGGGACGGTGGATATAAAGTAATAGAGCCTGGCATTTAACAGATGGCCCCTGTCACTGGTGCCAGGGGGAAAGAAAGATAGGCATTGGTTAGTTTGAAGGTCACCATCAACCCCAGATCAAACATGACATCCCCGAATCACTGCACCAGGTCGTCTCCATGGTGCCGACTGTCTGGGATCCTGTCTTAACCCACAGCACTAAAGAGCAAATTGGGGGAGAACAAGATTGCTTCTCGGGATGCCAGTTTTACACCATCATTTAATAAGTCAATAGACGTCTTTGAGTTTCAGGATGCCTTTTTTTATGTTCAGCAGTGTCTCTTCTTGGGTAATGAGTTCTATATGTTGGCTCCCTGCTGAGGGAAGGAGTACTTCCCATTATTGACTCTGAATTTACCTCCTGCCAAGTGGAAGTTTCACGACTTCCCTTCTTCTCCCGCCTTTGTCTTCCTCTGGGAGAAGGATTTGAGAACAGACAAGCAATTTTGGCCCACCCTGCATCACCCTGTTCTTCACCCCAAGAGCCCCGTTGATCCTCAGGCTCTCATTTTCCTACTAGTCTTTCCCTAGTGCTTCCTCTTGGAATAGTGGAGGTTGGGGTGATATATTGTATACCCCAATAAATTTATCTGGGGATCAGAGGATAGAGCCAGCCACTAGATCAGACATAGAGGCCAGACAGAGGTAGCACACACCCTTAATCCTATCACTCGGGAGGCAGAGATCTGTCTGGATCTCTGTGAGTTCAAGGCCACATTGGAAACAGAGCCAGGCAGTGGTGGCACACACCTTTAATCCCAGTACTGGGAAGCACACACGCCTGTAATCCTGGGAAGTGATGTCAGGGCAGAGAAAGGCATATAAGGTGTGAGGAAACAGGAACACCTGTTCTGGAGGCTGAGGATTTCATAGAGGCGAGAACGTGGCTGGCTTGTTCTGTTTCTCTGATCTTTCAGCTTTCACCCCCATATCTGGCTCTGGTTTTTTTTTTTTTTTTAAACTAATAAGACCTTTTAAGATTTGTGTTTCAGGAGGTAAAAAAAAAAAAAAGAAAAAGAAAAAAAGGCAACCTAGACTGCATTGAAATCGCAGGTAGCTCAAGCTTAAACCCCACTATTGAAGCGGGAACTTCCCTCTTATTCTGGGGCTCCTGTGGAACCAAGAACACAATGCTGCTGTATGAGCTGATGGCTGAACCCCACTCATTTCCTTCCTGTCTTTTATCCAGGTGGCTGCCAGCCGTCTAGTTGTTTTCTTGCACAACAGACATTTGTCTGCCATCTTGTCTCCTGCTTGAGGCATTTGGGCAACAGGAGACATTTTTTTAGGTAGACTGTGGTCTTGATGCTGACAGTTGGCCTCCAGACCTTGTTTATTTTGTTTTCTATTTATTTGTTTGTTTATTTATTTATGTGTGTCTCTGTGAGTGTGTGTAAGAGTGGGTGCATGTGTGGAAGTTGGGGGACAATCCATAGGAATTGGTTCTCCCCTTCCACCATGTATGTTTCAGGGATCAAACTCCACTTGTTAGCCTTGGAGCACCTGCATTCCCTGAGCCTTCTCTTCGGCCTCTGAGGCCTGTTTATGCCAAGCGCATACTACCTAAGCTATACCTTACTTGCTGTCTATTTTGATGACTGTATCAGTGTGACTGCACTTGTGTGTGTGTGTGTGTGTGTGTGTGTGTGTGTGTGTGTGTGTGATTGTGTGTGAGAGAGTGTGTATAAAGAGAGAGTATGTGATGTGTGTGTGTGTGTGTGTGTGTCTGTGGTGTGTGTGTGTGTGTGTGTGTGTGTGTCTGTGGTATGTGAGTCTGTGGTGTGTGTGTGTCTGTGGTGTGTGTGGTGTGTGTGTGTGTGTCTGTGTGTGTGTGTCTGTGGTATGTGTGTGTGCATGTGTATGTGCGTGCATGTGTGTGTGTGTCTGTGGTATGTGTGTGTGCATGTGTATGTGCGTGCATGTGTGTGTGTGTGTGTGTGTGTGTGTGTGTCTGTGGTGGTGTGTGTCTGTGTGTGTGTGTCTGTGGTGTGTGTGTGTGTGTGTGTGTGTGTGTGTACCTAACCAGGTAATGCACACTGTAGGTATCTTTACACCTCTCTGCTTTAGTCTGTCCTCCATCTTGGAACTATGCTCCATCCCTGAGCCTTACTTCATGTCTCTTCTGCTCCAGATTTCTTCCCTTAGGTCAACTCTCCATCCCTGAAAAAGTCACCAAGAGTGTGAGGTGAGAGAAGAGGCTGCTTCCTAGGTCGGGAGGGTGGGCAATATGGTAAATCTTGCAGAGCGTGTACAGTTCACGAATTTCTTGGTTAAGAAACGCACACCTGGAAAGCTAACTTTTTATTTGTTGGTTTATATTGGAGACTCATTGTTCTAGAAATGCTCTTGTCCAGAGACCTACATCAAAATCTCCCATAGTGGTGGGGCGGAGAGATGCTCAGTGGTCCAGAGCACTTGTTGCTCTTGCAGAGGACCTGGGTCCCAGCACCCATGTGATGGCTTACAATCATCTATACCTCCAGCTGTAGGGTATCCAACACCCCCTTCTGGCCTCCTGGGGCACAAGGCATGCCCATAGTGCACATACATACATGAAGGCAAAACACTCATACATATTAAAAATAAACAAACAAGCAAGCAAGTCACTGTGGCATCAGTGGTTTCCAAGCCTGCCTGTGCCTGAGGGTTCAACTGCGGTGGAGGTGGGGGGGGAGGCTTTACAAAGACATAGAGACAAAGCAACCCCCCCTCTTCTGCCTCCTGCCCTTCACTTCCTCCCAGGTCAGGTGAATGGAGTGCTCAGTGAGAGCTGCTTGGGTGATTTTAAAGCAGAATCAGGGAGAGAATCCTTGTTGTGACCACTCAACCAATCTCTCGGCACCTTACGCTGTCACACAGACTGTCTTTCAGTCTAGTCTGTCTGTCTCACATGGTCCTCAGCTCCAGGAATAGCCAGTGGGTGAGGGCTTGGAAGTCTCACTAAATACTTGTGTAGAAGAATATTGATTCAAAAACACTGATCTGTATTGTTGGGTTTTTGTTTTTAATTACTTTATTGTATTTTTAGTATCGAATTCCATTTTCTAGTCTCAAGTGCGTGCTTGGTTGATGCTGGAGATAGAGGGCTTGCTTAAACTCATTTATTAATTTATCCATGTCTTTACTTGTTCCCCAACTTCCTTATCTACTCATTCATTTATTCACTCACTCACTCACTCATTCACTCACTTATTCCTCTGTCCATTACATCTCTTTATCATGTTACTCACTGATTGATCCATCTCTCTTATTTACTCAGTCGTTCATCCATCTAACTATCTACTCACTCATCCTCCCACCCTTTCTCCCAGCCTTTGGTTTGCTCATTCATCCCTTGGTAACATCAATTTCTCAGACATCTTCTGATATCAGGGATGAAGGCTCCCAACCCTGGGTCTGGCGAGGCATAGGCTGAGGCACACACTGAGGAGCGCACTGGGGGCTGAATGTATTATTTGGGGGAAGAATCCTGTGACTTGTAGTGAGAAATATCTTACTATGATGTTGAAAACCCTTTGCAGGCTAAGGGTTCTCTCGGGACCAGACTAGTCAGTCTCCTTTGCACCACGGGAGTTGCTCTTTAGAACAAGCTGATGGAGGGGAACGAGAGGAGACGACATTTAATGCCCCTTAGAGGAATGCCTTCTTACAATGTAACTTTAAGTAATAGTAATAAAAACATGCCAAGAAAGCATAAGACGGACATCAAGAGAAAGGGTGAAAACAAGTTGCTGCCATAAACACTGGACACAAGTGAATACAGAACACTGGCTCCCAGGCAAGAAAGATGGCTGACCGGACAGAGGTGCCTGCTGCCAATGCTGAGTACCTGGTTTGATTCCTGGGATCCACATGATGGGTCCAACTTCCAGAAATTTTCCTATGACTTCTACATGTGCACAGTAGCGGGCATAGGCTGTACACAGACAGACAGACAGATGCAGCATTCATGCATGCACACACACAGAGTGAGACCTGAGTTAAGCTCCATAAATCTTGGACAAGTCAAGGACAAGGTGGGCCATCTAGAGAGGCAGATTTGTAGACTGGAATGACCTTCAATGTTCTATGGCTACAAAACCTGGCTGAGGGTCCTTAGAAACAAAGTCCTGACTCACTATGTTTGTGGACCATGAGGAAATCCCTCCATTCACTCAAACAGGGGCTGGATTATAGCTTTCTTATTAATAGGATAGCCTAGAGTGGACAAAGTCCTGGGCTTGCTTCTTAGCATTAGACAATAAAAGGAAAGAATGTGAAAAATACATCATTTCAATCAATACATATTTATAGTGTGTGTGAACCCATTGCTTCCTAGTAGCTTACCACATGGTAGGGAAGAAAGATGCTTGGGAAGTTTTCTGCAGAAGTGATAAGCTCAGTGGATGAGGAAGTACTTGGATCTGTGGTGATACCCAACAGGGAGAACAACAGGGAGGCGAAGAAGGTTTCTGTGGAAAAGTACAGGTATAAGTGATGATGTGAAGGTGGATGTGTCACATAGAAACAAAAGAATATATGAAGGCCATCCATCCATCCATCTATAAATCTATCTGTCTTTTGAACAAATAATCCTAAACATTTACTTTGCGTGGTCCAGAGTTAGGTGAGAAGAAATCAGATAGTAGCACAGTTTCTGCCTCCAAAACATCTGCTTAGAACAAGGTAATAGGAAGAGGCCTGTACCCCAGGGCCCTTCATAGCTCCTGGACTCAGATCAACAGCTAGGGGGATCTTGGGGACAGGCCATTTGCAGGGTTCAAAGCAAGGTAAACCCTTTCTCACCTTGCACCAATGACCTGATTGTGTAACCCTGGAGGCCTTCTGGAGCTAGGTCACAGGGAACATATCACCTTGGGTGGTAGTGGGTATGGTAGGGTAGGAATGGCTTCTGGCAAGGCTGTGGAGACCCATAGGTCTTCCAGGGCCACAGAAGGCAGATCTATGCAGGAAAGCTCTCAAACTGCTTTAGATTTGAGACTCACCTAGATCTGGGTCCTGGGATGAGCAGTCTAGTCCAGTTGGATGGGACCTTATCTGGACAATGACAGAGGTCTCCACAGTTTGAAAGGTGAGCAGCGTCCAGGATGTTGGTGGGTGGAAGATTAGAGTTCATCAGGCGATTAGTCTTTGTTCCAGTGTTGGAAGGAACAGTGTGACTGTGGTAACATGGCCAGTTGGAAATGCCCGTGGATGGAAGACTCAGTAGCTGTTTGTAGATCGCCCATACGGAAAGGGTGCTTTCCTCCCCCCAAACTTTTCAATATGAACTCATAACCTTTGCATGAGCATTTTAGACATTGACTTGTGAAAAAGTAGAGAAGAACCAAGTGTTTTCAAATGCCCATTTATTTAAAAATCACGGAAGTGGGGAAATATGCTCAAAGCACATTATATATCCACATGAAAATGGCTGTACAATAAAAAGAAGTTATAGAAGTGTCTTCTGAAATGACTTTTAGAAATTGATGTTGGAACACCCCTGGAAGTCACCCTGGGAGTGAAGCTTGTCCACGTTAGTTCAGTAGGCTAGAGGATGTGGGACAAAAGGCAGCAAGAAGGAAGAAATGGAGGTCTCAGGCCAGATGGGACATACGGGGAGAGATTGTCTGTATTCTATCCATTGTTTCGTGAGAACATTTTACTTTCATTTATTGTGTAGATTGCTAATGATGGTGTATGGTTTTTTTGTTGCCATTGTTCTTGAAATACCCAGTTTTTCTAGATGTTCTAAAACACCTGATATATTTTATCAGTAATAAAAGAGCACATTTTGTAACTGTATTTTGGTAAAGCTCAGAGGCAATGTTGCTTTGGGAAGAAGGGTCAAGTCCCTTCTTGTGCTGTCCCAGAGCTCAGAAGGAGGTGGAAGAACCATGCTCCCATTTTGCTTCTCTTTGCTGTGTTCTTAGTGTATCTACAGGAGTAGACACAGGAGTCCTGCTGGACAGCATCTGGGCTCTCTCGATTCAGATGCTAAGGAGATTTCCAGTGAGTCACAAAAGCAGAGTTAGGAAATGAATATATCTTAGCATACTTTTGTGTTAATATTCCCACACTATATCGTCTTCTGAAAATTCTGAGCACTCTAGCTCACTGGGTTGTTGGGGAAAGGAAGGGCTTGAGCCAGAATGCATATGTTTCAAGATGCCTGTAAGTTGTGACTATGGTTGCACATGTGCAGTTAATTGAAGACTGCTGTGTGCACAGTGGCAAGTTGAGTACCTGACTTGCCTACCCAGTCTGTCTAGGTGTTAGGAAGCGCCTCGAGGATGTTAAATGTAGATGTAGTAAAAGATCACTTTGTAAATGTCTTTTTGCTAGAATTCACATGCAATTCTGCCTGTGGGAAATGGAATTGAGAAGCCACCCCTGAGAGCCATATGGCACTCTCTGTATGTGTTTAGGGGTTTGGAGGAGGTGAGAGGAAGCAGTTGTAAAAGGTGATTCACTAATGTGTTCGTTCTTGAGCCTTTTCAGGGGCCATTTTTCTGGACGTTTTGTGGACTTTGTTTTGCTGTGTTTATGTTGTGTAAAATGAGAAAATGAATCCAGGGGTCCCAGCACCAAGTCTGTACACAGTCAAGAGGCTGCCAGTACATGACAGAGCACTGATCACATTAGCACACTGAGTACACTTGGTGTTGAATTTATAGGAAAGAATTTACGAATGAATTTAAAGGAATTCATTTATAAATGAATTCTGATGTGAGTTTATCTCCCCTTTTAAAACACTTTTAAACATTTATTTTTATGTATATGAGTGTTTTGCCTGCATGTATGTTTGCACCATTTACATGCAGTTACTGTAGAGGCCAAAAGAGGGGGGTTAGATCCCCTAGAACTGGTGCTACAGATGGTAGTGAGCCACCAGATGGGTGCTGGAAACAAAACCTAGGACCTCTGCGAGAGAGTGGGAGCCCTTAACCACGGAGCCACCTTTCCAGCCGCTGTTCAATTCTTCCTTTCTAAGCCTTCCATATATGCCTGTTCTTGCCTATTTGTTGGAGAATGGGAGATAAGGGAAGGCTTGGAGGCAAATGGTCATATTAAAAATACGCAACCATTCCAACACATAGAATTTTATTTCCAAATGCAGTGCACATAACAGACAAGTCCTTCTGTGAACTATCTAGTCCTTCTAGCTGGTTGGGAGTACTAGGTGCATTTCAAAGCGTAGATTACTTTTGTGTAAATAGCTTCTAAAGCGTGGGAAGCACTGTGTTTGGAAACGGGACTGCTGGGCCACCTCTGAGAACTGTGTGATGTCTGTGCTTGTTTAGTTGGACTGAGGGAGGTGGCAGGTAAGAGACTGCACCAAGTGTTGTGTTCATTTGTGTTGCGAAATGTCAGCGTACCCAGGACCTTCTGTGTAAGTGCATGTCATTGAACTGGGTTGTATTGTATATACTGCATAAACAAGCCCTCATCTTATAATATCTAGTTCTTAGGTATTAAAGAGGTTGCTAATGCAGGTCAAAATGGACTTAGGAAACTGAACATATTCTGTGTTGAAATTTATGGAAAGATTGTCTGGGCTTTTCGGAAATGGAATTGCAACATCATGTGTAAGTGACACGTGAGCCTTTGCCACAGGTGATATAGGAGGGAAGGAGTTAGGAGAAATGAAGGGTTCTAGACCATAATACTCAAGTTAGGAGATGCTTTTGGGTATAACAACTGCTGCTGTGTGTGGCTCATTCAACACTGCTGCATGTATGGTCGACAAACTGAAGTCCTCATTTGAAGCATCTAGTCTTTCTAGAAATTTAGGAGTACAAAAAGTGTGTTAAAAGTTAAGGTGGTAATCAACACACCTTGTAGACATCCTTTTATTAAAATTCATAGTAATATGTTGTGCCTTTACTCCTAGCACTTGGGAGGCAGAGGCAGGCAGATCTCTGTGCGTTTCAGGCCAGTCAGGGCTACATAGTAAGACTCTGTCTCAAAAACAAACAAAACAAAACAAAAATCAAAGTGACGCATTGCCTTCTGGGAACAAAATGAGTTGTGCACATGATATTTGTGATGGTTTGGGCAGGAAGAAGGATGGAAATACATGGCGATCTTTATACCAGGGTGCTTTGGGCTCAGTAAGATTGACAGTTGGTCCTTCAATCCTGTTGGTGAGTTTTGTTTGATTTTGCAGTGTATATAATGCACATGACTGGCAGATGAGCCAGAGCATCTGATCTCTTGTGAAGTTGGAGAGACTGCTCTACAAAACTAGCAGTGTAAACTAAAACTCTGAGTACAAGAGGAAGTGAGGACTGGGGAGAAGGGAACTGTTTGCTGCACAAGTGTGAGAATCTGAGTCCAATCCCCAGCACCTGTGTCGAGCCAACTGAGCATCCCATGCCCTGACATTTACACCCCACACCCCACATCCACCACACCCACACATCCCACACCCACCTACACCTACACACCCACCTACACTCACCCCCACACACTTATATACCCCACACCCTCACACCCACCCATCCCACACCCACACACCCACCACACCCACACATCCCACACCCACCCACACCTACACACCCACCTACACTCACCCACACCCACACACACTTATACACCCTACACCCCCACCCATCACACACCCCCACACCCATCACACCCACACATCCCATACATCCTACACCTACACACCCACCCACACTCACCCACACCCACACACTTGACACACACCCTATACATCCCATACCTACCCATACATCCCACACCTACCACATCCACACATCCCACACCCATACATACCTACACACCTACCCACACTCACCCACATACCACACACCCACACACACCTACACACCCCACACCCACCCATACACCCCACATCCATTCACATCCCCACACCCCACACCCACCCACACATCTCATATATAAAAGAAAGCATCTACCATTCAGGAAGGTCAGTGGAAGAAACAGCAGAGGAAGGGTTAACAGGAAGTCATGGAGCACAAGGCACTGACTTTCCTGCTGCAGTGGAAAAGCATGGGCTACATTGGTCTTGGATTTTGCTATTGGACATAGGGTTTGGCTTTGTAGCTCCAGCTGACCTGGAACTCACTATGTAGCCCAGGCTTGCCTGAACTGATGATCCTCCTGCATCATCTTCCCAAGTGCTAGGATTGTAGGCATGTACCACCACCACCCAGTCCACCTTCTTCGTTTCCCACATGGGTGGAAATGCCTCAAAACAGCCTTTCAAGCCAAATGACAGGGTTTCCAGTTGAGCAGTTAACTGGATCACCACTGTGTGGTGCTTCTGTCATAGGAGGGACCTGGCAGGATGCAGCGGAGGAAGACTGGGTGGGGAACGTGATCCAGTTATCCAGATCTACTTGGAGAGCAGTGAAGCCTGAGAGGGCTGCTCTCCTAAGGATGGGGTTGGTTATTTGAGGATGTAAAAGTGTGGGTGATGTTGAGATGATACCAGAGAAGATCAGGTGGCCTGTTTCATCCAAGATTTTGTAAAGTGGCATTTTCCTGGTGATTTCATCCATATCTAGGCTTTGGTCTAGCTTTAGTAGGTACCTGGGCATCACTCAAACTTGGGAGCAAATGCCAATGAACATAGGCCAGCAAACTTCATAAGAGTCCGATGAATAATTGATGAACTTCACGGAGAGGTGGTACCACTCAGATGAACGGCCTCTCACATCCTCTGACCAGAGCATCAGCTCTTTGTGGCCATGCCAAATTAGTTAAATTATGATTAGGAGGGACTTTCATGCATCAGCTGGAGTGCCATAGTGGAAACAGAGGATCTGGCTATTTTTTAAAAGAAAGAGATTTATTTATTACAGGGAATTAGGTGCTTCCAAAAGTGTTGGGAAACTTGGGGCGGAGACTTCCTGCTGGTCTTCAGAACTCAATGTCAGTGATTGTGCTTTACTGGGAGAGACACAGCCTTTGACACAATCCAAACAGTTGACCCTAAGATCACTTGAGGTCAAGTGTATACACCTCTAGCCATGTGCTCAGCTCGGGAATCTTCTGTCCCTGTCACCACCCAGACACTGAAATGCAGCCAAAGCCTGCTGGTGTCTCTTCCCTCTGCTGCTCAGTGCAGGGACCACTTTAGATCCACTCTTAGGTGCAAGGTCTGGCCTGCGTGACTGGGAAACCTATTTCTTTCCTAGGATTTAACCACTCTGTCTTCAAGAGAGAGTGGGAAACACAGAGTTAAAAGATCTTTTCCTTGGCCTCTGCAGTGCAAACGCCCAGCAATAGGAGGAAAGTGTGAACGGCAGAGCCAGAGCCAGGGGACCATTTCCACACCACCTGGCTCACAAGTAATTCGAACAATAGGACGTTTGCTTTGTTTTGAATTTATCCACCTTTGTATTAAGTGTATTAATTGCACAAAATAGTACATTTCACTGTGATGTTTTTGTACATGCATGCTATATCTCTTGATCATATCCCCCAGCTGTCCCTTTTATCTGTTACCCTCATCCCTCAGATACCTACCTTCTCCCCTGACACTGCCCCTCTACTTCCCCATCTTCCCTCTTCAAGATTTTACACAGGAGAGGAGACATGTGGTGCTTGTTTTACCTGTTTGGCTTAATGTGATGACTTGTAGTCACATCCATTTTCCTGGGACAACTGGATGTCATAGAACATTAGGATTTAATGACACAGTTTGAGATTAGAGCAGTGAAAACCTAATATATCTATAACGTCCATCTCTACCTTGGCCACCAGTCTATTGCAGGGAACTTGAAAGGTCAAAGCCATGGTGACTTCAGCTGCAGGATCTCAAGGATAACCCAGCTCTCTAAGGGGTTCTTCTTGTTCTGACCTATGGCTAGCTAATCTCCGTTCAGACTCACAAATCCTTTCTGTAGCTACAGTACTCTTGTCAAATCTTGTATGTCACTTTGTTGACCTCTGAAAATATTTGTAGTTTGATTTGTACCAGACAGTAAAGATACATGATGTGTGAGATGGAATTATGAAATGGCTTTATTTTTTGAAAGGAGTAAATATATATATAAAATACATATATATATATATATATATAGTTTTTTGAGAAGACTATATATACATAGTGTGTGTATACATATATATAAATACATACATATATATATATAGTTTTTTGAGAAGACTATATATACATAGTGTGTGTGTGTGTGTGTGTGTGTGTGTGTGTAGGTCACAGGACAGCTCTGTGTACTTGGTTCTCTCCTTCTACCTTTCTGTGAGTTCCAGAGATTGAACTCAGGTCATCAGCCTTGCCCTTCAGTACCTTTAGCCATTGAGTTATCACACTGGCCCCAAACAACTTTGTTTTTGTGTCCCACTGTTTTTGTTACTTTCTGCTTTGCTGTGACAGACTACCTGTCAAAAGGGTCCATCTGGCTCACAGTTTGAGGGTACAGTCCATCATGGTAGGGGGAGATGTGGTGATGGGAGCTTGGGGCCACTGGTCACATTGCACCTAAGTCAGGAAGCAGAGGAAAATGGATGCTGGTGCTCAGCTGGCTTTCTTCTGTCTCTGCAGTCTGGAGCTTCAGTCCATGGCACGGTTTGACTCATGGTTAGTGTGGTCTTCCTAACCCAATTAGCCTAACCCAGATAATGCCTCAAAGAGGTACTCAGAGCCTTGTCTCTTTGGTGGTTCTGGACCCTGCCAATTGACAGGCAGTAAGTTACTCATGAGAATTTGCAGTCTCACATCTTGCCTTAAGGGATTCTCCTTCCCTTTGTCAGGCCCACTGTAGCTGTTGGGAAAGGGGGCTGTATGCTGGCCTTTTCTCCTTCTTCCCCTGGGCACGCACTTCTGTTTCTCTGCCATCTTGCACAGCAGGATTTTGATGTCTACAGAGCTGGATCGGGGAGACAGAGAAGAGATAAGGGAGCAGACAGATCTCCCCATTGTGGTGACCAGCTTTAACATTCAGACCTTGCATATTTAAATTGCACTCTTCCCCAACTAGAAATAGATCCTCCATATGACCCAGCTCCACCCTCCTGGGCGTATATCCAAAGGACTCGATAGTGTACCTCGGAGAAACTCGTACTTCCGTGTTTACTGCCACATTGTTGATAATGGCTAGAAAATGGAACCGACTCAGATGACTATCAACAGGTGAATGTATAAAGGAAATAAGATGCATATACATAATGGAATTTTATCCAGCCATAAAGAAAAATGAAACCATGACATCTGTAGGAAAATGGATAAAATTGGACCATTATTATGTTCAGTAAAATAAGCCTGACTCAGAAAGACAAACACAAAATATTTTGGTGTGTGTGTGTGTGTGTGTGTGTGTGTGTGTGTGTGTGTGTGTGTGTGAATAAAGGGGGCCATGAGGGAGGAAGAAACGATCTTAAGGCAGGGACAGAGGGTAATAGAATACATGTGACATGAAACAAGCAGGGGAGGGCAGAGCCATGGGAGGGGAGCCAATAAGAACGAAGTGTACATGACTGTGTCACATTGAAACCCCGTACTTTGCATGCTCATTAAGAAACAAACTAATTACAGATGGAAAACTCGAATGAACCTTCCCCCTCCCAGGTGGTTTTGTACAAGTTCCACACCTCTTGCCTACAGTTCCTGTTTCAGATTTGTGTCTCCGGTGGCTAGTGTCTTCTAAGATCCCAGCTACATCCCCATTTTCCTTCTGCTGAGATTCTTCGCCCTCCCACACAACCCTTCTTGACAGGATTTGCGTTGACCTCCACGCCAGCTCCCTCTAGCACTTGTCTTTTGTCAGGTTCATGGAAACACCTGTCTGTCTTTTGCTCTGGCCAACTCCAGGTGAGTTGCTTCATAAGCTGTTGCTGTGGGTCCCATTCCATCGAGGACTGCAGCCAGGCTCTTGACATCTGGAGTTCAGGAGAAATCCCAGAGGTTTGTCTCTTGAGTTGGAGCTATGGGCAGTGCTGCACTAGTCAGAGCAGACTGGGTTATACCGAGATAACAAACAGCTCCAAAGAAAGCAGTTGGGTAGCGCACAAGCACTCTGCCTGCTCCCCCTCTCTGGGGCTCCAGACAACCTTTAAGCACAGCTTCCTCCTCTGCTGACTTGCTCCAGATGTTTGATCTCTGACACTTCTGTTTCAAAAGAAATCCTGCAGCGCTGGGATGTAGCTCCGTGGGGAGAATGCTTGCCTAAAATGCACAAAGGTCAGGCTGTGGAGAGGGTGCTGTTGGTAAGATGCTTGAGGATCTGAATATGGATCCCAGCACTGTACGTACAAAGCTAGGCCTGGCTGTGTGTTCCTGTGATCTCAGCACTGGAGGGCACCCACAGGATCCCAAGGTTCACTGGTCAGATGGTCTAGCCAATCAACCAACAAGAGACTCTCTCTCAAAACACAAGGTGGATGGCAGCTGAGGGAGGAGACACCTGGCTTTGACCTCGGGATTCTATGAGTGAGCACCCCCCCCAATACTACCTGTTCCCTACCACAGAGAAGCTCACTCTCAGCTATGCAGCAAGTTTGAGCCTAGCTTTAGCTACTTGAGACCCTGTCTCAAAAGAAAAATATTAGTGCTTTTACAAAAAAATACTACCAAGTGCACAATGGCATGAGCAGCCCAATATGGGGGATGTAATGAATGCCTCTAACTAGGATGCTTGCAAGTAGTTAACATGGCAGAGTTTATGTTTGTGTATTTCACCATAATAAAATGTTTCAAGAGGGAAAAAAAGGTATTTTTAATGAGCTTAACTTCAGCTTCATATGAGAAAGTAATTCTTACGTTAAATAGTTGTTACATGTTTGCTATGATATTAACCATATTTTTGCTTTTCAGTACTTGACATATTTTTGAAAGGTTGAATAAATTCTAATACAATAAAATCAAATAAAAAATATGCTTCTCCAGTTTCTACAACAAGGGAAGAGGGAACTTGAGGTTTGGAACTCTGCATTTCATTGGTCAAAGCAAATCATGTGCTCAAGGGGCAGCTGGGATGCCTGGTGATAAAGCCCTACTACTATGGATGGTACCAGTGTCCCATAGCCTCAGTCCCTTTCCCCTGGGTGGGAAGGGGTTCAAACGTAGCTCGCTCCAAGAAAGTCTCACTTGAAATATTTCCTTCATTCAGACCCTTGACCTGCATGCACACTTGGTGTGAACGTGAGCCTGATTTAGAAAACCTCCTCTTCCAGCTCTGCATATGCACCCCCCCACTTCCTTTGAAATATGAGTGTGCGGGTCTCTTGGTGCCCTGGAAGACACTTCATTTGAACATGCTGTAATGGAATTGGTCACCTTCTGTCTCTCTCATCTGAATGAAGGCCCTGGAGATCGAGGGCTACATCTGTCTTCTTCCTGAGATGGCCCATTAGGTGGCCTGCCTGGCCGTGTTGGATAAACTATAGTTTATAGGGAGCAACTGTAGGTAGAGAGGAGGAAGGGAGGGGAGAAGGAAGGATGGAAACAGTAAGCAAAGAAGGGAGGGAGGGAGGAAGGGAAGGCAAGAATAGGAAAGTAGAGAAGGAAGTGGGGGAATGGAGGGGAAGGAAATGGGGGAGGAGAAACAGGAAAAGACAAGAGCAAGAGGAGCCGGAAGTCCAGTCAGTGAAAGGGTGGTTGGATACAAAGGAGACTGAATTTCAGCATTGTATCTTAAAATCAGATAAAGAAAAAAAAAAAAAAACTGGGGGCAAAAGCAGACCAAACATTCTGAGATGAATCAGCTCAGGAACAGAAAGAAATGAAAGTCCTGCCACGCTCTGGGGACTGAGCATGAGAAGTGGGTCTTGGTGCTTCCTGAGGAAGAAAACCATGACCTTCCCTCTCCTATGGAGGAGAAAAGAAATAGCATTTGCAGGATGCGCACTTTAAGCTGGGCATTGTGTAGGTACCACCTATAAGTTATTTTATTGATCTCTTGTGCTAACCCTACTACAAAACTGGAAAGCAAGCCAGAGAGGTGAGATCTTTTCCCAAGGTCACACAGTTGACCATGTGGCTGGAGCCCAGATCTGAGAACCTTTACAGTCTTTCTTAGAGATACTCAGCCCCTGTTCTGCCTCCTGCACAGGCCTCACGGACTTCCTATGTAGATGACCCAAAATGTTTTCTATGGTACAAGTCTATTTTAATGATGAACTCTGCACCTGGGTGCTTGTGTGGAGTGTGTGCAGGATTGTTTGTGAGTTGTGTTTTTGGAGCCTCTTGGAGGCATGCAGATATGATGAGGATAACACATCCCCAGGATATGTGTTGCCAGATGTGAGACACTTGAGAACAAGCTAACACTGGCCTTGACCTGGCAATAGCCTCAAGGGCTGGTTAATGTGCCAAGTGAACTGGGCTGCAAGGTGTCTGTCTTAGGGGTGTTGGAACAGGTGTGAAGTCTTGGACTGTAGCTTTGTTGAGTGCCCAAGGGAAGGGTAGGTAGCTGCTTCACACAAAGAGGGGAATGCTCAGCCCTGGTCTGGTCTGGATATCTGGCTGAGGCCAGCTGTCAATGAGGTGTGATGACCTGAGGCTTCTACAGAGGGGCTAGCATCTTTGAAGCCTTCCTGGTGCCTGGTGCTTTGAAGACATCAAGCAATTATCATCTCTTCTGTGTGAACTTTGGGTCACATCCAAACAACACTAAGTTGGCCAATCAACACTGGTGAAAAAGTACCATTTTAAACCATATTTGATTGTGGGTTTCTGCATCTGCCTCATACTGGGTTGTCTTGCCCAGCCTTAACATATGGGGAGGTGTTTAGTCTTACAGTACTTGCTATGCCATGTTTTATTGATACTCATAAGAGACCCACCCTTTCCTAGATGGAGATGGTAGAGAAGGAGATTGGGTAGTGGAAGAGGGGAATGGGGGAGAGGGACTGGGAGAGGAAGATGGGGAGAGGCTGCAGCTGGTATATAAAATAAATAGATGAAAAAAAAAGACATTTGTCATTTTTAGAGTTGTGTATGTGTCAGAGGACAATCTTGGATATTGTTCCTCAGGTGCCATGCACCTCTTGTTTTGAAATAGGATCTTTCACTGGGCTAGAACTTTCCAAGTAGGCTAGGTTGACTGGCTAGTGGGCCCCAGGGATCCACCTGTCAACATCTCTGTCCCCTAGCACTGTGCTTATAAGCATAGGCCGCTGTGCCTGGCTCCATTTTTTTTTTTTTACAAGTTTTAAGGATCTAACTGGTGTCCTTGGGTTTTCATGGACATTTTTATGACTGAGCTGCACCCCCCCACCCCCCCCACCCCCCCCCCCCCACCCCCCCCCCCCCCCGGCTCACAGTCTTTAGGTTTTCAATGTCACCTTTCCTTCTTTTTGAGGAAAGGGCACTGACTTAAGTGTTGATGGACGTCTTTCTTATGCCTCACCCCCATGAGATGATCTACTTCCTGGCCTCCTCTACCTTGTCTTGGGTCCCAGAAGGCCATTTAGCCAATGAGAGACCAATGAGTAGCCATGAGAAGGAGGGAGGAGAATATAGTTTGCATGGCTTGCATGGTTTTGTCAGGCCAAGTTCACTAGGATGCTCCTTGGAATTGATATTTTAAACCATCAGATCCAGTGTTTGGGGTAGTCTACCTCAGTTGTAGGCAAATTGCGACCTACAAATGTCCCAGTGTGTGTTTTCATATGGCCTTGGAGGTTAACAATGATCTTTACATTTAAATAGTTGAAAAAACGAAACTGTGAAAGAATATTATTTTGTGATACAAGAAGAACAGAAATTCACACTTAAATGTTCCTGGGTGCAATTTTTGGTACCCAGCTGAGCAGAGTAGACCCCACAGAGATGCTGTTGCATCTGGTCTTACAGACAGAGTCTGCCAGCCTCTGGTTTACTGAAGTAGCTCTGAAACTCGGGGGTCAGGATGGCCTGGATGACTCTGAAGTCATAGATCATCGATCTTATTAGAGATGGGGGCTGATTCAGCAGGTGAATGGTGAAGTCTCGGAATGTTTGGTCTAATGAAGTCACAGGTGAGACAGCTATTGCTGGTGCAAGACCCACACTTCGAGAACCACTGAGTTAGGTTGCCAAGGGGAGGAAGGGCTCATCAGCCACAGTTAAGGGGATGAAAGTGCCAGAATGTCTCCGAGGGCTCTCTCTCTCTCTCCCTCCCTTCCTCCCCAGTTTATTTTAGGTTTTATGTGTATAGGTGTTTTGGGAGCATGTATTGTCTATGTACCATGCAAGTGCCTGATGCCTGCAGAGGCCAGAAGAGGGCATCAGATCCCCTGGAACTGGAGTTAATGAATGGTTGTGAGTCACCATGTGGGGTGCTGGAATTGAGCTCAGGTCTTCTGCAAGAGCAACCAGTGCTCTTAACTTCTGAGCCATCTCTCCAGCCTCTTCTTTTATTATATTAAGTGTGTGTGCCGGGTGGTGGTGGTGCAGAGACACACAGACAGACACACACACAGAAAGAGAGAGACAGACAGAAATGGAGGGACTGAGACAGAGGGACAGGGAGAGAGGAGGGCACATATGTGGAGGTTAGAGAACAATTTTTGGGATTCATTTCTCTCCTTCCCTATGTGGGGACTGAACTTGGTGGCAGGTGCCCTCACTTCCTGTGCCATCTCTCCAGCCTATGCAGGGTTTCTTAGTCCTGGGGATCCTGATATTTGGGAGCCATCACTTTTTGGAGATTATCTTGTGCATTTCATAGTGTTAGAAGCACCTTTGCCCTCTACCTTCATATATCCTCATAGAAACATCCAAATGACAGTAACTAAAGTCATCTTAGACATTGAGACTGTCAGGAGGGGGTGCAGCTAGGAAGCACTGATATACAGGAAGGTGTCTGAAGGCTTGTGGGGGTAGGGATGAAGGAACACATCCTTGTGTACCACCTGTCTGGCCTTCTCCCTGAGGAGAGTTAGAAGTAGACTCTTCCCAGCAAGGTCCAGAGAAAATACTTTGACAGGCATCAGGAGAAAGCACTTGGTGGTGAGGATGTGTGAGCTGGAGACAGTGTGGGTTTCTTCATTTCCATGGGGGTGACCCGGTACTTTCGAGGCTGGATGGTGGTGCCGGAGCATTGTAGACAAGAAAGGCATGCTTTCTATAATCACCCCCAGGTAGAGATGCTCACCCTGAAATTTTATCAGTTTGTTTGCCTTGATTAGGCCAGCTGCTTCTGGGAGATGGGGAAGGAGGTGGGCACAAAGCTGCTGCATTCTTCAGTGTGCTCGCTAATGCTTCAGTGGAGGGAAAACCCTCTGGTCGCATGCTCGGGCACAGCCGAGTAGGTTCTACATTAAGTATCAATTTGCTATCCCTTTCCAGAAGACTGCTTCCGGAACCATATTTTTGATACAGAATTCCTTATCTATTCTCTTGGTATCCTGGACACCAATACCTCTACTGGCCAGAGAATACTTCAGGCAGGTAACACAGAGGTCTCACATCTTCAGGATGTGCTGCTCTGCATTGCCCAGGAGCAGTCTGGGGATATCTCCTGAATGGTCAGCTATAATCCCAGCTGAGGAAGGGCATTGGTGGGGGGTAGGATGGGGTTCTGCCAATATCAGGTGCTGCTTCTTTTCCAGCCAGAGTGCTTGGACCTGAGCCCCAAGGAAGATGGGGACACCATTCCTCCAGTGTCCCAATAACCCAATACCTATATGAAGATTTTGTGCCATCTTCTTGATCTTTAGTGACATGGGCAATGGAAGCTGAGAAAGGCCCCTGGCCAGTGAGATCCTTCAGCAGCTAAGCAGCAGGCTGAAAATGGCTTCTCTATGTTAGGCAAAGCGGTTGTTGATGTTGGCTGCTGAGGGAAATGGTTTATTGCCACACAGTAGGGGCAAGAAGAACTCATTTTGAAACCACAGGGTTGCTCAGGCATCTTCTGGCACTCTTCTAAACCTCTGACCCAGACAATGGGAAATTAAGGCAGAGCAGTGAAGCAAGGGCACCGGATTCACATCCCACAGGAGTGCAGAATTGAGTGACTGCAGTAAGTGATGAATCCCACCAGCCAAGGCATCCTTAGCACCAAGGGGGATGTGGATTAGATGGCCACTATGATGACCAAGTTAGGTCCATGGCCAGCTCTGAAAGTGGACAGCAGCAGTGAATCAGGCAGTTGGTCCTCCTGGTGCAGGGGGGGGGGGGGGGGGGACTTTTGTTAGAGACCTTTTGTTTGCCTCCTCAGATCCTTTCCAGTCATCCCACCCTGCCGCCCAGAGGCTGCCCCTTGTCAGCTACACCAGGGAGTGCTTTGCACACTAGGTTTCAGTTGGGTGTGGTTAATAGGAAGTGGTAAAGGGGATTAGAGGGAAGAAGTGTTTTCCTAGATTTCCAGATTGCCTGGGCTGACTAGTTTGTGTATCCTCCTGGAAGGGTCCTCAAAAGTATTCCTGGGATAACCCTACTTTTCGGCAAAGTTCTTTCTTTCTGGATTCTTTTAATCGGTCTGTCCCTTGCCTCTTCCTGTCTATCAAGGCAGCTCACTGTTATAAACCTCAGAGAGCGGCACCCTACCCACTGCTGTCCCACAGACTTGTCTTACCTCACAGCCACAGTATGACTCTCTTCTCATAGTTCTCCGTTTTTGCCAGTCCCTGACTGATCCGCTGGGCCTGAGCCCTGGTGGTACTGCCCAGAACTCTCAATCTAGAGCAAATGGTACCCAAAAGGAATCATGGCTGGGAGTTCAGCTGTGGTAGCTGTGGCAGGGCTCATGACTGTGGGATTGTGGCTAGTATCAGCTGTATACTGCTGTAGTGGACATAGCATCATGGTTGGATCATTTCTTGGGGTTTTGGGCCTTGGAGGGGACCTTGGTTCTTGCTCATTTTCTAGTTCCAATGTTTCAGCCTCCCAATAATTCCTTGATCCTCCAACATCATTCCAGGAAAAAAAGTAATGATTATTATTTTAAAGTCGTATAGTTAGAGATGTTCCCGATGCCCATGACCATGAACTTGACTGATATAACCAGTCAAGCAGATAGTTGGTATCAAGCCCAAAGTGTTGTTTAGCCAAATGGAAGATTGTGGAACTCTTTACAAGTGACCAACTACCATCTTTTGCTTTTGACCTTGGTATTTCTTATTTTCATTGGCAATGTGGGTAAAGGTTGACTATACAACCACTTTTTGTAAAAATGAGTTAATCACAAGAAAAAAATTCATGACACAAGACTTGGTTTAGATGTCCTGAAGATCCTGGGGCAAAAGACTATGGACAATAGCATCTTCCAGACCATCTGCTCTTTCCCAGACAAGAAAGAAAAAGCTCTGCCTGGCTTAGGTTCTTCTTGTTCATATTATCAGTGGAACAATTTTTTTTAAAGTATTTATTATTCCCCTTCCATCTTTACAACAACTCTACCTAGATACGAAGGGAGAGAAGTGACTAATCTAAGTAAACACAGCTGATATTGGGGAGGGGCCAGATACTGAGAACAATCATTCATGGATGCATTGTGTTCATTTGTCCAAGAAGACTTTCCTGAGTTCTTATCCTATGCCAGGCTTGGGTACCACATTTTAGATGCAGATGTAGATGCAACAGCATCTCTACCATTTAGGTTCACTGAAGTGGTCCATGAAGGACATGATGAGACACTGGGAGATGGAGAAGGCTGAGCTTTTAAGAGATGTATAGAAGGAAAAAATAAGTAAGGTTTGGTGATAGATGATTGTGAAAGGGGTTTGGGGAGAAAGGAGGAATATATTTAGAAGGATTTCTAGGTTTCTGACTCAAACACAGGAGGATTGCATGGTTGTTGCTGGGACAGAAAATGTTATAGAAAAGGCAGAGGTGGTAGGAGGTAGGTAGGACAGAGCTGGAGGCCAGGTGAACAGGGATTGTAGTTAGATTTTCCTGCCTGGCCCATAGTCAGGACAAATCTCTCTCACCCGCCAGTCCCACAGTCGCTCAGACCCAACCAAGAAAGCACACAGAGACTTATATTGCTTACAAACTGTATGGCCGTGGCAGGCTGCTTGTTATCTACCTTTTCTATCTTAAATTAACCCATTTCTGCTTATCTATACTTTGCCACATGGCTTGTGGCTTACCAGTATCTTTACATGTTGCTTCTCATGGCGGCGGCTGGCGGTGTCTCTCCCCAGCCTTCTACTTCCCAGAATTCTCTTCTCTCTTGTCCCGCCTATACTTCCTTGCCTGGCCACTGGCCAATCAGAACTTTATTTACACAGAGCGATATCCACAGCAAGGGATAGAATGAAGTCTGGAGGCAAAGCAGCTCTTGGTAGGCATATGCCATCAAGGGGAACGATGATTGAGCTAGGACAAAGGTGAAAGGCAAGGTTGGCTTGGAAGCCTCAACTACCAACTAACAGAACCTTAACCCTTCACCCTCATGCAGTTGGGGCTATAGGGCACTTCACAAGGAGAGCTCTGTCTGCTGTCTAGGATTCCACAGCGGCCTTGGAGGGCTCTTTCCTCTCCCTGCTTCCTTCCTGGGCTCAGGTTCAGCATGCAGTCGATCTTCTCATTAGGAGGAGCCACTTTGTGGGTCTGCAGGATCATTCAATATAGTAAGTGAGCCAACCCCAGGGGTTCTTTGGGTAATGAGTACTTAAGCCTACCATTAGCAGCTGTTAGGGCTGAACTTACTTATCGCTTACTGATCACCAGCTAGAGGGCTGCCTAGGCTGGCCAGATGGAGAGGAGGGCGGAGCTTTTCCAGGGCATCTCTCCAGAGACTCCTGAAATCAGGCTGCTTTGTCCCTGGGGCCAGGATTGGTTTCAGTTCATTGGTCTGGGTTAGCACAGGTAAGAAGAATCTCTGCTTGATGGGTCTGGAGGAGGAAGAGAAAGGAAGGGAGGACTAGAAGCTATGGCTCTTGCTTCCTTTTCACACGTGTGTCTGTGTGTGTATTTAAGGAAGTCTGCTCTAAAGGGTGCATGATTCAGGATAGAAACCCCGCTTGTATAATCTGAATGTCTTCAGAACCCATCAGTCTGAGGATAGCCAGGAGATCATACGTAAAAGGGATGACTCAAGTTTCACCGCCTGTGCCTCCCCTAGCCCCCACCCCTGAGAAATAATCTTGTGGAGCTTGTGAGAAACCCCAGACGTTTCTCTGAGTACCATGTTCTCCTCCAGAAGTTCTGCTGCTCCACTGGGTGTGGCAGGGCCCCCACAGACACCATGGTTGCTCTGTAGACACAGGGAACTTCTGACATTGCCTCTGCTCTACTGGGTATTGAAACCCCCCTCTCTCTGTGTGTTCAAGGGCAGAGCTCCGCTGCTGGCCTGCCAGGGCTAGCCTCTCCACCAGCCCACACCATTGTTTTGATGTTATAGCACTGAGCTCTGGTACTCTTGTCAACTCAGGAAACAGAGCCCAGAGGCTGGAGAGCATCTGTGGTGATAATAGAAAAGAGGGGAGAATGGCTTTCTCCCTGTTTTCACTATCTTAGAGGCACGCCAAAGTTCTATAGGGTTCCATAGTCTTCCAGCCTATTTAGACATTGTCTTAGTCAGTATTCTATTGCTATGAATGGACCATGGCAACTTTTATAAAGGAAAGTGTTTAACTGGGGCCTGCTTGTAGTTTTAGAAGTTTAGTCCACTGTCATCATGGTGGGGATAATGGCAGCATGCAGGCAGACATGGTGCTGGAGAAGTAGCTGAGAGTTCTACATCTTGCAGGCAGCAGGAAGGAGAGAGAGAGCCACCAGGCCTGACTTGGGCTTTTGAAACTTGAAAATCCATCCCCAGTGACACATTTCCTCCAACAAGGCCACACCTCCTAATCCTTTCAAATAGTGCCACTCCCTAAGCATTCAAATATATGAACCTATGGTGACTACCACAGGCATCTTTTTACTTAGGCAAATAATCCTGTTCTGGCCTTCCTAGGATACATTGACATTGGGCTTGGCTTTGTGGCTTGGTTTGATCAGTGGGAAGTTAGAGGGCATAAAGAAAACAGAATCTGGACATAGGCGTAAGCGGTTGGACTTAGGGTTTTGCCACTCAACAAAACCTGGGCCATGGGTGGGTTACTGTTCTGGAAGAATGAAGGAAGACAGGGGAATGAGTCAGACACTAAAGTCCTGTGGTTTGAATCAGAGCCTCCAAGGAGTCCCAGAGATGCTGAAGTTGGGAAATAATGCCATTGATTTTTGGGGGTTGTGGTGGCATTCCTGCTGAGCGGCACCTGGCCTGGGTCCAGAGAATGGCACCTTGCCCTAATCCATCTTTTGTTTAGCAGACACCTCTTGTTTCCCTTGTTGCCCTCTATGTGAATCTTGTCTCAGAGTTTCCCAAGGATCAAAGGCCTATGCAAAACTTGGTTCAGGAAACCCAGAAACCTAGGTACCTGACAAATGGAGGAATGTGCACTTGGCATTGTATTGTTGGGGGCTCTTCAGTCGTTTTGAGCATTTGGAAACTAACTGGCTGAACTGTATTGGAGAGAAATAAAATTGCCCTGGGTGAAGGGAAAGTGCTTCAGTCCTTCGGGGCAGGACCCCCCTACAGCCATGAAAGGCTAGATTCATTCTTAAGATACCTCTGAGTCTTCATTCCACAGAACTGCATGAATCCACATACCTGTGTCGTGACAAGGGATAGTTGTTATGCAGCAATAGTGAGGCAATAGCTTTCTCATTTCTAAGATCCAGACATTAATCTTTGGAAATAGCTAAGGATGAATTGGAGTTACTGCTATCTGTAGTAATAAGAATTTTTCTTCCAAAAGTGCAACTTTCTGACTGGGTTAGGTCATTGGAGTTTGATCATTTCTTTGCTTAGGGTGAATTATCTCAAAAGCCTTTCAGATCTCATGTAAATGAGATTCATAAAAACCTGACTTTTGACTATGGACTCAAGTTCATATTCCTTGACTTGGAAACTGTAAATTTATTAATTTTCTTTCTTTTAAATGGTATTTGTTTTATTATTTATTTGTATATGTGTCTGTACACATAAATGCAGTTCCCAAAGAGGCCAGAAGAGGGGGTATTAGATTTTTCTGAAGTAGAAGCTATAGATATTTGTGAGCCACTCCATGTGAGTGTCAGGAACCTTTGCAAGAGTAGCATGTGCTCTTAACCATAGTACTATTGCTTTAGTCCCAAACTCATAAATTTTTATAAATGTTTTAGAATAGGGGTTTGAAAATTTTGTAAAAGATAAGATCATAAGTACAGTTAGATCTCTGTATCAATTCCATGTGTATCCATAGAGCCAACCAATTCTGGATAGAAATATTTTAAAAAATTGTGTTTGTACTAAAACATGGGCAAACAGTTTTGTCTTGTGACCATTCCCTAAATGATGTACTTTAATAACTAATTACACAGCATTTGCATCCTGTTAGCAGTTGTAAGTAACCTAGAGATGACATAAAGCACATGGAAAAACCTGTGTAGGCTAATTGAGAATTTTAAGTCATTTCGTGAAAGGGTCTTGACTAACCACGGCTTTTGATGTCTGTGGGGAAGGACCTAGAACCGCACCCTGGTGGGTACAGGGGCAACTGTAGGTTATACTTTAAGGACTACACAAGAGGGTATGTTGGTTACTTTTTTTCATGTTCCTGTGACAAAATTCTTGACAGAAACAAAGTAAAGGGCAGAGGGTTTATTTTGGTTTATGGTTTCAAAGGGGGTCTGTCCATGGTTAGGTGGCTTCACATGCCTGAGCAGAGCATCATTATGACAGGATGGTGGTGGAGAAGACTGCTCACCACACAACCAACCTGGAAGACAAGAAAGGGGGAATGCTGGTGGTAATCTTCCTGTGGCTTGTTAACCTTTTTATTCCGTTGAGCCCCTAGGCCATGGGAAAATGCCTCTCACATTCAAGGTGAGTCTTCCATGCTTACGCAGTTAATCCCCTCTACAAAGACCCTCACAAGAGGTGTGATTCACCACCAGCACCAATTTAGATGATTCCAAATCTAGTGAAGTTGACAATGAAGATTAACCATGACGGCTCCCATCAGAAACAGTCTACCATCAGTGCAGTTCAAAAACGTCTATAGAACCTAAATGAAGAGGCACAGCAGTGTGCCAATAAAACTTTATTTACAAATAGAAGTTTGCCCACTCTGACTCTATAGTAAAACAGTTTCAACTCTTCTTGCCACCGGCAGAGGGCACCAGTGGCTCCACTTGGCTCACTTGATTTGCTAGAGTGTGTTTGCTGTGTTTGTGCTCAGATAGAAGGTGTTTTCCAAATGTTATCATTATGACCAATAAGTGCAGAGGCAGCTAGCATGTTGGAAATGCTGCCTTGAAGAGACATATGGTTACGATGGAAACCAAAGTGGAATAATAATTGCAAAAATTGGAAGTGGTGAGAAAATGGATGTTGCAAGTGAAAATGGGGTAATTTTTCCAGACAGTAGCATGATTGTAAAGGAGTAAATCAAACAACATGAAAAAAAAATGCTGTGCCCATGCCATCGACAGTAATCAGCCGGATGAAATGAGGCAAAATGACAAAAATCAAAAGAACAGAAAAATTGAGTACAGGTCTAGAGAGGAGCAGGATGAGTGAAGCTCATCAGCTGCGTTATAGTTCAGGGCAGGACAGGAGCCGCCATGATAACCTGAAGGCATGGGAGAAAGGGTCACTGCCTGATGTACACTGTGTGTGACTTGAGAGGCTCAGAGCCCCTCAAGTCTGCACAAGTTTAACGCAGTGTTGACGCTTGGCTGTCAAGGGTTTCTCCAGTAGAGGGCTTAAAGAGGGGGTTACCTTTCCCGGTAGACTTTTTATAGTAAGAGGACTGGGGTTCTCTTGAAAGAACACACATCCAAGCAAGATGGATTATATAAAGCTCCAAGTCACTCTGCTCTTTGGTTGAACATGACCTGGGGATTACAAGATAGCCCTTGCCACTTTGGGGTGTGTGTGTGTATGTGTGTGTGTGTGTGTGTGTGTGTGTGTGTGTGTGTGTGTGTGTGTGTGTTTTGTTTTGCTCTGGCAGATAAATGGACTTAAGAGTGTCTCTTAGGAGCTAAATTGTGGTTAACACACACATGCATAAACACATGTACACGCAGACACACAAAAAAACCACACAGATGCACACATAAACATTCATAGACATACACCTGACAGGAAAGGTCTATGTGACAGATAAAATGAGGGCTAAAATCTGTTGCTTGCTGAGCACAGTCCTCGGATGGCAGGGTGGAAAAGGCCCTCTGTTTATCTCTCTCTCCTCACTCAGGGGCCAGAAAGAGGAATTTGAGGATGAGGTTTGCAGAGGCAATGGGATGCCTTGGGCACTGCTCAGGGAACCGGGAAACAGGCACACTAGGCTGGAGTCTGAAGTTGGGTCTTAGAAGTCTATGATCCTGAATGCTACTTTTAGAAGCTCCCAGCTTCCTCTGTGCAAAGGAAGAGAGATGCTTCCTTGGGAGCAAATGGGGGCTGCTTCCACCCTGAGAACAGAAGGACAGACAGGGAGGAAAGAGACTATAGGAAAAAAAAAATCAAGGTGTTATGGTGACCTGCCAGATTCCAAGCTGGGAGGGTAAAGATGAAGGCATAGGAAACTCTAGTCCCAGGGGCCTTGAATTCCTGTGAGCCAGGGAATGAATTCGGAGGCTTCTCAATTAAGGATGGCAACTATATAATGATGAGATTTTTGTGTACATACAAATCCACCCAAGGGTAGATTTTAAGTCTACTTATACCAGAAATGATGTCTGTAATGAAGTGGACATAGTAACTAGCCCAATTCGATCCTTTCATATATGCATATCAATACATCCCATTGTGGGGCTGGGCAGTGGGAGAATGTTTGCCCAGCATGCTCAAATCCTTGTGTTCATTCTCCAGCACTGAATTAACTAACCATGCTGGCACACATCCATCTGTAATCCCAGCACTCCAGGGGTAGAGGCCAGAGATCAGAAGTTTCTCCTTGGCTAGATATATGTATATATGGAATTCTAGGTCAGTTTAGGATACACAAGAGCCTGTCTTAAAAAAAAAAAACCCTCTGTATCCCGTAAATATGCTTGATTTTTACTTAGAAAATTTAAAAGTCAGCTGGGAAAATGAGTTCATGAAAGACAAGTCTAATAACATGTGGGTGAGGAAACAGCAGTGGGGAGAAGTGTATCCTCCCCAGAGGAGCTAGAGGTGGGCTGCTGACAAAGCTCTCTTTGCTTTGGGATGTGGTGATGGTGACTTGGGAACAGAGCCATCTACTTGTGTTAGCTCAGGCTCAACTAGTTGTAGTTATGATTCTCCTGGTGGCAAGTCATAGAAACCAATTTGAAGAATCTTAAGGAGAAATTGATTTGATTTATTGAAAATATATTCGAGGGCTGGAGAGATGGCTCAGTGGTTAAAAGCACTAACTGCTCTTCCAGAGGTCCGGAGTTCAATTCCCAGCACCCACGTGGTGGCTCACAACCATCTGTAATGAGACCTGGTGCCCTCTTCTGGCCTGCAGTCATACATGCAGACAGAACATGATATACCTAATAAATAAATCTTAACAAAAAAAAAGAAAAGAAAATATATTTGGGTGTCTCATAGAATTCAAAGAAGTAGTTGGGCAGCCTCCGAAGGAAAGACAGAGATGACAGTTCATGGATGAGCTTCCCAGCAGAGCAAAGTGTCTCCAACTTTAGATAACACCAGCATCAATGGGGATAAAGATGGAGGTGGGATTGCTCAGGACACCCCTCCAGCAAGATCTGCACTCCTGACACTTTCTCTGGGGATGTTACGGCTGCTGCTCCTGCGTGACCCCAAAGCACCGCTGTTAGCGAGACTCATTTTCAACTCTAAGCCTTGTCCCCCATTCAAACAGATTGGCTCACCTGGGTCACGTGTGCTTTGTGAGATGGAGTCCCATCCTTCCAGTGTGACGGCCTGAGGGCCACCCTGGTGAACCATGGGAACAGTTCAGAGATTAGGAAGGCTTGGTGGCTGCTCTGAGCCATCCATCATAGGTGTTGGGGACCAAACTCAGGTTGTCTGAAAGGGCAGTACATGCTCTCAGCCACAGAATCTTCCTGGTCCCACAAGCTTTCTTATAAACACAGAAATGCTCTTCCTTGGACAAAACTCTGTCTGTATTTGCAGCAGACAGAACAAGGGCTGTGTTGCCTGCTGCTGGAAGGTGCCTCACATAGGGAGGTGGAAGAAGGCCATCTTGTAGTTTGATATACTATTTTCTGCCAAAGAAATGGATCCTTTTGCTTGAACTACATCCACTGGGGAATGGGGAGCTCACTAATTGCAAAATCAGCTCATTCTTTCCCCTATGGCCATTGGCTTAGAATCTCTTCACGCTCCAGACTGTCAGTCATCAGGCCTCTGTGATGGGGCTGTAATACCGCCCTGAGTCCAAACCATTGAAAGTGTATGAATCAGGAACCAAACCAGAGCCGCCTTAACTTAGAAAAAGGATTACATTCCCCCCCCCCCCCCCCCCCCCCCCCCGCCGACTCTCAGATTAAATGTGAATGAGATCCTGACTTCTACGAAGTCTGATAAAAGAGAAACAAGATGAGCTGAGAAGTTCTAGTTTCTTTTCTCCTGTTGTGAGCAGTTCAGATCTCCCCCAAACCTGGATACCCCCTCAGGAAAACAACACTTTATGTAATGGGACTGAGTCTCCTTAGAAGGCAGTGAAGCACCTGCTTGTTATTTTCCCCCAGTGTGGAAAGTGGGTAGGTGGGAATGGGGGTTAAATCCCAGGAAGCACTCGATCACTGAGCTATATCCCAGCCTGTGCCTTGGGCATCACCCCAATGTTGGCTTTGCAAGACCCCCTTTCAAGCACAGCCTTGAAGGGAGTTCTGTGAATGTCTTCCACAGCACAGCACATGTGACAGTGCCACCATGTCTCTGAGGCTTTGGGCTAGATTTCATTAACCCTTCCTTCCATTTCTCTCTCTTTCTTTGGACACCAGCATTAACAGACTCTGGTGTTCTCTCTGGCTTTAAAGTCTGCTTTCTAGGGCATTCAGGGCACGTTCTTCTTTAAACAGGGGGTGTGGTGCCAGTGTCTGGCCTCAGTGCTGGGAGATAGCTCTTGCAGCATATTCGTGTGACTGTGATCTATTTGGATCAGCTGACGGATCATGGTGAGACCCACCCTGGGGGCTGCTAGGATCTGTGGAGAAGGAAGAAGCAGGTGTTCTTCAGGGTCGGATATGATGAGGAATGGGACCAGCTGCTCTAAACAAGGCACATTTCAAAAGGACTTGGTCACCAAGGATTAGCTTCTAACCTTCTGTGTGTTTAGGTCAAGCCCTTGGTGTGTGTGTGTGTGTGTGTGTGTGTGTGTATGTGTGTGTGTGTGTTGTGTGTATGTATGTGTGTGTTTGTATGTGTGTATGGATATTTAGTGTGTGTGTGTGTGTGTGTGTGTGTGTGTGTGTGTGTGTGTGTGTGATTTGCTCACAAAGCCCTTGCCTGATCCCTCTTGCTCAGCTAGGAGAATGCTTCTTGACTGTTACCTGAGACAGTCACTCAGCTCCACCACAGGAACAAAGAGGCTGCTGGGCCTAGGCTTCTGGCCAGGGATGCCTCCCAGATGTTGTCATGGTGATGCTGGAGTCAGGAGCTGCTCATCAAAAGAAAGAAATCCCTTCTTCTTCTCTCCTGAAGCATCATGGGCAACCTCTCCCACTGTGGGCAAAGGTGGAGAAACATTTCTATCAGCACAGGGGGCTGGACATACGCCACTTTCCCACCAGGCTTCCTGGGCTCTCTGGGAGCTCAGTTTACCTAGAGACCATCACTCATCTGGGCCAGGGATCACAGGATTAACAGATTCTGACCCAAACTGAGGATGATCCAAATGCTCAAAATGGAGAGTAAGTATACCTCTGATAAGAGTGCTTTAGGAATTTGTAAATCAGGTTGTAAGCAGTGAGAGTTGGCTTCGACTTGACTGGAAGCCCTTTGTTAACAGTGATGACATCAACAGCAGTTGCTCACACTTGTAAAGTGCTTATAGTATGCCAAGCATGGGTCCAAAGAGACAGCAAGGAGTCTTAATTTAGTGTAGTTTCTGCAGAAAGTGCCCAGCACAACACCTGGCATAGAGAAAGGCCCCATAAACAGAGCACTTATGGTTGTGACCAGACCCTTTGGACTCCGATGTCTCTTTTTGCTCCCTCTGGTTGGTCTATTTGACAGCTTGAGCTATCCCAGGTGTTAGGAGGTCACCTCACCGCTGTGGATGGAAACACAATTGCTAGTCTGTAGTACTCAGCCAGATGTTAGGTTGCCAATTTGCTAGAGACCTGACCTGATCCTCTTTGCTTCTGTTCTGGTCTATCTATGAGTACTCTGAGGCATTCACAAGGGGTTAAGGGCTGCAGGCCATCTGGGATGGACCCCTGTTGAAGGGGCCCCGTTTTTATAAGAACCTGAGTCTGAGAAACCCCCAGGTTGTATTTGTGTCCTGCTGCCAGGCTCAACATAATGGCCCTGACAGTCGAAGTAAGCAATTGGCCAATTTCCTTCAGGAACGTTTGAAATAAAAAGCAGTTTGTCTGAGTGGAGGAAATTGTGAAAGCCCCAAATGGAACTGCTTAAATTTATTGCTGGAGAGATTTTACATATTGAGCCAAAGACATTTTTTTTCTTTTACACTTGGTCTTGGGTTTCTGTGAGTGCCGCACTGCACCAGAGATGGAGAGGCCAGGGCTGCCTCCAACGTTGTCTTGTTGGAAGATCTATCTCACCGCTAGCCCAGCTCTCAGAAGCCAGAGGCCTGCCCCATCCTGTGCGAGTGACTCAAATGCCTGGATGGAAATACTCTATCCCTGCATCTCTGAACAGAAGACTTAGCAGCATCCATGGTACCAGCCAGGACCCTCAGCTGGCAGAGAGATCAGAGCTGCAACAACTGACTTTTCAGGTGAGGACTTCTAGTCAGCGAGTGTTGAGTGTAGGGGATGCTGGGGATGAACCCTTCTGGCAGTTTTCCCTGGTTGAGATGGATGAAAATTTATTATCAAGTTCTGGAAGAGACTAGGTTTATATGCAAATCAATATTGAAATAGCACTCATGTTGTTTGTGGGACAGTGGGTAGGCAGGTTGAAAGAATTCCGTCACATCAGAGCTTTACTCTGACTTGGTTTTGGTTTACTATGTGGCCACAAGGAACAACTTTCTTTCTCTGGACCCCAATTTCCCAGTCTGCAAAATGAGGTTGATATGATAATCTAAGGCTCCCTTTAGCTCTAATATGACATGATGCATTCCCTTCTTAGGCCCCACCCCAAGCCTGGCTCACATTTTCTGTAGACTTCTGTCATTGCAGTGCCGATTCAGTGCATTTAGACAGAAGGAGCAGAGGAATCCTGGAGTATTGGAAAAGCATGGACTCCAGAGCCAGCAGGGTTCAAGTTCTGGTTCTGTGTCTAACTTGCTGTGACCTTGGAGAAGTTGTTTGTCCTTCCTGATCTGTGGTCTCTTTATCTAAGCCTGGGAATGGTGATCAGAGGATGAAACAAGACAGTGTCATGAATACTCCAGGCTTGGCAAACTCAGGTGCTCACCAGGCATGAATTTCCTTCCTCTTTCCATGTAAACCACAGGCTAGCAGCATTGCTGGATGAAGGAGAGCCCCGCCTTGACTTTATGTATGGATCTGTAACTCTGAAGAAGAAGTGTGATCTTTCATGTTCTCCTCTAAGCAGCCAGAATGAAAGATCCTTGGACCAAAAGATAGATGTGCTTGGAAGAACTGCTTTGATAAATGGCTTGGGTTGGGGATTGGGTGAACCCCCCGGGGTTATCCTTAAGTAAAATAGATTATAGCTAAACTGCCTTCTAAAGAGGGGAGGTGCCATTAACAGCAGGACTTCCGTCTGGCTGAGCAGAGAGATTAAGGTGTGTGAATCTTGGAGCAGAGCTGAGTTACTCTCAATAATGGGGGAAGGATACTAGTGGGACCAGAAAAGACAAAAAGCCAAGTGGTGCCACAGCAGAAAAGAGAATTTGGGAGAAAAGATAGCACCATTTAAGAGGACTGGATAAGGGCGGCTGATATACATGATCAGAGATGTCCTCTTTCATCCGATGCTATCATGAGGCACATACATCCTCAGATGCTGTTATGGTGCTGTGCTGCTTAGATTTTTGTCAACTTCATAAGCTAGGGTCATCTGGAAAGAGGGAACCTCAACTGAGAAAATGCCTCCATCAGATTTCTTGTGGACCACAAGAATATATTATAGAGATTCAGCTGTGTATTGAAGCTATACTTTGACCAGCCAGGGGTCTGTCAAATGGGAAGCCATTTATCATGGAATAGTTGGTGTTACACAGCTTTAATATTCAGCTGCGACTTGCTATGAATTTCTTGTGGGCCCATATATTACTAGACCGTTTGGCAAACAGTTCAGCTTCTCAGATCTGCTGAACCTCTATGTAACTAACTCACCCCCCACCCCAGACCTAGGGACATGGCAGAGAGATTGACTGAGGACAATAGAGCTTTTTGCATAACCAGGTGCCCTAAGGACTGGAGTGGAATTCCAGAGGCAGACACAGAATCACAGGGCCAGAGAGAAGAGAGGAGGACAGAGATTCTGTAGAGGGTAAAGCAGATCTCTGGTAGGGTTTATCAGGGTCAGGGGTAAGGAGCCAGGAAGGGTAGATGGAGGATGAAGGAACAGAGGATGAAGATGAGACCAAAAGCATAAGAGCTCAGTTATTACCAGGGCAATGAGGGAACAGAAAAAGTAGGTACAAAGAGGAACTGAGACTCAGGATGGAACTGAAGCTGTATGTACAGAGTTTTGTCATAAAGGAATAAAATAAACAGGCAAAAGAGTGTAGTGTATGTAGATTCCTTTCCCTCAGATAACCCCACACCAGATGTAGTGTCTTTCCCAGGACTCTGGGAGGAATTTTCTCAGGGCTGGCCTTGGGAAAATTCTGTTATCTTTACAGATTAGCCTGTAGAAAAGCCTGTGAAGGCATTTTCTTGATTCATGATTGATGTGGAAAGGCAATGCTCCCTTCCCTGCCAACAGGTGGTCCTAAGTCATATAATAAAAAAGACCAGATAAGTCATGAAGTCAAGCCAGTAAGCAGCAACCTCCATGGCCTCTGCTTCAGTTCCTGCCTTCAGGTTCCTACCTTGAGTTCCTACTCTGACTTTCCTTGGTGCTGGACTGAGATTGGGCCCCACAAACCAAATAAACCATTTCTTCCTCAAGTTTTTTTTTTTTTTTTTTTTTTTTTTTTTTTTTTTTTAACCAGAACCAACACAATAGAAAGCATACTAAGAGAGGTTCTATCCAGATGCATATACATGAATCTCTGTGTGTGAACACACAAGTGTGCAAGAAGCCAGCTGTGTTCTCTATGCTACATGGACACACATTGGTTTATATTAACCTAGGCTGGCATTAGAACTGCTTTATTTGCGGAACTGAGATCAGAAGATCCATGCTGGCTTGCCAGACTGAGCAGGATGGTGGAGTAGGTAAAGTGACATGTTTTACTGACTTGCATTTGATGGCCCAAACAGTTAACGTTCTTTCTGTCTATTAATGCTGCATATACAGTCATTCCCAGGAGGCTAGTTCTGCTAGGCACTGGGAATGCACTAAAGAGCAAAGCATGCTCCCGTGTCCTTCTGCCTCTAGGTAAATTACATGTTCTTGCATGTGGTTAGACATGAAACACTGGTCCATGGGAAGGTTGTCATGAAAGGGACATTTGGGATGCCTGGGGAATATAAGATCAAAGGATGCATCCATCGTTCAAGTATGTAGCCAGAAGTTTTCCTGGTCCTACCCGGCTCACAGCCACTCAGACCCAAATAAACACACAAATGCTTATATTAATTAAAACTGTTTGGCCTAATGGCTCAAGCTTCTTGTTAGCTAGATCTTACACTTAAATTAACCCATAATTCTTATTTATGTTTAACCACATGGCTTTGTACCTTTTCCCAGTTCTGCCTTCACATCCTGCTTCTCATGGCAGTGGCTGGCAGCATCTCCTGACTCAGCCTTCCTCTTCCCAGAATTCTCCTCTCTGCTTATCCCACCTATACTATATTTCTTGCATGGTTACTGGCCAACCAGCGTTTTATTTATCAATCAATCAGAGCAACACATTCATAGCATACAGGAAGACATCCCCAGCACAAGAACTTGAAGGAAATGTAACAGTGCTTGGAAGATAGACAAGGAGAAGAGAGTGGCAGAAGATGAGGCTGGAAGTGGGCATAGATCAGATTGTCAAGAACTTGTAAAATATTTTCAGGGTTTAAATTTGACCCTGAAGAGCCACTGAAGTTTTGTTTTTGTTTTTGTTTTTTTTTGTAAGAGGGTGGCATGCTTAGTTTTGCTTTCTAGAAAAATCCCTTGGGTTTTAACTGTGCATGTGGCAGATGTTTTGGACCTTCTAAGATGAAAGACAGCAGAGCCCAGGCAGGCCTCTTGATCACAAACCTGGACTTGATGACCAAACCAAATGGCTGGACTTTCTTGCAGCCACCCCAGCTCATGGTGCCCAGGCCAAGAATTCCTGGCAATAACTCAGTTTAAATTAGCATCTACCAAGTACTTGGTGTTGGTTTTTATGGCGCTCTTGTCCCAAAGGAAAAGTCATAACACACAACAGAATCCACTAACCGAGAGTTTTATCAAGACAAAGAGAAAGGGATAGATGTGATCAGGCCTTGGAAAGACACGTGTGAGAAAGAGACTGGGGGAACATGGTGCCACCTTATAAAGAGATTAGGCGGTCACATCCATGTGACTATGTGACCGTGTAACCATGGGGCATAGGTCACGCAGGACGTATGACCAGAAATGACTAGGCGGAAATGACAAGTGTCCTGCCAAGCTAGTTGATAACATTTCATGTTCATGAAGGTCTTGTGGAGCATACAAAGCAAGTCTGGTGTTAGTGGTGAGTGGAAGGAGGAAACCACTCTAGAGTGCTGTCTATATTCTCACTGTGGAGGGAACTAGGAGGGCTGGCCCCACTGCATCCCACCTGCATATCTACAAGAACAGGCTGTCACCTTCACTTTAAGATAAGAACACTAACTTGAGAGGTGAGGCAGTTTATCTAAGAATCCAAGTTAAGTGGTACCACTGGGGAAGCCCCACCCACCCACACCAGTACTCAAGGCTGCAAGTCAAGTTCTTTCTGTGAGGTTATTTCCTAGAAATTTCATAGGAAAAAGCTTTCTTTCTTTCTTTTTCTTTTTTAAAAAATATCTTTTCCCACTTGGTTTTTATTTATTTATTTATTATGTACACAGAAGAGGGTGCCAGATCTCATTACAGATGGTTATGAGCCACCATGTGGTTGCTGGGAATTGAACTTGGGACCTCTGGAAGAGCAGTTGGTGCTCTTAACCTCTGAGCCATCTCTCCAGCCAGGACAAAGCTTTCTTATCTAGCTGAATCATCTTTGGTCCTGGCTATCTGTGGGTGACACAATGGCCCTAAAGCATGGGTGACTTTGGAGGTGCAGGACATGTTCATATTGTTGATGTGAAACACACTCTTATTCTGTCGTTCCTTGGGGTGGGCACAGCTGTCCTTCCCCACAAGCAGCCACACTAAAGATGGAGATGAAGCCTGCAGCAGCAGGATGCAGGAAAGAAAAAGTCTGGATACAGGCTCCCATGCATTAGGTCTCCTAGGGTCAGTGGGATGTGGGGAAAACAGTGAGGCAGGAAGAAGTGGCCAAAGGTAACATAGTGTAATAAAAGATTCCATTTTTTCTCTCTTTTCTCCATAAAAGAATCTCACTATATGTAGCCTTGCCTAGCCTGATATGGAGCTTGCTATGTGGACCAGGCTGTCCTTGAACTCATAGAGATCAGCCTGCCTCTGCCTCTGCCTCACCCAGTGCTAGGATTAAAAGTGTGTGCCACCAAACCTGATTAGAAGCCTAAATTTTTATTATTATTAAAACTTTATTATAAAGAACTTGCAAATAAACACACACACACACACACACACACACACACACACACACACACACACATACTCACATTAAAATTAAGCAGCCCTGAAGTCTATACATATCAACAAATATCTATACAATTAGAATAACTAGGTTTTGAAGTTAGAGCTGTCTGGGCTTAAATGCAAGCTGTACCATTCAGGAGCCACAGAACTCTGATGCTGTCTGTGTGACCTTGGACCTGCCTGTTTGTGTCTCCATTTGCTAATTTGTAAAATGGAGATGATAACAGAGCTTCCCTGGCAAATTGCTGCGTGGCTTGATACAATCAGGCAATGCATTAGCCCGATGCCTGCGCCCTTCACCACATGTTCCATCAATGTTAAACATCACTGGCAATCCTTCACTTCAGAGCCACATCTGCAAGAGGAGGATAATTACACCCCAGGCATAGACTCTGGGTGCTGGTAGTGAGAAATGAATGATAAAAATGTGTGCAAAGTAGCCAGCATTAGCAATGAGCAACAGCCCCATAGATCAAGGGGGCCTGACCCTTGTATCAACTCCAGTGTCCCTTCTCCTGAATCTCCCCAAGAGAAATCACCAGATGTTTTTCTCAATTGCCAATATTTGCTGAAAATCACTAAGGCTGGTCCTGCTCTTTGTCAATTCTTGAGGGAGTAGCTTAGATTGTGTTTGCAACAGCTCCCTGTCTGCATACACACTGGGCTGCTAGGGAAGCCGCAGAATAACAAAATTATTCTCTCCCCAGACAGCAATCCTTCCACATTACTTCACTTTATCAATTACACATGCCTTTTGAGCTGGGTTTTCCCTGCCCTGATCAAAAGGGTAATGAGGGGTGAGGTGGCTCTGGCTGTTGTCACAACTGCAGAGTTGCTCCAAGTAGCTCTGAGTCCCTCTGGTAAAGAGGATATTCTCAGAGCCCTGCTGGGAATGGTAAGCTGGGTGATGAGGATGCTTCTTGATGCCTGGTATTCACACTCCTCCCTGTGCCTGAACTTGGCAGCAGTTTGTGCTCTGAAGTCCCTGTGCAGGCTATCAAGTCAAGCCAGAGTCCCATGCTTGGGCGTCAGTGACCCGTGTTCAGTCAATTCCCTTTTCAGTTGCCAGAGACTGACCTTGACTTTCCATCTTCCTTTAGTTTTACATCCCACGTTCTTGCTTCCTTTCCCAGCAAACCTCATGACTCCCAGGCTCTGTGTCTGGCACCACCCTCTCCTTTCTGGTTCTGGACTCACTCTGGTCAGGCTCTTGTTCACTTATGTCTCTCCATGAATTAGCTTTGGCCAAGGTTACCAGTGAGCTGTGCTGACAACCTGAGTCTGACCCCCGGAACCCATGAAAAGATGCAAAGAAAGAACTTACTCCACAAAGTTGTCTTCTGACCTCCACACATATTCCTTGGCATCCACACCCACCTCCCACACCAATAACAATGATGACAATAATCATAAAAACAATAAAACTTTTAGAAAGATCATTCAGTCTGCCATTGGAGAAATATAAATTGAGACCAGGAACTTCTGTTAATGGTCAATCCAAAACAAACAAACAAACAAGCAAACAAACAACCCAAAAGCAGCAGTTTCCTTGGAACACTTAGAAGAACTTCCTAGCTGTGTCTGCTACTTCCCATCATACGCACTGTATTCAAATGAGGGTTGTATTAAAGTCAAGGTGCTCACTAGACATCCATGTAGAGAAATCAAATGGGGAGGCCAGTATTTGTATCTTTAGCTGAAGGGATTATGTTAGCTTTGGTTTCCTTCTGGCTTGTCAGCCTCTGACTTTCTTCCCACTGGAATCTCCTTTATCGGTTATCTATAGTCTCTTTCCCTCACAACCTTAAGACTCTTTTTTCATTCCTCTTTACACTAATCGCCATGTGATCTCATCCCAAGCGTCACTTTATGTAGCATCCACGTACTGAAGAGATGGCTCAGTGGGAAAAAATCCTTGACCTGCAAACATGATCACCTAAATTTAGATTCCCAGGACCCACACACAGCTGGATGCAGTGGCATGTGTCTGCCATCACTCCTGTGGTGGGACAGGAGATCCCTGGAAGCTCAAAGACCAAATGGCCTGGAATATGCAGTGAAGAGCAGTAAGAGACCATGCCTTAAGTAGGAGGGAGGTAGAGATAGACAGCTGCTGTGTCCTCTGACCTCCACACATACATCCTGGAATGCATGAACCAGGACTCATACACCCATGGACACACAAAGGTACACATGTCATACTTGTTCCCATCATACCCATACACATATAGATGAGTGAAAAATGAGGACAACTCCGAAATTTATGGATCTTTGAGCTACTGATGTTGGATGTTGGCCTCCCAACCTGGTCTCTCCAATTGGATGGCTAATGAACACCTCAATTTGAACATATCCTACATTAAACTCTTGAATTCCTTCTCCTTTGAAACTTAATTTTCTTTGTTTTCTGTATCACTGTCATGGCCAGTTCTTCTTCTTCTTCTTCTTCTCCTTCTTCTCCTTCTTCTCCTTCTTCTTCTTCTTCTTCTTCTTCTTCTTCTTCTTCTTCTTCTTCTTCTTCTTCTTCTTCTTCTCCTTCTCCTCCTCCTCCTTTCCCCCTCCTCCTCCTCCTCTTCCTCTTCCTTCTCCTCCTCCTTCTCCTCCCCCTTCTCCTCCTTCTTTTTTTCCTGCCTGCTCAGGACAGATATCATTAACCTGATTTTTTTTTGCTTTTTTTTTTTTTAAATATCCCACATTCAATTAACAAAAAGTTACCACCCATTCAAAATATAAGTTATTTACAAAGCAGAAGCTTGGCTGTTATTTCTCACCCTCTCCAAATCTATTTCCTAGTTGAAGACATGTCTAGTAGCACTCACCAGAACAACTTTGAAAACTCCCACTGGTCCATCTGTCTCCACAGAAGCCCCTTGCTTCAATTTATATTTACCAAATGGCAGTCAGAATGATTTTTCTAAAATTTTTATTTGTTGTCATTGATGGAAGGGTGGATGTGGCTTCTGTGGGGCATATGTGGAGGTCAGAAGACAACATTGAGGAGCAATTCTCTCTTTCCATCTGTAGCAAAATTATAGTTATGAAGCAGCAATGAAATAATATTATGGTTTGAGGTGGGGGTCACTACAACATGGGGAACTGTATTAAAAGGTCACAGCAACAGGAAGGTTGAGAACTACTGACTGCTCTATAGTCACGTAGAAGACAAAGTTTATAGATGGGAAGACCTATCCTCTGTGGATACTATTCCATGGGCTGGGGATCCTGGGCTGTAGACAATGGAGAAAGTGAACTGAACAGTGGCCTTCATCTCTCTCTGCTTCCTGACTATGGATGCAGTATGACTGGCTGCCTTGAGATTCTGCTGTAGGGACTCCCCTGCCTTGAATGAATGAACTGAATCTTGGAACTGAGAGACAAATGAACCATTTCTTAGGTTTCTTTGCCAGGTGCTTTGTCACAGCTATGAGAAAAGTAACTAATAGGATAGTTGTGGTGGTTTGAAAGAAAATGGTCCCCAAAGGGAGTAGCACTCTTAGGAGGTGTGGCCTTCTTGGAGTAGGTGTGGTCTTGTTGGAGGAAGTGTATCAGTGTGTAGGCGGGCTTTGAGGTCTCATATATGCCCAAAATACTGCCTAATGACTCAGACCACTTCCTGTTGCCTGAAAGTCAAGATGTAGGATGCTTGGCTACTTCTCCAGCACCATGTGTGCTTGAACACCACCATGTCTCTCTAGGATGATAATGGACCAAACTTCTGAAAATGTAAGCCACCAAATTAAATGTTTTTCCTTTATAAGAGTTGCTGTGGTCATAGTGCCTCTTCACAGTAATAGAAACACTAACTAAAACAATGGTTTAAGCTGTGATACATCCCATGGGCTGCAGACAGTCAGTAGATTTGAAGATATCAAGTTGCTTGGAAGAACTAGACTTTGTAGAGCCCATGGGCACAGTGATTTTGGTCTGGCTGAGTCAAGGCAGAGGAGTAGTTGCTGAGTCAGGCCAGAGTCCTCTTAATAGCTGAAGATATGACTCTGAATGCTAATGTTGCAGCAGAAAGGGGTGGAGTGGCTGAGCCCCAGGGAAGGTGGGGCTGTGAGATGATAGGCAAGGATAGAAGAGCCTTATACTCCACCCATCCCTCCCACCTGGAGCCCTCCTACCACTGAATACAAGAATGAGAAGTGTAGGAGAGCAGTCTCATACTTTAGAAAGTAGGGGCATATCTGGAAAAGAAGGAGATGCAGGTAGATCATGTCAAGGAGTAGGACCAGGACTTGTGGGTGTCTGTCTAGTCCAACAGGAAAGTTTTGACCTCAGCCAAATGAAACCATTTTCAATATTTCTCGTGAAACAAAACCAATAATACATTAGTATTAGTATTTTAGTATTATTAGTATACTAATAACAATCAGGAAAGAAATTCAATGAAGTGCTCTCTTCATTGGCTCTTATGTATTAGCACACTGGCAAAATGCATAGAAAGCAAATAAGGCTTTATAGAGCAGAGATTTTAACTATAAGTGATTCATAGTTTAGAATTATAGTCATGTGACCTTATATTAAGCTGTTAACCTACTTAGTGATCTGTGACAATCACAAATGAGGATGTTATAATTTATTATTTTTGTCTCCTTCATTTCAAAGTAAGCAACATTTAAAAATGAGTTATTATATTTTTTGTGCTTAAGGTATTATTCCAGTCCAAGGAGAGAGTTCATGTATGAGTTAAAATTTGTGCCTTACAAACAAAAGACAGTGCATTGCTGTTTGCATCCTGCTACACTGTTTTGAAAATGCATGCACAAATAGAAATGCTATGTATCTGCACAGTGACAGAATTGGAGTTGTTGAAGTTTAGTGTCTTTGTTTTACTGTCACAGAGCAATCATTGTTTATTTAGAAATGTTACTTTAAACACAGGCTTGTGTAGCATCACCGGAGATAGAGACAGAAACTGTACCATCCTAAATGCAGAGCATTCTGGGAGTGATCACGTATATTGTCCTATGTTGTATTTTCCCTGGATCTGTTCCAGCCTGCTTGAGGAAGACTCTCTTCACTGGGGGATAAGAAATCAAAAGAGCAAATTTGAACTGGGTGTGGTGGTTCATGCCTGTAATCATAGTATTTGGAGGTACGGGATCAGGAGTTCATTGAAATGAGGAATGGCTATCCAACTGGGTGACCCTGAGGTCCAGTTGGTCAGGTTGCCTTCAGCTTCCTCTCTCCCAGTGATCCTTGATGCTCTTCAGATACCCAGAATCCTTTGCCTGAAGGCCTTTGCATCTGCAGTTTCCCCCAAATATCTGAATGGCTCCCTCTTTCAACCCTTAAAGTATTGCTCAGACCTCTTTCTTAGGATATCTCCCCTGACCATCTTATTCATCTAGAACTTCCTTCTTAATTCCCCTTCCCTGCCTTATGTCTTTTCACATAGCATTTATCACTGAATACATAAAGAATTAACTGCACATTTTTAATTGCCTTGTCTTTCTCTGTAGGGTGTAAGCTGCCCCCCATGGAGAGGGAATTCTGTTTATCTTATCGAAGGCACTGTTTTTACCTCCTAGAACCAGGTCTGGTATCCTGGAGGCACCAGATGAATGCTTGTTGAATAAATATCAACAGGCCTGGCCAGAATGGGAACTGCTGTAGGATGGACCAGCAGTTCGCTGACTCAGCAGAGTGTTGGGCATCTCGGAGCTGGTGCCCTGACTCGTTGGTTCAGAAAGGTGTCTGATGTCTGGCAGAATCCTGCCTGTCCTGAAAGCCTCAGCCTGGACCTTCCTCACACCCTTTCTACCTTCTAATCTCTCCCTGTTCTCCTTTATACTCCACCAAGTACCCCCTTCCCTGAACCTCTCTGAGCTGGCAGAGAGGAGTCCCCAGCCTTTGGACCTCTGTGAAGGTGGGATTTCACCAGTGGAGAATAGTTCTATCTGGAAGATCCATAGTTCTAGAAGTCCTATTGTATTAGATGCCTCTTGGTCTTCTAGGACCAAAGATTTGGCAGGAACAACTCCAGGGGAGGATAGATCTTGTCTCATCATTTTATATAACCCTGCCCACAGTCATTTGATCACATGCACTTGAGCAGAGCATCATGATGGTGGGAGTCAATGGTAGAGGCTCTCCCTTAATTCCTGGCAGACAGGAAGTAGAGAAAAGGAAGAATGCAGGAAGAGGCCAGGGCAGACGTAGCCAGCAAGAACACACCCCTAAAGACCTGCTTCTTTTAACTTGGCCTTCCCTTCTGTCTTTCACTGTCTCCAAGAATACTATCACATAGGCATCCATCACAGGCCAGAGCCCTGATGGCCCAGTCACCTCTGGAAAAGTCCTCCCTGGAAGTGTGCCTTCCTAATCTAGGTGGTTCTTCAGTGGGTCTAGTTAATAATTAAAATCAACCCTCATGAGTGTCTCTGGTAAACTCTCTCTCACTCCTATATCTTTCTTTTGTTACTCTTGGAATCTGACAATGAGAAAGCAAATGCTCATGTCATGTGACCTCCCTTAGGGCATCTTTGTGACCTGGAAGAATTTCTGGTCTGCCACGAGTGGCCAGCTTTCTAGAGTATTGATAAATCAAAGACAATTTGGGCAGAAAAGAGAAGCAGACACTGTGTGTCCAGCCAATTAGCAGTGTTCCCAGGGCCTTCTCAAGTGAGCATCTTCATTGTAATGATCCAGGGCTCATGAACCCCTCACATGCATTGCCTTGGAGACAATTTTCTTTGATTCACTCAGAGCAATACATCAGGTGCCAATTTGGCTATGTGCAAAGCTAAGTCCCGAGGATATTGCCCGTTAAAGACTGGACTCAAGTCCCACCCATTCTGTACCTGCTAGCTTAGGCAGCAGGCTTTCTCACCTGGAGTTACAATCTTTGCAGGATGCCAGGAACCTGTCATCCTAGTGTGAGATACAGAGGGGTCAGTGTTTTCTTTAAAAAATTATTTTTATTAATTTCAAGTGTGTGTGTGTGTGTGCGCGCGCGCGCGTGTGTGTGTGTGTGTGTGTGTGTGTGTGTGTGTGTGTGCGCGTGTGTGTGCGCATGTGAGTGAAAGTGTCCAACTAGAGGTACTGGATCTCCCTGGAGCTGGAGTTCCAGGTGGTTGTGAGTTACCTGCTGGGAGTCAAACTCACCGAGGTCCTCTGTCAAAGCAAATGCACTTTTACCTGCTGAGGTTGAACCATCTCTCCAGTTCTGTGTTTTAATCAGGGTTCAAGGATCTCAGAAATCAGAAGCCCACTCAGGAGAGATCAGCCACAGGGTTTGTTGTAGGTGAGCTCAGGATTCTACATAATGGATAAGCAACCAGGATTTGAGAGATCCAGTGAGTTACCGGGCAGCTACTCAGCACTTTGACTCTAGGGTTTTCAAGGTCCTTTATGAGCCGCTGTAACTCCTCCCAGATTGTGACTTTGGGCCATGGAGTTGATGAACCTTTCCACTTTCAATCTGTGTATGGTGAGGGGTCTAGCTGGGCCTAGGAGTCTTTGGGAGGAACTAGTGAGACAGATTGAGTAAGGGAAACCAATAGTGGATGCTGGAGAAACCCAGGCTGGCAGTGGAACACCCTGACTTCCTGTAGACCTGGAGAGGAGGGGACAGTCAGCATTACTGAACACTTTCAGGGATATAGAATGGGAGGCATCATGGCCTAGGGTGGAGGATGACAGCCTTAGCCAGTGGAGCCTGGAAGAGAGGGAGCTTAGGCGATTGGTTCCCTTGCTTCTCTCTGCTGAGTCTCCCAGGTGTTTCCACAGTTGCCATATTTAGGTAGCTAAGCTACCAGAATCCAGGTTGGAGGTGAGCAGCCAGTGATGAATTTACAGATATGGAACAGGAGAGGGAGAAACAGAGAAATGTCATGGTGACCTTAATGTGGCCTCTCATTCCACTTTCAACTGCCCTAGAGAGGGCATCCAGTTGGAGTGGTTCTTATGAAGGCAACACCAGAGGAAACTTCTGAGATGAACACTATCCCTGTTTCCAGGATGAACACACCAAGAGATGCATGCCCAAGGGACCACAGACCAAGATACCAGTGGTACTGCGTCACAAATGACCAAGACCCATGAGCTAAGGTGAGTGGTTTTCCCTGGCTGTTTTCTCACAGATGTTCCTACCTGGGCTTAGGGGTCACAAATAACCAAGACCCATTAACTAAGGTGAGTGGCTTTCCCTGGCTATCTTCTCACAGAATGTTGTGTCTCTCTACAGGCTTTAAATAGGTATCCTACGTGTATCTCTTCATAAATCATCAAAGTATTTTTAAAATAATGAAGATTTACATATGAGCACTTGAGTATCTTTCCAAGGGTGTTCCAGTCCACAGAGCACTATTCCTGATATTCTGCTGGACCTACTATGGATTCTGAGCTTGCATCCATGACTCTATAAAGGTCCTCTCCACCTGAAATCTTATGGCAACATTCTTCTCTGCCAGGGCTTTTCTGAGAAATTTTAGGCAATGTGGAGTCTCTAAAGAAGTGGTTCTTCCCAATTCTGTGGCCTTTAATACAGTTCTTTATGTTGTGGTGACCCCCAACCATAAAATTATTTTCACTGCTACTTTATAACTATAATTTTTGCTACTGTTATGAATAGTAATGTAAATATCTGATATGCAGACTATCTGCTATGTGACCCCTGTGAAAGGGTCATTTGACTTCCAAAGGGGCCCACTGTTAGTTTTTAAGCGGCGCTAGGAACACATCCTGAACACGACAAGACCACAGAAGAGTTTTATTAAAGAGGATAGAGGTGACAGGCCTGTGTGAAACACACGTGGGTGAGGAGATAAGGGGGCCTCGTGCAAGATGGCACCGGCTTTTTAAAGGTTGGGCCGCGCATGTGTACAGGAACTCCTGTGGGTACTCCACGCATGCATGTGTGTAGATTACATGGCTGAGCATGCTGTTTATGCAACCACGTAAAGCCACAGAGTCCCGGTCCCATGAGATGTCTGACCTGGAGATGGCTATTCTGAACCGGAAATAGTTAGGCAGTCCGCTGGGCAAGCCCAACCGTGTGGACATGTAATTCTCCATCATTCCCGACTCATATGTTTAAAAAAAAAGAAAAAAATGTGGATAGATGGGTGTGGGACGCCGTTTCTCTCAAAGACTGCTTCAGGCTGAATGGTGGATGTTGATTGGTTTTTGGGGGAGATGGGGAAGCTGCCTGAAGTCCTGGGATGCAGTCCTGTAGCTGTGTTCATCCTCCATGGTGTGGCTGGTCCTAGGATGAAGTCCTGCAGCTGTCCGTCCTCCATGGTGTGGCTGGGAACCTTCTATCTGACAAAACACTGGTGACATAAAAAGCTTAGAGAAAAGACTCATTATTATTTTGTTTTTGGAGTTGACATTTATCTGAGGTAGATCTGGCCCGTCCAGATGGAGACAAAACACTTATCTGAGGTAGATCTGATCTGTCTGGTTGGAGACAAGACACTTATCTGAGGTAGATCTGGTCTGTCTGGTTGGAGACATGCTAAAGGTGGCTGTGATGTTTTAGTACTCTGCTTGGTTTTCTTTTACCTGAGACAAGCCTTATTCGAAGTGGTTTATTTAAGGCACCTGCTTGTTTTGTTAGTTTAGCATTTGGGATACACAGGTGATCAGTTATTGAATACTGAACAGTGATAGACTGTTATATCCTTACCGCCTGGATATTTTGATGGTCCCTTTTGCCTCCAGCTCTATGTGGCCCTAGTTGGGAAAGGAAGAGGTGACACCTTATTCCTCTGGAATTGGTGACAAGGCAGTGGATCCTGGTATCCGCTGGAGCTTGAGAGTGCAAGGCCCTGTTTGTTTTACTGTATATGAGGAGAGATTTTTCTGGGATGGCAGTGAGATAAAAGGTTTTAGATGAGACAGGTGGACCCAGTGAGGAAAGCCCTCGAGTTTAGCAGCTGTTGGAGTCACAAGAATTACCTTGAAGGGTCCCTGCCATTTAGGGGAAAGGGGTGAAGGGCACTGGCCTGGAGGAAAGAAAAGAACCTGATCCCCGATGTGGATTGGAGATGGACAATGATTGTCACATGGCTGGGGTAATGACCAGTCTGCATAGCTCCATAGGATAGACCTTACGTGACATAAGAGAGGAGTTAACAGGCTATCTGGAACAGTTGGGGGGGGGGTTGGATAAAAGACCTGGTGCTAGAACTGGCCTTCCATACATTAGTTCAAATGGAGAAATTGAAAGAGGCTTTTTAGGAAAAGCCCTGAGCCTGAGGAGAGTTAGAGGCAACAATCTTACCCAGTCGAGGTGAAGCTCCTGTGACATCTTAGTAAGAATGGTTTTTAAAGACCGGTTGGTACGTTCCACCTTTCCTGAGGATTGAGAACGGTATGGAATATGAAAATGCCAAGGGATGTTAAGAGCCTTAGCTGGTGTCTGAGAAATCTGAGAGGTGAACTCCGGGCCATTGTCAGACTGAAGGGAAGCAGGAACCCCAAACCGAGGAATGATTTCTCGGAGAAGGAGGTCTGCAACTGTCTGCGCCCGCTTATTAGAAACCAGATATGCCTCCACCCAATTTGAAAATGAGTCCACCATCACGAGGAGATATTTAACTTTCCTGATGGTGGGCATATGGATAAAATTGAGCTGCCAGTCAGTCCCTGGAAGGGGACCTCTAGCCTGGTGGGTGGGAAAAGGCTGACTCCTGTACTTGGTATTGGGATCTGTTTTTTGGCAGATCTCACAAGAGGCAGTAATAGTTTTTAAAAACTGTAAGTCCTCAGAAGTGGGCTGCAGGTGAGCCTTTATGAATTGGGACAGAGCAAGATTATTAGGATGAAAGAGCTGGTGTAGGTAGGAGAGAATTTGCTTAGTGTCAGGAGTTTCCTGTGAGGGTGTAGGCTGTACTGTATGGATTCCCTGTGGTGGGTGAGGTGAGACTTGACCCTGGAGGGCTGCTGTCCTGGCTGCCTGGTCAGCTCGGTTGTTTCCTCTAGATATGATAGAGCTATCGGTCCGATGAGACCAGCAGTGGACAATTCCTATAGACTTAGGGAGGTGGGAAGCCTCCAGCATGGCCATTATTTGGCCTGAGGTAGATATGGATCCCCCTTTTGCTGTGAGAAGGCCCCGCTCCCTCCAAATAGCAGCGTGGGACAGGAGGATATGAAAAGCATATTTGGAGTCTGTGTAAATATTTAGAGATTGTCCCTGTGCCAATTAGAAGGCACAGGTGAGAGCTATCAGCTCAGCCTGTTGGTTAGTGGTGTGTGTGGGTAATGCCTGTGCTTCTATTATCTTAGTATCTAACACTATGGCATAACCCGCCTTACAGGTCCCTTCGTATAAAAAGGAGCTGCCATCTGTGTACCAGGTATAAGTGGCCTGGGGCAATGTGCCCTCCTGTATGTGTGAAGGGTGAGATAACAGTTCCTCTAAGGTTTCAGTGCAGGAATGAGAAGGAGAATAGTCAGCAGTAGGTTCAGGGAGGAGGTTTGAAATATTAAGAGGTGGACAAGTCTGGAAAGTAAGTGTAGCATCCTCTAGTAATGCCACCTGGAGAGAAAGAACCCTGGAAGGAGGTAAAGTTTGTAAGCCTTTATAAGTAAAAAGATGGGACAGATTATGGTGAGACAAGACAGTAATGGGTGACCCAAAGCTTAGCTTCTTTGACTCCTGAATAAGGAGCTCTGGAGCTGCTAGGGTGCAGATGCACGGCGCCCAGCCCTGACTGGTAAGGTCTAACTTCTTTGACAGATAGGCTACAGGTGCAAAGGAGGGCCCTAGCTGATGCCCTAGAGTTCCCAGGGCAAATACCTCTTTCTCTGTTACATAGAGGGAGAAGGGATGGGTTAAGTCTGGAAGATGAAGTGCTGGGGCCTGAAGAAGAGCCTGCTGGAGCTTCTGGAAAGGTTTAGTGACAGGATGGAGGAGGGGCTCATGTGGCGAGCCCTGAGCTGTCTCGTATAAGGGGCGAGTAAGGAGAGAAAAAGATGGAACCCACGACCGCAGGAAACCAGCTATTCCTAGGAAAGACAGAATCTCTTGCTTAGTAGAAGGGACTGCAAGAGACTGGATTAGACGCTTCCTGTCTACAGTAATAACCTTGTGGGTTGGAGTAATAGTTAGACCCAAATAAGCGACCTGGGGAGTTGACAGCTGAACTTTAGAAGTAGATACCCTGTAACCTCGACTGGATAAGAAATTTAGGAGGGCAGAGGTGTTAGTTTGGCTAACCTGCAAGGATGGGCTACAGAGTAAAATATCATCTACATACTGTATTAGTTTAGAGTCAGAGAGAGACAGAGAAAGCAGGTCAGAGGCCAGAGCCTGACCAAATAGGTGTGGGCTGTCTCTGAATCCCTGTGGCAGAACAGTCCAGGTCAGCTGCATGGACAGGTGAGTGTCAGGGTCAGTCCAGGTGAAAGCAAAGATATTCTGAGACTGAGCACTGAGAGGGATAGAAAAGAAGGCATCTTTGAGATCTAGAACAGAGAAGTGAGAGGTTCCTGAAGGGATGGTGGACAGGAGAGTATAAGGGTTAGGCACTACAGGGTGGAGGGGGACCACTGCAGAGTTAATGAGCTGGAGGTCTTAAACCAGGCGGTAGGTTCCATTAGACTTTTTAACTGCAAGTATGGGAGTGTTACAAGGTGAAGAGGTTGGGCGGAGAAGCTTTATGCTGAGAAGGTCAGAAATGATAGGCTTAAGACCCCTTAGGCTCTGGAGCGAGAGAGGGTACTGAGCTTGGGTGATATATCTGGTAGGGTTTTGTAGCTGGATAGTAATAGGCTGATGGTGTCTAGCAATAGAAGGGTTCTGGGTATCCCAGACCTTTGGGTCTACCTGAGAGGCTGGCAAGGGAAAAGAATTGTTAGAGTCAGTAGAGTGAGTGGCTAGGAGAAGAAGAGGAGCTGCTGGCGTGTCTGGGACAAGGTGAATGTGTGGAGTGAAAGAAATGGACGCTCCTACCTTAGCTAGAAGATCCCTTCCCATGAAAGGTACAGGGCAGCTTGGTACCACTAAGAATGTGCGTGTGAGAGGGATGCCTCTGAAAATGCAGTTGAGCGGTGGTGTCTGGTGAGACAATAGGGAGACGAGAAAGAGAGGTAGGCCCCCAAAACTCTCTCAGGACAGAGTAGGTAGCTCCGGTGTCCAAAAGGAACGAGATGGGGTGCCCATTTACATTTATTACTACCCTAGGTTCCCTGTGTGAGATGGGAGTGGCTGGGGCAGAAACTGGGCAGCTTCAGTCATCGCTGTAAGCCAAGCCTACAAAGTCAGCCGGAGGGTGGTCTTCGTTTGGCGTTCCTATGTCACTTGGGACATTAGGACAGTCAGCTGACCAGTGACCCTTTTGGCAACATTTTGGACAAGGCCTTGTTGGTGCCCTCTGTTGGGCAATGGTGCAGGCCCGGGCCCAATGGCCTTCCTTCCCACATTTGAAACAGGGACCAGACGGCTTTTGGGGAGCCGGTCGGGCAATGTTTGCCAGAATCTGGTAATGTTTCTTTTGAGCTTTTTCATCTCTCCCATGGTACACCTTAAATGCTATCACCAGCATATCTGCCTGCGGGGTCAGAGGGCCATTCTCTAAACGTTTAAGTTTATCCCTAATATCGGGGAAGCTCTGTGAGACAAAGTGGGTCATTAGGCGCCTGCCCTCAGGGCTCTCTGGGTCTAAGCTAGTGAACTGAAGTAGAGCCTTGGTGAGCCGCTCTAGGAAGTGAGACGGATTTTCGTCCTTATCCTGAATTATCATTTTTAGTTTTTCATAGGTTACTGGTTTTAGGGCAGCCTTACAGAGGCCTGTCAGGAGACAGGTGATAAACCTATCTCTGGCCAGGATTCCATGCTGAGTATTATAATCCCAGTGTGGTTCCTGGTCAGGAACCGCCTCAGCTCCTAGAGGATGTGAGGGGTTGGTCTGGTGAACTTCATCTGCATGAGTTCTAGCCTGTTCCCATACTCGCCTGCGCTCCTCAGGGAGTAGATTATTGGAAAGTATCATGTATATGTCATGAAAAGTGAGACTATAGGATTGAGTTATATATTGAAACTATTTAATGAAGGAAGCAGAATCAGAAGTATAAGAATCCAGCTTAGCTTCTATCTGAGAGAGTTCTGTGAGAGAAAATGGAACATGAACCTTAATCAGTCCGTCCACACCAGCCACCTCTCACAAAGGAAGAACAGTGGATGGGTTTGGATGGCTGGAATCAGGCACTTTAGCAGTTTGAGAATGTGTAGTAGGCAGAGTGAAAGTTGGAGCCAGAGCAGGGCCTCTGGAAATGGCCGCTACCAAGGAAGAAGAATCCAGAAGGGGATCTGAAGGAACAGACACCCTAGGAGTAGGAGCCGGAGGAGGCATAGGTGGAGGTTCCTTAGCAGGATCTAGAGTCAAGAGATTCCGGAGCCAGAGAATCATCAGGTTTAGGCATAGCTAGGAGCACATGAGCAGGAGAGAAGGAGTCCAGAAGAGAAGGCTTAGCACTGAGGAAGAGGAAGCCAATGACATAGGGCAACTCTTTCCATTTGCCTGTTCGCTGTCAGAAATTAGATAACTCCTGTAAAATATCGGGATCTAAGGAGCCGCTCAGCGGCCATTTTTTATTATTTTCTAAAGCATATTTGGGCCATTTCTTAGTACACAGATGGATAAGCTTAGGAATCTTTAAGTAAGGCATTAAGGTAAGAGGCTTCAAAGCCTCAAGAAAGCAGCCTAAAGGAGAATTAGGGCTGATTGAGTTGGAAGCCTTATTTCCCATGTCTGCAGTGCAGAGGCAAAAATAAAAAAATTAAAAAAAAAACTGCGATCCAGAGGTCTGATTTGGGGCGTCCCCAAATATCAAGCGTGGATCTACTCGGGCACAAGCCGCCTTATCAGCTTGTCAGCCAATAAGCGGGGGCCCTGCTCTGTGAGACAAGGACTCCCCGGGAGCCCTTAACGCCCAGCCACCCTGTTGGCCCGAAGAATGTGCGGCTTCACACAGCCCCCAGGACGCACCCGACGGTGGGCCCTTCGCGAAATATCTCAAGCTGCAGACGTGGGAGGTGGCTGGAAATCTGGGCCACGATGGGGGCCGGCCGTAGCCAGTAAAGACCGTGGCCGGGGGTTCCCCTGGTTTCAAGAATAACCAGTGAGGTGCCGGACACTCAACAGTTGTTTTCACGGATTCAGGAATCCATTTACGCTAGCCGAAAAGGAGAAAACTCACCAATCAGAGGAGTGGTGTTGCATGTGGATTTGTGCGACCAGGCTAATGGAGAGTGATCTGTCGTGAACGGAGCAGAGTTCCCGGTGTGTGTAGCGCAGTTTCCATCCCGGTTCCCAGGTTTCCAGGCGCAGAGCGCCTGGAAGCGCCCGTTCCGCACAGCACCAAAATGTTAGTTTTTAAGCGGCACTAGGAACATGTCCCGAACACGACAAGACCACAGAAGAGTTTTATTAAAGAGGACAGAGGTGACAGGCCTGTGTGAAACACACGTGGGTGAGGAGATAAGGGGGGGCTCGTGCAAGATGGCACCGGCTTTTTAAAGGTTGGGCCGCGCATGTGTACAGGAACTCCTGTGGGTACTCCACGAATGTGTGTAGATTACATGGCTGCGCGCGCGCTTTACGCAACCACGGGTCCCGGTTCCATGAGATGTCTGACCCAGAAATGGCTATTCTGAACCGGAAATAGTTAGGCGGTCCGCTGGGCAAGCCCAACCGTGTGTACATGTAATTCTCTATCACCCACAGGTCGAGAACACTGTTCTAAACCTTTACAAGGTTCACAGCCTGACCTTTACAGGTGTCTCACTCTTGATGTATGCTTGGACTATGCTTTTGACTTTGCTCTGGCTGGAGGCAGCATTGATACCGATATCAAGAGTCCTGTCTTCTTCCCAGCACAGGCCAACAATGGCTCAAGAGACTTCTAAGTAGAACCATACTCAGACAAGGGAGGCACTGGCCAGTGTTTAAAGGCCTGGGGGCATTCAAAGGAAGAGGCTCCTTCTGGGAGGATGTTCTCCTAGGTCTAATCTTTGGTGATGGGTGGACCCTTCTGAGAGGGCCATCTAAGTCCTGGTTGTACCACGGACAACACAGAGTCAAACTGGAATGTCTTAACGCCAAGGCATAGCCAAAGCTGTCTTGGCATGATTTAATCTTAGTTGGTTTATTGGGGGTAGTGCAATCCCTAGAGTTTGTCCAGAGGCCAGCATTCCCCGCTGTATATGATGCAGGGAATGAGGAGAGGCTTCTCAGCTGGGGAAGCAGCCATTCTAGCGTTAGCTGTTGGAGGCCAGACACCAGCTTTAAGGTCCTGGCTTGGAGCCTGCTGTCTAGACTGGGTCACCATCTGTGTGGGCTGTCGTCATATGGTCCTCTGTGCCATCTGTGTGCATGGTGGTGCCAGCCAGATATGGGGATTGGGTTCCAGCTGTGTCGACTGGATTGCTAGCCAGCTGTGTGAACTAGGCTCTGTCTGGGTCGACTGAGATGCCAGCCATGAAGATTAAGGTACTAGCCAATTGTACAGCTCTGGATGCCATTGTGATTTTTGTAGTGCCAGTCAAGTGTAGGGATGGGGATAGGTATGGTGCTCAATGTGATGGGAAGTCAGGTGTGGAGAGAGAGAGAGCCAGGTGTAGGGATGAGGAGCCAGATTGGGGGACAGGGACAGATAGGGGAATGGGAGATGAATGTGGGGATTGGGAGCCAGATATGGGAATGAAGAAGCGAGTGTGGAGACTGGTGTAAACTGGGTCTAGCTATCTTGACTTGGGATCCATCTGTCCAAACAAAAGAGCCAGCGGGGCCAAACGGAGACCGGAGGCCATCTCAGCTGCCTGCTCTCCCACACACGCTGCTGTTTGTGGATCAAGAAGTTTCAGTCAATCCAGGTCACTGACTCAAATCAGTTTTGCCTGGTGACTTCTGTTGCAGAATTGAAGATGTGTCCATCTGACAGGAAGAAAAGAAAATGCCCTTAAGAACAATAAAGTGTCATTAGGAATGGGCCAGATCTTTGAGAATCAGATTGTCTAGGCAAAGAATGACTATTTATGTCAGGTGTTTATTTGGTTGACAAATCTTTGTTGAATGCCTACAATGTGCCATTGTATGAACTATGTCACCAAAACCATGTGGCCTGGAGCCAAGATAAAGCACCTGGACTTGGTTTTATGTTTGTGGAATTCTACGAGTGTGGACTCCATGGCTGACACCAGAGAGGGCTAGGAGAGTCTGACCATCATCCTTCCTTCTCTCTAGTGACAGTCTTCACTCTCAATCGGGAGAACCTGGCGGCAGGACTGGGTCCATTCAGCAGCTGCCATGAGGAACCCCAACAGAGGCAATAATGGCAGAGACTAAGTGGGGGGAGTACCTAGTGGAGATGGGAGTTGCTAAGGGTAAGAGGCTGCTGCCCAGCTGAGGAGACCAGAATGGGTCTGCAGAGAGAACGAGTCCTTGACTTATCCAGGCATCTAGCTCAGTTGCTCCCCTTTCCAGTCTCACTCTAGAACTTTACTATATCACCTTAGAAGAAATACATTTGATGGTTGCTTCAGAAAATAACCAAAGGAAGATATATGTATAAATGCATGCATGCAAACACATAGGTGTGTACACACACACACAGTAGTTCTAAGGCATTCCATAGGTGTCTGAGTCCTATGCATGCCATAGTTCTTCCAACATATATATGTGTGTGTATGTGTGTGTGTGTGTGTGTGTGTGTGTGTGTGTGTGTGTGTGTGTATGTATGTATAGTAAGGTTTAATTTATAATTAGATATGGCAAGAAACTAATAATAACTAATGCTAACAAATATATTAAAAGTTATGTGAATGTGGTCTTTGACTATGCTGTACTATACTTTTAGACTGTGCTTATCCATAAGAAGTTGAAAACACAGAAGAGAAGAACTTAGATGGAAGAATGCCTGTATACTCACTTCTTTAATTTAAAAAAATTTTGTGCATGTATGCTTATATACCATGTGCGTGCAATGCCTACAGAGGCCAGAAGAGGTTGTCAGGTCTCTTGGAACTGGTGTAATAGATGATTGTGAGCTGCCATGTGAGTGCTGGGAATTGAACCCAGGTCCTTTGGATGAACAGCCAGTGCTCTTAACTGCTGAGCCACCTATCCAACCCCTTTATAGTCAATTCTTGCTATGCATGGAAGTTCATGTTCTACAGAGTGACCACAAACACTTCTGCACCCCATGGGGAGACACAGGCTTCTGCCTCTGCAGCCCAATCCCAGGTCAAGGAACCCATCAGCACATTGCCTTTTATTGTTTTTCTCTTAAATGACAAGTTACAGCTGGGTGGTGGTGGCGCAGCACTCAGGAGGCAGAGCCAGGCAGATCTCTGTGAGTTTGAGGCCAGCCTGGGCTACAGAGTAAGTTCCAGGAATGGCGTAAAGCTACATAGAGAAACCCTGTCTTGAAAAACAAAAACAAAAACAAACAAAAAACAAAAAACCTGACAAGTTACTTAATATATAGCTATTGATGAACATTGAGCTCACAGCCAGTAGTACAACTCACGCTTGAGTGAAGCTGTCCTAACACACGTGTCTTTTCCTGTCAGACACACCACAGGCTTCTTGTATTTAGGAACAACAGGCCTTGTTTCACGACATGCTTGGGACTGTATTAAAGAACAAAATGGCAGAGGAGAGGCACCAAAACACAGAAGAAAGTGCCACTGAGTCAAATGGTGGTGAGGACACTGTTTACAGTGTGGCAGAGGATGACCTGCTAGACCTCTCCAGGAAGACATGTGCATTGTTGAAAGGAAGGGCTTGCTGTTTTACACATGGCTGATAATAATGAGGTTCAACTGTATAGTATGTATAGGCATGCTTGTATGCCCATATGCATACACACACATACACAGAGAAACACACACAGACATTCACATAGACACATATACACATAGGCACGTACACAGACACATACACACATGTTCACACACACGCGCGTAGATGGACGTACACAGACACATAGAAATATACAGACAGAGAAACAGACATACATACATATACATGCAAAAGCACATACACATGCACACACAGACACATATACACACAGACATATAGGCATGTATACAGACACACACATGTATACACACACATACACATACACATAGATGGACATATGCAGACACATAGAAATATGCAGACACATGCAAAAACAGATGCAGACATACACACATGTGCAAACACACACACACACATAAACATGTGACTTATTATTCTGGTCCTCTACCTAGAAGTAGAAAGCATCAATTAGACACAACCTAGCAAAGCTGAGTTTGTTGACATGTGCTTATAATTCTAGCAACCAAAGACAGGAGGGTCTTGACTTGGAGGCCAGCCTGGGCTGCATAGACACTGTCTCAAAACAGAAATGAAAAATAACATGAATGTTCTCTAACATTCCATAGTGGAGTCCTGTGAAGATGAGACCTGCTTCATACAAGTTTTTTTTTTTTTTTTTTAATGAATTTCAATGATCTTGAGTGTGGTAAGGGAATGGTGGATCTTGGTGTTTCTGTCTACAGTCCTATAGTCCTATTTGGCTTGGTAGGAGATGCACTATTATATTTTCTTAGGGTAGACTCTAGGAAGAACTTACCAATTCTTCACAAGAGGGTAGTAAATAGTAACACAAAGCAGAGCCTAGTGTGATCACAATTTGCTTGGAAATGAATACTTAGGAAACAACAGGTGCCGGGCCTTGCAATGGCCTGGGAGAGGGGAGTCCTACAGATGCTCAAACAACTCTGGTGCAAAGTGTGGGGAGACCATTGGGGCCCATCCTAGTATAGTGCACCCACTGGACACTGGGAAGACCCTCCCTGTCTCTGCCCTACTATTTTTCTGCTTCCATAATGAGGCTACAGGGCACGCTCTCAACCACCTAGCCAGAGTGTCACAGAGAGGGAGAAACCCAGTGGTTATGCATCCAGGGCTCTGTCAGGCCCTAGGCCCTGGGTGAATAGAAAGGTATGTAAAGTGATCTTTTCTAGGTGTTCCTCTTTGTCGCTATCCAGGTGTGATGCTCTTATGTAGCTCCCTTTAGGTGAGCAAAAATGATTTGATGTTGGTGGTAAACCAATAATGGCAGCTGTCATTTTGAGTGTTGGTGAATACCAGGTTTGGGGCTGTTTTATTTTTTTGTATTAGCTTCATCAGAATAACAACATACTTAGGTTACTACCAAACATTTCATTTTGAAAAAAATTTTAAATGACAGAAAAACTGAAAGACAAGCATAGTGAGCAACTATATACTTACGTTGGGGTTCATCAATTAATACTTTGAAATATCTATCACCTATCTATCTATCTACCTATCTACCACCAATATGTATCTATGTATCTATCTATCATCAATCATGTATCATCTATCTATCTATCTATCTATCTATCTATCTACCTACCATCCATATACTTATCTGTCAATCATATATTTACCTCTCTCATCTCATTTTTTTGATGAATGACTTAAAACTATATTATGAACATGGAGTTATTTCACCAGTAAATGCTTCACCATGTATCTCCTAAGAATTAAAATCCCTCCCCTCAACACCCATAACAAAATTCCCATAATCAAAACATTTTACACTGACTCACTATCGTCTTATGTGTGCTCCATTTTAAAGTTTCATGTACTGAATCTACAAATATTTAACGAGACTTCAAAGAGATGGCAATATTCTTCTCTTCTTCTGTTTGTTCCTCCCCCAAAGCTATGATTTCTTCCTTCTTTAGATATTTTCTCCAGTTATGAATTCTATGTTGGTGGATAATTTGTATATTTTACTGTCTTTTAAAACCTACTTATCATTTATTAACTCAATTCTATGTAAGACACGGCTTTATTTTTCACAATTATGCTTTATGCCCCTCCCACTATGATGGTACATTTTGGGGGTGATGTCAGTATTTAGCACCAACACTATTATGATTGCATTATTTTTAGGCTGAGTTATTACATGGTGCCCTGTGCTTGCATTTCTTTTATTTTACAGTTGTGCTGGCTTAGGGTTGTCATGACTTGTCACTTATTTGGTTTTCTATGTAGGGATCACTATTTCATCCCAAGTTCTCTGACAGAATTATAATTTTCTTTTAAATGTGTTGGGCAAGTATTGAATTATGTGGTGGTGTAATTCTTTTCTTGGTCCTCCTGCTCTACCCTGGCCTGCCACTCATCTGTCATCCTGGACCATCCCTGGACCATCGAATGGGGAATTCCCTTAGATGACTCCTGAATTAAATTGTTTGTTTCCTGGATCTCGGGCATTCTCTTTGTTGATTTACCCTCTCACAATGGCAGCAAATACCCTTCAGTAGTTTTCTGAGTAAGGGCTCACAGCGGGCAGTATTTTTAAGCTTGTGTATGGGAGGTGCTTTTCCACTAAAGCTCGGTGGATGGCCTGACTGAATATCAAAGCGTAGAGTGGCTGCTGAGGTGTTCCTGCTTTATTTCCCTATTTCCGTGTTTCAGGGCCGAGGGTGAGGAGCCCCGTGCTGTTTTGATTCCTGCCTTTGGGATATCACGAGTGGAGGCGGTTTCCAACCAGTGTTGTGGCACCAAGTGACATTTTTACCCTAGGAGCTCAAGTGTTGACTTACTGCTTCAGTGACCCCGCCCTCTTGTTCTCACTTCCTGGAGGTCTGCTGTTCCGTTTCCCTGACTCTCATCTCCGAAGTCATTTGCTTCTCCCTGAAGACTCCTTCCTCTTAGTTTTACTGCCGTCTATTGAGTTGTTTATTTCTGCTACAATATTTTTAATTTTCAAGAACTCTGTTGAATGTTTCCTCTTTAATAATTGTATGTTCTGGTTAAGGATACAATGGTTCCGCCTTTATCTCTGAGGATATTAATTATACGGTTGTTTTCGCCTTCCCACATTGCTTCTATTTCCTCTGATTTTTTTTTTTTTTTTTTTTTTTTGTCTACTGGGTTTATTTTTAGTCTTCTGAATCCTTTTGAGAGAGGTTCTTCAAACATCTGGTAGACCTTGGTTGGCCTTTACCAGAGGGCGGTCTTAAAATTCTCTGTGGAAGCTTCCTATGTATGAGTTATGGGCTGGAGACTGTCTGTAGGATGCTGGGGCAGGGTAGGCTCCCATAAATGGCTTATGTAAAGATCTCTTCTATGGCATCAGCCAGTTGCTCCCTCTCCAGCCACACTATGGCTAGTTAAATTCTGTTCCTCTCATCTTCCCACATGAAGCAGAAGGCTGCCCACCATGTTTCCCTGGTACTCCTGACTGAACCCCAAAAGCAAGCAGTTTAGGCTTCCATACAGATGTTTGCCAGGACTGCCCCCACACATCAGGGGTCTACTCCGTACTCATTCTCTTGCTGTGTATCCTGGGCAGGGCTCGTGCCACCCCTGCTGTTGTCTCTCATGCCTCTTTTTGGCTTTCAGTAGACATCCTGTATTCTGTGACAACTGGGTTTCCTGCTTGCACCCCACAGACCCTGGTGTTTTACCAGGCTTTTTTTTTCTTTTATTATTCTCTTATCTAGTCTTGGTCTAGTTACTTGGTGAAACCTTAGCATTTTGGGATGATAGCAAGATAACAGTAATACTGTGTGTTTTCAGTTGCTATAGCAAAATTCCAGAGACTGGATAATTTATAAAGACTAGAGGTTATATGGCTCACGGTTCCAGAGGCTTAGGACTCCCAGAATACCATGTGTGCATCTACTCAGCAGGTGTCAAGGGTCTTCTTCCAGTGTCAGACCTTGGAGTGTCACGTGGTAAGACAGAGCAGGTATGCATCAGCTCAGATCTCTCTTCTTAGAAAGCTATCAACCCCATGTTGATTGCCTCATCTTAGTTACTTCTTCAGGACTCCACTTCTAAATACCATTAGGTATAAATTTGGGGATTAATATTCAACATGAGTATTAGCAGATTTATTCGAAGTATGGTCCTGTGATTCTCAGAAGTCAAGGAAATGTTTCAGATCATTGCAGGGATCTGATTCCAACTCAGGGACTTATCCTTTGACCAAGACTCATACAGATTCACAACTTTCCCCATCCCATACTGTCCATGATGCTTCTCAAGAATGGCAGACACAGTTATGCCACCAATTATCTATGCCCTCCTACAGCCAGGATGGACCTATTACCTAGAAACAGAAGGAAAATGTTGAGCATAGAAGCCTTTGGGCTTTCTTTGCAGTCATCTTGCTGGGGAGCTGTCAATTATAGGCAGAAGGTTCCAGATGGATTTAAGATTTCCTAGAGTCATTATACCTGGATGTCTTGAGTATATCACCAACAGACCAGGAAACTGCCAAGCTCACATGAATACATATTAACTAAGGCTGACATAACAATTATGCTTCCCCTCTGGTAGTAACTCTATGTGATGACTGGTGGCTGCATGGAGTGCTTATTAAGGCTGGGATGTCTTAACCAGGTTCAGCAGTATGAAAGGGTTCTGTGATCAATTAGTGATGCCTGCTATAGGCAGTTATATGCCAGCCCAGAACCAGGGGAAAGATGAAAGGAAAATGTTCTAAGACAGTGTTTCCCAAACTTGGCTGATGCTAAGAATTACCTAGAGGTTCTTGTTAAAAATAGATTCCAGGTTCTTTACCAGGAGATATGAATCCAAGTGCTCCAGTGTGGGAATCTGAACTTAATGAGCATTCCTGACAGGCAAGCCTAGAAGTATGATTCTGAGAGAAGGGCAGTGTTTAGGACTCCCTGCTGCCCAGAGGAGGATACACAGGAAGACGAGGCAACAAAAGTCAGTCCTGGTGGGGATGCTGGGGAGGAGAAGGGAGAATGGCTCAGCCAGGCAGACTGTTGTCAGGCACCTACACATACGTGAATGCCCCACATGAATCTTCAAATCTGAACCAAAGATCCCTGAGTTGCTACAGCTACTTGGTGCCAGCGCACAAGGAATAAGAAAATCTCCAAGTTTTAGAAACATCTTAGTATCTTGCTCAACTTCCTCATGTCTCCACCCAGATCTCTGCCTTGCTTCTGCCCACTCCCATTTGCAGTGTTCTAGAGAGGCCCTAGCAGAGTGTGGGTAACTGTGTGAAGAAACAGCAGCATCTGTTTGTAAGTCAGGAAAACCAAAGACTGAGAAGGAATGGGCTTTCTCCTGGACAACAGAAGTGTTTTCAGAGGGGGTTCATCAAATGTATTATGGGAGGAACCTTCCCTGGGACACTGAGCTGTGTAAATTTCATTAAGCTTGTTAACGGGGATCATTCCAGAAACTGGTCTCTTTACCTTCACAGTACAAGAGCTTCCATGAAGAGACACACTTAGTACATGGCACCTGCCCTTCTCACCTTCAACCACGAGCCACGAATGCTCTTGGTTAGGTCAGGGGAGTGCAGGTCTCACACACTGTACTTTTCATGTTCCTGTGACCGAATACCTGACAGAGACAACTTGGAAAACAAGGGAGGAAAGTTTGACTTGGGCTTGTGCTATCAGAGGGATTTTAGTTTATTACAGCAGCATATCTTTACAGAGTGACCCAAGAGGCAGAGAGGAGGCCAGAACCTTCAAATGCCTTCCCTAGTACCTTCCTTCTATTTAGGACTGGTGTCTCAAAGAATCCATAACCTCCCTAAACAGCTAGAGTCCAGCTAGAGTCTGCGAACCTGTGGGAGACACTTCAGATTCAAACCATAGTTAATGAAAAAAAAATCCACATGTCTATTATGCAACCAAAATAGCTGAGCACTTACTGAGTACTTGCTACGTATCATCAAGCATTTATTTGTTCGTTCATTTATTTATTTATTTATTTATTATTTATTTGCTAGCATATGTATATATCACAGTGTACAAATCAGAGGATGATTTGTAGAAGTCAGTTCTCTTCTTCCACAGTGAGGGTCCCTGGACTGGAACTGAGGTCATCAGGCTTGACAACAAGCACCTTTACCCACTTAGCCATCTCATGGCCCCACCACCAATTATCTTAAGCCTTCTATATATTAGTGCATTTCTTCCTCGCTAAACTTGATGATGAAGGTACAACTGTGATTCCCCATTTCGTAACTGTGAAACAGGGGCACAGAAATTGTGGCATTTTCCTAAGACCATAATTTCTGTGCCTCTATGTGAACTGGACCGACGGTTGCTGTGACAATCCGTTTCATAACTGTGAAACAGGGGCACAGAAATTGTGGCGTTTTCCTAAGACCATAATTTCTGTGCCTCTATGTGAACTGGACCTATGGTCAGTTCTGAGCTGCAGAAAGAACTTAGCACCTGTCTAGACTTCTCTTTCTTACTTTTTCTTTTGCTTACCCCAATGGAAACTGTGGTGATTTGAATAGAAATGGACTCCATAGGCTCATGGATTTGAATGCTTGATCATTAGTGAGCGGCACTTGACAGTGATTAGGAAGTAGGTGTGGCCTTCCTGGAGTAGGTGTGTCACTGGGGATGGGCTTTGGAGATTCAAATGCTCAAGCTAGGCCCAGTCTCTCTCTCCTTCCTCCCTCTCTCTCTTATTCCCCCCTCTTCCTGCTGCCTGTTGATCCATACGTAGAACTCTTAGCTACCTCTCCAGCACCATGCCTGCCTACATGCTGCCATGCTTACTACCATGATGATAATGGACTAAACCTCTGACTATAGCCAAGCCTCAGTTGAATGCTTCCTTTTATAAGCATTGCCATGGTCATGACATCTCTTCAAAGCAATAGAACATTGATTAAGACAGAAGCTAAATCTTACATGTGAGCTGCCCAACAGAAAGGCCCACATGGCAAGAAACAGAGATCCTCAATCCAACAACCTCAAGGAATGTGATCTTGCCAACAGCCCCATGAGTGAATTTACAAGTGACTGAACTTGGAGATGACTGAGCCCCAGTAGATGCATAAGAAACTTTGACCTGTGACTTATCTCATTTCTTACAGTTGAGGAGCCAGTGTTCTACAGTGTCATTAAGTAAAATGCATAGTTCACAGTAGGGTCACTCTCTGTGTTGTACAGTCTATGAGTCTTGGCATGTATCCATCATTACAGTTTCATATGCAAGTTTCACGGCCCTAAAACCTACTCTACTCCCCCTGTCCATTCCCAAACCCCAGCAACCACAGATTTCATGCTGTCAGTGTTCTTCCTTGTCCAGAATAACACATCATTGGAATCAAACAATATGGAGACTTTCCCATTGGCTTGTTTTGCTTTGCAGCATTTGATGTTCCTTCTTATCTTCCCACAGCTTGATAGCCCATTTATTTTTAGCACTGAATAGTTTTCCTTTGTATACATATATCATGATTTGTTCATTTATGTAGCTATTAAAAGACATCTTGGTTGTGACTAAGTTTCAGTGATCAAGAATAAAGTTCCTGTAATTATCTGTGTGGTTCTGACAAACTGTCTTTCAGAGTGACTGCACCATTCTACATTCCCATGAGCATTGAAGGAGTCTCTGTGGCTGCATGTCTGTTTTATAGGACTCAGGAAGTTCTATTGGCTTGTTCTTTAAAAATCAGGAATTCAATAACTCACAAGTCTCAGGATTTTCCTGAAATTTACCAAATGTACAAAGCACCTTCTCCCTTAAGGTTGTCTAAGACGGGAGAAGAAAGGCACTTTCTGATCTTTGCTGCCTGCTAGTTGTAAGGAGCTCCAGGGTTCCAACTTTTGTGAGCTGTAATCTATGTCAGTGATATAGATTCCTTTGAGTCACCCATGCTCCTGTAATTAAACCCATAACCTTATTAGTTTGCCAGTTTGGACTTTGGTGGTATTGTTATTTGGTCTGTGGTCAATTACCTGTCTAAGGTGAGTAGATGTTTGTGTATTTCTTCCAGGAATAGTGCCACACAACAATGCCCTTGTATGGTGATATTTTATTTGTGCTGAAATGTGATCTTATTTGTATGTTAATAAAGTTGCCTGGGGGTCAGAGCTAGTAGCAAGCCATTTAGCAGAAGTCTGGCAGTGGTAGCACATGCCCTTAATCCCGATCACATGACGGGCAGATCTCTGTGTGTTCAAGGATACAGCCAGCATGGAGACACACGTCTTTAATCTCAATACCAACCATAGAGATCTGGAGGTCTGTATAGACAGGCAGTGACGAGGAGGTCATGTGGTTGGGTTTACAACTAATGAGAAGGCAGAACAGAAAGTCAATAAAAAGACAGACACACAGGAAGTAGGTCTCTTTCTCAGAGGAAGGACGGCAGCGGCATCGGGTGGTAAGAAGGTGGTCTCAGCTCTTGGCTACTACTCTCTGATCTCTGGGCTTTTAACTGCATTTGGCTCTGTGTTTCTTATTTAATAAAACCATTTAGAATTAATATACCTTTGCCAGTATTAGATGATGTCAGTTCTTTGTATTTTTGTCCCCTCACAGGCATGCAGAGGCAGTCCTTTCTTTTCACTCGTAACTACTCACCTCCATGTAAAGTTGTGCAGATTCCCTGGGCTTGTCTGCCGTTTCCACACATTCTTCAGTGTATCCAATCATTAGCCTCTCTTTTAATTGGGTAGTTCATCATATTAGAGTTGACTTTTAGCATTCTTTGTGAATTTTGGATGCAAATCCCTTACCAGTCACATTTTTGGGTGTTTCTTACTTCTGTTCAGTAGTTTATCTTTTCCATTTCTTAGCAGTTTCTTTTTCAGAGCTACTTCCATTTTTTTTTATTCTTTCTTTTCATGTGTATGTGTGTGTAGTGATGCTGGGAGTCATCCTGGATCACTCTCCACCATATTCACTGAGGCACGGGCTCTCAATGTGTACCTAAATTTGTTTTCATAAGCATTGATGTCCAGTTGTCCCAGAAATCATTTGCTGAGAAAAATATCCTTTCTCTATTGAATTACAGTTACTTCTCTGTTTGAGACCAATTGACTATGCATTTGTGGATCTGTTTGTGAGCTCTTAATTCTCTTTTAACTTGTCTGTCTATATTTTCACCACTACCATGCTGTCTTGATTATCATAGCTTTTCAGTACTTGATGAATTTGGTCAGCACATTTCTGACTTTTGTTACCTTTCTGTACTGTGTTGGCTATCCTGAGCCATTTGCTTCTCCATGTAAGTTTTAATAATAGTCTGTCACTAATCACAAAACATTGGAATTTTTGACTAGGTTTGCAATGCATCATAGATCAGATTGAAGAGAATGGACATATTTAAAACAACCTTATTGAAATATAATTCACATACAAACAACTAACTCAAAAGGTAGCATTCAGTGTATGTATGTATTTATGTATTGAAAGGTTTGTACAATTGTCACCATGGTCTAATTTTAGAGTGTTTTGTCCCCTTCCAAAGAAACTCTATCCTCAGTTACTCCTCATAACCATGCCTCTCTGTCTTTATAGATGGACATTTAGTTAAGTGGCAATTTAGTTTGCCACTTAGTTTGGACATTTCATTTAAGTGGCAATTTCAAATAAATGCAATATGTGGTCTTTGTGACCATCTTCTTTCATTTAACATCGTGCTTCAAGATTCATCACATCACAACATGGGCAGCTATGTCATTTTGGTATCCCACTAGCCATGGGTTAGCCATGGAATATCCAATTTTACCACATCCTTGTAAGCATTTGTTTTGTGCACACGTGCATGTGTGTGTGTGTATGTGTGCATATGTGCACACATGTGTGTGTATATGTCCTTACCCATCATATACATATAGAGGCCTGGTGTTGGGTGTTTTTCTCAATCACTTCTCCACATTAGCTTTTGAGGCAGGGTCTCTCACTGAAACCAAACAGCCATTTTTGGCTAGACCAGCTAGCCAACATGCCCCAGGGGTCTATCTGTCTCTGTCCCACTGGACTGGGGCTACAGATGTGGGCCACTATGGCTGGTTTTTTATGTGGGTGCTGGAGATATGATCTTCATACTTGAGCAGCAAGCCCTTGAGCAGCTGAGCAATCTCTGCAGTTCTGTTATGGCTTGGGTTTTAAATCATAGCCACCCTAGTAGGGGAAATGGTGTCATTGTGGTTTTGACTTGTGTTTCCTTAATGAGCAATGATGCTAAGCACCTATTATGTGCTTGTTGGCCATTTGTGTATCTTAGAAAAATTACTGCTCATATCATTTGCTCATTCTAAAATTGAGTTATTTATATTTTTATCCCTGAGTTATAGGAGGCTTTTGAACTATATTATGGATCCAATTCTCTTATTAGATAAATGACTGGCAAATATTTCCCACCATCCTGCAAATTGTTTGTATTTTTCACTTTCCTGATGGTCATCTATAGCGCCAATAGTTTTAATATTGATGTATATTCTAATTTTCCTACATTTTTATCTCACAGCTTATGTTTTATTATAATATCTAAAACACTATCACCAGTCTAAGGTGACACAAATTGACTTTCAGAGTTTTTGAGTGTATGTTAGAAATCTCTGATCAATTATCAGTTTTATGCTAACTTTGTCATTGAGGTGGGAGTGAAATTTATTCATGTGCACTGGGGAAATCCAGTTGTCTCAGCTGCACTTGCTGAATGATTGCATCCTTGCTGTTGAACTGCCTTGGTCCTTTTGTTGAAAATGTACTGACTGTTAATATGAGGGCTTATTTCTGTCCTACCAAATCTGTGCCTCTGGCTTCTTTGTCTGTCTTTATGCCAGCACTACACTGTCTTGATTGCCCAGAAATTCTGTGTCAACTTTTGGAATCTCAAAATTTGATTCTTCCAATTTTGCCTTTAAAAAAAAATACTTCCTAGCTATTTCCTACTCTTGAATTTCCATATGAATTTGAAGCTCTGCTCTCCCGGGTCTGCCAAAAACAAGCAGGCAGTTTGACAAGGATTATGGAAAATTGATACGTCAATTAGGAAGCATTGCCCTCTCTGTAGCATCAAGTCTTCCAATCCACGAGGTCACTCCATTGCCTTAGAGATGATTTAATTTCTTTTCATTTCTGTGGTTGTACAAATCATCCCTTTTCTTAATTTTATTTCTAAGCATTTTATTCCTTTGGATGATACTATGAGCAAATTTTTTCCTAACTTCATTTTCAGAATGGTTATTGCGGTAATAGAAAAAAAAAATGTGTGAGTGAGTCATGTGTCCTATATCCTTATTGAACTCTCTTTGCTAATTCTAATAGTTCTAGTGGATTACATATGTATTTAAATGTATGTCCACATGTCCACATGGATGCATGCACATATGTGTACATGCATGCCATCTGGAACAGAAATGCTTTGATTTCTTCTGTTTCAATTCGCCTTTTCAAAGCACCCTTTCATTCATTTTCTTGCCTAATTACTGTGGCATAAAACTTGGCAATGGTCCTGAATAAAGGTGGTAAAGATGAACATCTTTGTCTTGTTCCTAATCTAAGGGGAAGAGCACCCAGACTTTCACCATAAAACAGTCTGCCAGCTGAGGCTTTTGCTTAGGTACCCCTTTAAACCAAATCAAGGAAGTTTTTCTATTTCTAATTTGTTCAGTAATTTTAATATGAAACAACATTGGAGAGGGGGTTAGAAAGAAACAGGAAGTCTGCTGTGAAAGTGTGTCCCCTGGAAACATCAGGGAAGCGTCACCCAGGAAATCCCAACAAGGCAAACAGGGAGGATACCGATGGACATGTTGTCACAGAAGGAGGAAAGCTCACTGAATTCCAGCACTAGACAAGAGACCACAGGCAGCTCAGGAATGCTGAGTGGGAGAAATAACATTCCCCAGGCTACAACCCTTAGCTGGTTATCTGATACCACGTGCTCAGCCCTGAAATAATGATACGTATAAATAACATCACATGGACTGAGCAGGTTCTACTTATGCACTTAGGAATACATATGGAACATGAGTAAAGATAAAGAGGCCATGAATTTGAGAGAGAGAGAGAGAGAGAGGGAGAGAGCGCAAAGTGGAGTACATGGGTGGGATTGGAAGGAGGAAAGGGAAGGGGAAATAATGTAATTAGGTTTTAATTTAAAAAAATATTAAGTATAACAAATAAGTAAGCAAGCAAATGAAAGAATATTAGGGGCTGGGGAACTGGTCAGTAGGTAATGCTTGGTGGGCAGAGATGGGGTCCTGAGTTTGGATCCCTAGCACCAAGCATGGGACCTGTAATTTCAGCTCTGAGGAGAGGAGGAGGGTATAAACAGCAGAACACTGGGGGTTGACAGACAGCCAAGCTAAAAGGAGTGAGCTCTGGGTTCAGTGAGAGACCCTGTCTCAAGGGAATAGCATGGAGATGGCTGGAACTCCAACTCATTTGACTCCCACAAAGCTTGCATGGACACATGCTCATGGGCTCTCTCTCTCTCTCTCTCTCACACACACACACACACACACACACACACTATTAGATCCTGTCAAATACTTTTCCATGTATTTTGAAATGAGACTTTTGTTCTTTATAAATTTGGTATATTACTTAAGTTGAGTTTCAAATACTAACTCACTTTCATTCCTAATAGAAATCCCATTTAACTGTGGTGTATAATCCTTTTTATAGGTTGCCGCAATTGGTTTTCTAGTATTTTGTTAAAAATTTATACAAATGGCTCAGTTGTTGAGAGCATGTACTATTGTTGTAGAGAATCCAAATTTGATTCCTAGCATTCATTTCAGGCAGCTCCTGACAGCCTGTAACTCAAGCTCCAGGGACCTCTGGCCTCCTAGGGCACCCTGCACACACACACACACACACACACACACACACACACACACGCACACACACACACACACACCCCAATATATACAATGTAAAATGATAAAATAAATCCTTAAAAATTTAATACAAATATGTTCATAAAGGTGATTTGTAGTTTGTTTTTTTCTTGTGATATCTTTGTCTCATTTTGAAATCAGGGCATATTTGTGTCATATAATGAGTTGGGAGGTGAGGCTCCTGTTCACTTTGGGAAGATTCCATGAAGGATTGGTGTTCCTTGGCTGACAGAAGTCACCAGATGGTGACTTCTGGGGAAGCCATCTGGAACTGGCCTTCTCTTTGTAAGAGGTTTCAAATTTGATAATTTTATTTCTTGACTTACCATGGATGCTATTCACATTTTCTACTTTTTGGGTTAGTTTTAGTAATTTGTCTTTTTAGAAATTTGACAATTTCTCTTAACTTATTACATTTGTTGGCATACAGTCAGTTTTAGAATTTCTTTATAATTCTTTTTATTTCTGTAAGAAAAATAACCTCTTCTTGATTTGAGAATTCATTTCTGTCTTGGTTCTTTTAGCTTCAAGCTTGCCAATATTACTTATTTTTTCCCCCAATACATTACATTTTAAGAAATATATTACTAATTGAGACAGGTTCTCAGGTAGCCCAGGCTGACCCAGAATTTTCTATGTAGCTGAGGATGATCTTGTACACCTGATCTTCATGTCTCTACCTCCCCAAAGCTGGGATTATAGGATAACATCGCCATGCCTGGTTTGATGTCATGCAGGGGATTTGTGCATGATAGGCAAACACTACTAACTGAGCAATCCTCAGCACAATTTTACACACACACACACACACACACACACACACACACACACACACACACATCTGTGTGTGCGTGCATGTGTGGAGAGGCATACACACACATGGTATGGCACCTGTGCAGGGGTTAGTGAACAATCTTGGGTGTATGTCCTTGCCTCCCATCTTGTGAGGGACAGTTTCTATTGTTATTGTTGCCTCTGCATACTTCTGCCTAGTTGACCTGCAACCTTCCAGGGATTCTTATCTCTCTCCTCCTCTCATCTCACCGTAGAAGTGCAGCAAGTTCAGATATGCACTACTGTGCCTGATTTTATGTGGATTCTGGGATTCTGGACATTCCAACTTGATGGCAGGTACTTTACCCACTGAGCTGCCTTCCCAACCCTTGATACTTTTTAAAGGATCATCATTTGATTCTAATTTTCTCTGTTTTTCTATTCTGCATTTTATTTTTCACTCTGGTCCTTATTATTTCACTCTGTTAGCTTCATGTTCAGTTTTCTGTTAGTGTTTGGTTTCTTAAGGAGGAATTTGAAGCTGTCAACAGTTCTTTCTTTTGGATTTAAGGGCAAGTCTTTACAGCTATGAATTTCCCTCCACGTGCTTCTTTAGCTGCACTCTATTAGTTTTGGTATGCTGTACATTTGTTTCCATTCCTCACAAAGTATTTATTATTTTCCCTGTGACTTTCTTTTCCTTCATTGCTTGGTTAGCTGTGTGTTATTTGATTACTACATTTTTGTTAAATCCCCCAATTTACTTCTGTTTTGATCTTTAATTCTGTATGGTTGGAGAACACATTTTTCTTTTTTATTCCAATCATTTAATTGGAATAGTTATTAGCCTTAATTTATGGTCTAGCATAAGGTCTCCCCTAGAGAGTGATCTGTATGCCCTTTGAAGAATGCTGGCATCATGCACCATGTTCTGCAGTGTTTGGGGTCTAGTTGGCTTCTTGCATTGGCTTCTTGCATTATCTCCTTTATTCTCAGCCTCCTGCCTAACTGTTCTACTGACTATTGAAAACTACCTTTGTACCTTTGTATTAAGGTCTCCAATTATTGGAGTATTATCTACTTCTCTTTTCAGTTCTATCAGTTTTACATATTTGTATTTTTATCTTCCAGATGAACCTCTCTACCATTATGGAATATTCTTCTTTGTCTTTAGTAACATGGAACCCCTTGTCTATAAATAAACTGGGGCTCAGGAGGTTGTCCCCAGTGCTGTCAGCCCGTCTGTGCCTAGTGTAGGACTCCTGCTCTGAGACTGGGTGCTAGGAGGGGAAAGTTGGTCTTCCTTATAGCATCAAGTGTAGTAGAACTTCTAGAGCATAGAGGTAGGAGGTAAGAATTCACAGAAGTCTTCTCCTGTCAGGGTGAAGCCATGGTTCCAGACCGGAAACTGGAGTGGAAGGGGGGAGTCATTTTCTTGGCCCCACTAGCTTGTGTAGAGTTTGTACAATATGGAGCTGAGGGGCTAGCTGGAGAAAGAGAGTGGATTTGGGGTCAAGTGTTATCGACTCTCAAGTCTTAATGAGACTTGGTAGACTCACTTGGAGGCATTTTCTTCCTTTGCCTTATGCTTTTAGGGTAATTTCCAGAGGGTTTAAACATGTTTTACCAAGTGGTCGTTTTTTTAGAATGAGTTTTCTATGTTCTTCATTCTACTTTTCTGGGAGCCCTCTTCCCCATGAAAATTTTTTTTAAAGATATAAATGGAACTAAGTGAAGCCTGTTTCGGTTGAGTACCACCTTCAAATCTCTGACTTGTGAGGTCACCATGGCCAGAAATGAGGACAAATAAAACCTAATCCTCAGCATCAGCAGATGATAAAGAAATAAGAGCTGGCTGCTGAGTGGCCACACATTTGCCTCTCACTTCTCAGGGAGATCAGTCTCATTACCCAGCAACTCAAGATGATGATAGCAATAAAGGTGTGATTGCATCTGTGTGAAGGCCTGACCCGGCCCCTCAGCTTCAACTTGCTTATAAGCTCCAAGGGTAAACACCAAGCATGAAGGCTGATTAGAAAGTGGGCATAGATCTAAAAACCAATCTGATCATCTAGTTAAGGAGGAAGAGGAACCCAGAGGGGATTAAGAGTTACCATCCCCCAGAAGGATATCTTGTCCCAAGAGAACCTCACTGGTGGTGAGTTGATGGAAGTGGGCTTGCGGTGGAGGGGTTGGGGGGAATATGAGGGTGGCATTCAGATCCACAGGTGAGATATATTTACTGGTGTGAATTATTTGCTTGGTGATACAGTTATCAAAATCCCAAGGACATGCGGCCAAGCCAGGCATGGATATGAGAGAAGAAAGGATGGTGATGAGATTGTCTCAGTAGGTTGTCAGTTCTAGAGAGATTCAGCTGCAACTGTCCCCTCACAGCCCAGGGAGAATGGATACTGAGGCACAAGGCAGATCCCAAAGTCAGAGGAACACAAAATCAGAATGGGACCAAGCACTGAACCTGGCAAGGATGAATCGTGAACTGTAGGCTGGCATTAGACTTGACAGACTTTTTTTTGTTTTTTTGGTTTTTCAAGACAGGGTTTCTCTGTGTAGCTTTGCGCCATTCCTGGAACTCACTTGGTAGCCCAGGCTGGCCTCAAACTCACAGAGATCCACCTGCCTCTGCCTCCCAAGTGCTGGGATTAAAGGCGTGTGCTACCACTGCCTGGCGACAGACTTTTAAAGAAAATGCTTCATTAATTCTTTGAGAATTTCATACAATGTGTCTTGATCACATCCCTCCTCCCAGCCCTTCTCATGTTCACGCCTTCCTTCCTACCCCAACCCCACCATCTCATGTCCCCTTTTTCTTTTAGAAGAGATTATCTCATGGCAGACATCTGATCCTCTGACTCTTAAATCTATCTTCTTCTTCTGTGATGTTCCCTAAACCTTAAGTACAGGGATTGTGTTGTAAAGGTGTTAATTGGGGGTGAGCAAACTACAGCTAGTTGATCTATGCACTTTGACCAGTTGTGGCTACGTTTTATAATTTAATTTTATGTATTTATTAAGAATTTTTAAATTCACTTTACATACCAATCACAGATCCCCCTCTCTTCCCTCCTCCTCCCCCCCCTTGCCCTAACCTTTCACCCCAACCCACCCCCTATGCCGTCCTCTGAAAAGAGAAGTCCTCTCATGGGGAGTCAGCAGAACCTGGTACATTGAATTGGGGCAGGTCCAAGCCCCTCACCCTGCATGAAGGCTGTGCAAGGTGTCCCACCATAGGTAATGGACTCCAAAAAGCCAGCTCATGCACCAGGAATGGATGCTGATCCTACTGCCAGGGGGCCTCTTAAGCAGATCAAGCTATACAACTGTCTTGGTTATGTAGAGAGCCTAGTCCAGTTCCATGCAGGCTCCACAGCTGTTGGTCTAAAGTTCATGAGTTCCCACTAGCTAGGTTTGGTTGTCTTTGTACTACTCAGCAGTAAAAAACAATGACATCATGAAATTTGCAGCCAAATGGATGGAACTAGAAAATATCAGCTTGAGTGAGGTAACCCAGAATCAGAAAGACAAACACGGTATGTATTTACTCATAAGTGTAACATGAGTTCTAGATTGGTCTTTTAATAAAAAACTCTTTCCAGATATTCGGATAAGTGCTGAAAGATCAAAGAGGCAAAGGAATAAATCACTGCCACACCTTACTTCTAGGAATCTTCAGCCTGAAAAGACTTTAGTTCCTGTATCCTCCCACCTTATATATCTTTCTCTGCCTAGTCATATCACTTTCTTCTTAGTGCTGGGATTAAAGGCATGTGTTCTTCCCAAATACTGGGATTAAAGGTGTGTGACTACCAAGTGTTGGGATTAAAGGTGTGTGCCACCACTGCCTGACTCTGTTTCTCTCCTAGACTGAGTCAGTCTCATGTAGTGCAGGGTGGCTTTGAACTAACAGAGATCCAGACAGATTTCTGCATCCTGAGTGCTAGGATGAAAGGTGTGTGCCACCACTGCCTGGCCTCTGTGTTTAATCTAGTGGCTTCTGTTCTCTTATCTTCAGGCAAATTTTATTAGGGTACACAATATATTACCACATTTCCCCTTTTTTTGTCTAAAATAATAAAAGAAGGTTATAACTAATATAAGAAAAACTATGTGCAGTAAGTACAATAAGTATAGACTATATATATACTCAAGAATTACCTTAACAATGTCCAGTCCATTAACATTTGACAAATTCAGAGAAAATACTCCATTATTTATCATATTTTGGTGAGTCCAAAATGTTGTACCTAATTCACATTTTATCCTAACTTGTATTACCAACCCAAAACTATCTTTTGATGTCTTTTAGACTTACACACTTCATACCTCTTTAATGAGTTTCTTCTTTGAATTTGTTAGCAAGGAAAACTATAGCTACAACTATCTAGTCTTCAACTCCCTCAGAGACCCAAGAAGAAAATAATATTACCTAAGTAAACAGGAAGTACAGGCAAGCAACTTCCAAAAATGTGAGAAATGACAGAAACAGCTGGCTGCCTGGACAGTCACCCAAGGTTCCCCTACAATGTTGGGGCATCCATCTTCAGCCTACAGGCCTGGTATATCTCAGAGACTTATCTGTGAAGCAGGATTTTCTGAAGGACTGTCCTACCTTGTCTTGGCAAAGTTCAGTAGTCTTTCCTTTTGTGTCCTGCTTGTCCATTTGGACAGCATACTGTCAGCAGTAGAGGCAAGGGCACTTCCTTGCCCAGTGGCTAACTTTTGCCACAAAGAAAGAAACTCCATATGGAGGTTTCTTCGATGCCCACCATCTTCTCTGAAGTATATTGGTGCTGCCAGGAGCAGACAGGTCTTATTGTTATAAAAAATAAATAAGAATCAGTGTTATTAAAACATCTTAAATATCATATTCTATAGACCTCTGAAGTATTTGAAGATGACCTGTCTATCTAAAATATATCTGTTTGACCCTGAAAACATACCTAATATGATGTAATAACTAACTACTAACTTTCATTTCTTTATATCCTAAATAGTTGGAAATAATAACTTCCAATGACTAGAAATTTGTGTTACATTGTTAAGTGAGCTGTATAGGTACAATACCCTGGACAAGATTAGAAATGTATGTACAGAATGTTCTAACAAAATTAATCTCAAATTTGTTTCAATATATACAATTAGTATACAATATACAAAAATCCAATCCATTGTAAAATATTTAAAACTAGCAGTTGCTTTTTAAAAGTAGATTCAATAATCTACCCTTTTATCCTATTATCTCTGTATCTTTTTTTCAGAGTAGATTCAATAATCTACTTTTTATCTTATAATTTTTATATAATACAGTTATATATCATATCCCCCTTTCTTCTTTTAGACAGAGATTGACTATGACCAATAACCATTTTTAACCAGCCCCTAAATAAAGACAAACATCCACAACCTATTTTTTTGGGAATGTTGATGTAGTTTTCTAGGCTACTTCCTGCTGATTGGGGTACTAGTAGTCTTATGGGGACACAAAGAAAATTTTGGATTATGGTCAAGTCCTGACTAAAGTAGTCTGTGAAGCTGTATCATCTCAGTTAGCCATCTCAATATTGTCCTGAGCAGTTTGTAATCCAAAACCAATCTTTGGGTGATGTTTGCCAGCTTGGTGGCATTATCTATCAATGTAGAATCACCATTGTGGGATCTCATCATCTTTTCAAAGACTTCAAAGTCACTGTTAGGTGTGGTCATGGTTCACTGCAGAAAATCTTTTTCAGGGGCCATTTTTTTTTTCTGTATGATTTGTCCTTTTTCTTCAGATGTCTCATTTGTCCAGTGGTCTTCAGATTCCTTAGCTGGTTGCCTTCATTTTCCAGAAAGACAAAAACAAAACCCTTCCCTAACCCTAACTTTGGACAGGTTCACTTTTCTAATCTTTATCAATTTTGATTTATGTTTTCTCCTTAAATTTTTGTTTTATTTTCTAAAGCTGTTCTATCATCCAGAGCAGTATGATTTCTTATAATAGGCATTGGGTTTTTTAATTGCTTTGGGAAAGAGTTTCTTTCATGGTGACAGGAAAGGACTGAACCAAATTTGACATAGGGGTCTGTGAGAGGTCCCTCAGGGTGTTTCCAGAAGGCAAAAGATTACCTTGACTGTACCTTGATCTACATCCATTAATCCAATGTCTGCCTTTACCACACCATCTGCATAATTCAGATACTAGATGTAAAGCAAAGGGTAACCAGTTTACAACCCACAGCTCCAGAGAAACTAGGTAATAAGGAGGACTCTAAGAGGGACACATGGCATGGATCACCCTGGGAAGGGGAAATAGATGAGATCTCCATGAGTAAACTAGGGGGTGCAGAGGGGGCAATAGAGAGTAGGGGCTTGGGGATGAGAATATAAGGGTATGGGATGGTCAAACTGGAACAGGGACTGAGTGGGAGAGCAATGAAAGAGATACCTTTATAGAGGGAGACATCATGGGGATAGGGAGAAACCTGATGCTAAGAAAGTTCCCAGGAATCTACAAGGATGACCCCACATTAGACTAGTAGGGAGGGTACCTGAGCTGTCTTACCCCAGTAATCAGATCAGGTAAATGCCCTGTCATCATAGAGCCTTCATCGAGTAACTGATGGAAGCAGATGCAGAGACCCACAACCAAACACCAAGCCGAGCTCCAGGAGTCCAATCGAAGAGAGGGAAGAGGGATTCTATGAGCAAGGGGCATCAAGAATATGATGGGGAAAACTTCAGTGACAGTTGTGGCTTTCTGTAATGATCTATCTGTTACAAAAATAAACTTCTTTGATGAGGAGAGAGAACTAATTTACCTGAGTATGTAAGGAGTAGTATTTATATTAATAGAAATTATGCTGGTTTATAAAAGTGGCAGTGGGAGATTCTCCTCTAGGTTCCATGGCCTTGCCAGCCATAGGCAATTGACTAAGTTAACAGTACCAGGCATGAATTCCCTCCTATTGAGTGGATTTAAGTTCAACTGATTGGGTCATTGTTGGTTACCGCCATGACATAAGTGGCACCATTGTACCTTTAGGTACACCTGGCTGTTCTGGTTATTGTGTAGTTCCAAGGCATTCCAACTTTTTCCCCTTGGCAGCTTTCATGACTTCTTCTAATGCTATGAGAGCTGATCCTTAGGGATGAAACTTCCAGGTCAAATTCAGATCTGCTAACTCCTATGTCCAAAATGTGTGGTGTCTTTGGCCATAGGGTCATACCTTCTTTTTTGGGAAGGAGCTAAAGGCAATACCAACAACCTATATTGTTTTGGGGAGTCTTTTGGATTACTCTGACCAACAACTCAAAACAAGGTTTTGGCTATGGGCTTTAAAATTTCTCCTACATATTATTAGATCCTGAGCCTGGGGTAGGAGGGGCTGATGGGTTGTAGTTATGGGCAGTTGAGACTCTTGAGAGCAGAGAATTTGCTAAAACATGAAGCTGTTTTTAGTGGGAGGATCAGGAAATAATAATCACAGTGGTGATAGTAGTGGCAACAGTAACAAACCCTTATATATCACAACAGCTCAAGCCCCATTGCAAACACACATTACAATCCCCATGAAATAACTCCACAGCACCACCATTTTTAGACACTGGAATACTAGGGACAGGGAACACTTGTATACATGCTGGAACCAGGGCTCAATCCCAGGCAGTCTGGCTCCTTGGCTAGGCTGGACTCTTATTTGTTTCTATTAAGAAATTTTTTATTCATTTTACATACCAATCACAGATCCTCCTCTCTTCCCTCCTCCCGCTGCACCCTGACCTCCCCCCAACAACCCACCCCATGCCCTCCTCCAAAAAGGTAAGTCCTCCCATAGGGAATCAATAGAGCCTAGTACATTTAAACTGAGGCAGGTCCAAGCCTCTCCCCCTGCATCAAGGCTGTGCAAGGTATCCCACCATAGGTAGTGGACTCCAAAAAGTCTGCTCACATACCAGGGATGGATCCTGATCCTACTGCCAGGGGGCCCCTTAAGCAGATCAAGCTACACAATTGTCTTGCTTATGCAGAGGTAGGCTGGACTATTAACCACTGGATTGTATGGCATCAGATGACCTCTGAACTTATTTCCTCATTCTAGAGCTAGAAGAACAATAGATTCCTCATTAGACTGTAGTGAATGGTGTCTGTGGGAGTGCATATAAGCCAGGAATTATGGCTGCTGTGTGCTTTATTCATGATGGCACCAACTCCCAGGCTGCCCTCAAATACAGCCCTTTCTGTCTGCTTCTTTAATAATTGAAAATGAGCTGGAGATGGAAGGCTTCACCTCGGCAGTAATGTTTTACTGCTTAAGCTAGATAAAGCATGCAGATAATAATTGCATTCTTCTTTAAACCTTCCTATATAGCTCAAACATTGTAGAATAAGTTGAAGAAATTAAAGGAATGTGTGTCTGGGTAGGGTAACGGGAATGGACATCAGAACCTGTGGCCCTAGAGTGCTTTAGACTCAGCCTGGCTGGCTTTGGGGGAAGGGTGATTGGATTACTATGATTTTCTGGAAACAGTTTAGAAATGCCTAGAAAGGAAGGTAATGTTTCAGGCAGGGAGATTTCTACAGTGAGGAAAGGAGGCCAAGAAGGGGAGGGAAGAAATGTCAGAGGATAATTAGCAGGGTATTTTGTGTTAGGAAAGGCCAAGGGAAGAAGTGGGGGGAGGGCATACAGCCAGCCTGGTCCCAGGCTCAAGGAGGCCAGGGCCATGAGAAGAAGAGAACAGCTACTTAGAGAAACATCTGCAAAGTACCCAGAGATCTCCCACAGAGCACTGTCAGGGTCTGTTGGTATATATTCACTTGACTTGGTGAAGGGTGGGTAGCAAGGGGAAATTGGGACCAAGGAGAAAAGACATGCTAAAACACTTTCCTAGTAAAGTTTGAATTAGCTCCCTGGAGTCTCAGGGGGAAGAAGGGGGACATGGAAGTTATAAAACTCAGCTCATTGGACAAGAGGGTACGGACCGGTTCTTCAGCAGAAGCACCCTCTGACAATCCTTGCTTGCATTTGAGCTGGCTTTTGGTATCTCGGGATATTTGCAAATAGAAAAAAAAATATTACTTTAAATGACCCTTTAAAAGGGACCAGGGCCAGCTGGGAGAGGGCTTAGCATGTAAAGGACTTTGGAGTGTAGTGCCTGCCTATAATTCCACCCTGAGAAGAGGGCAACAAGGTGGCTAGGGAGATTAGCCATATTGGGTTTAACGAAGGGACCTTCCTCCAAAAGGCCCTGATGGAAGAGTGGCTAGGGATGGTTCCCAGTGTCAACCTTGGGATTCCACAAGCATGCACCAGCTTTCGTCGGCACCCACATTACATATGTACATTAAATATACATGTTAAAATTAAAATGGCCAAGCCAGGCATGGTGATGACTTTCTGTAGCCCAGCGCTTGGGAGGCTGAGGTAAGAGGATTGTGAGTTCCAGGCCAACTTTAACACTGAAGTTGTGGATGCAATTCTCTGCCCACCTACTCTTCGAACAGAGTGACCCACAGCCAACTTTTGCATTTTTGGATAGAATTTTCCCCACAAAAAAAATGTACAGCAGAATGATGTAACAGTCTCAAGTTTTGACTTTGGCAGTAAAACCACAAACAGAGTATTCTTGTGCAAAAACTCTTTGAGCACTTGGCCACTTTTCTCAAGAACCCCTCTTGTTCCTTTGATCCTTCAGCCTCGTTCTCTTCCCAAGTTTCCACAGTATCATCGTTCTGGCTGTTTCCTGCTCTCAAGTTGTTGACTGCTCAAACTCCCCTCACGTGGATTGGTTGGAGTCTTTACACACAGTGTCAGTGGCTCTTCCATTTCACTTTCATGGGCTTTATGAAGCCCCGCCCCCCCCCCTTTCTCCGAGAAATCAGTTTCTACTTTGCAATCAGTTTGCATTGTATTCCCAGCACATTGATTAGGTGCCAGCCGGTGAGCAGAAGAGAAACAATGACCTTGATGAGGCCGGAAAGGAGAGACCCCAGCATGAATGTGGAGAGGATGAGATGGAAGAAGAACTGATCTTGTCGGCAGACTCTTCCCCAGGTAACCTCTGAGCTGTGGGGGCTCAGATAATGAACAACTGAACAAGAGCCACCTCTGCATTGAACTCTTAACGGGTTTCTCCCTCCACAACACTATCCACAAAGTTAAAGAAGTGGTTAACAATCCACTTAATAGCAGGTGTCAGGAAAATCAGTGGCACGTGTCACATGACTATTTCCTGTAAGCACCACTGCTAAAATTTGGGGCAGAGCATCCTGATGCGGCTTGGTGATGGTCATTCTATATGGGTCTCACCGGGATAGAGCCCATCATGGAGTTTGCTTGTATCGCCGCATAACAAATGACTCCCAACTTATCTCCTGAAAACAACCAATAACCATCCCTCAGAAAAGAACCTCAGGAGCTGCACAGCTGTGGATCAGCTAGAGGATGAAGCTTGCCAAAGCCTGGAGGATTTGTGGTCCCCCGCCTCCCCACTCACAAGCTTGCTTGTGTGTCTTTGAGCAGGATGCTTGCTAAATGATGGGTGATTTCTCCCGGACTAGAGAGAAATGAAGTGACCATGCAGAAGTCTCAATGTCTTTTTACCCTGCTGGAAGAAGTCATATGCTCTCATTCTTGCAATATTTCATCAGTCACCTTTAGGACAGTGAGGGAAGTGACTGTGATGACCAGGAGGCGGCAGTCTTGGAGACTGGCTACCGCCTAGCCTCTGGATTGACTGGCTGTGACACAGTCACCCAGAGGGGATGAGAAGGGATTGGAGAAGGGGGAAGGGAGGGAATGGCTGGAAAGAAATTGTGGCATGAAGGCCGTGAAGCTGCCGCAGGGCTGTAGTAATGCTGTAAATGTGAAATGCCCTCGTGAGCACACAAGCTTGAACACTTAGCCTCCAACTGGTGGCTCTGTTTGAGAGGGCTGAGGAACCTTCAGGAGGTGGGGCCTCAGTGGATGAAGTGGGCCACTAGGGGTGGGCCTGGAGGCTTTATTGTTTGGCCCCATTTCCTGTACACTCTTTGTTTCTTGAGTGCCAGATGCAATGTGACCAGCCATGTCTGCAATGTGACCAGCCATGTCTCCCACGACATGATGGACAGTATCCCTCTGTAACTGTGAGTCAAAAAAATCCCTCTATCCCTTACACGACTTTTGTCATGGTACCCTGTCACAGCAATGAGAAGTAACTAAGGCACACAGCCTCTTCCTCCCCCACCACCCCCACCCCCACTTTAAGGTGGTTGTAGAATTTACCTCACGGTAGCTATGCTTTCACATCCAATATCAACTCCAAAGTCTCTGGAAGCTAATGTGTTAATGTATGGAGCACATTTTTTGGTGTATTGTGGTGTTGGTGGTGGGGAGGTGACCACTCAGTGACAGATCTAAATTTCACCTTTGAGCTCTGGTCTGTGGTATGCTGTCCCCTTCTACTAAATGAACCAGTGGAGGATGGCATGGTGGAGGCAGGCTCTAGTTACTTTTCTCACTGCTCAGACCAAATACTTGATAAGAAGCAACTTAACTGAGGGAGGGTTTACTTTGGTCTGTGGTTTGAGGACAGAGTGTGTCATGGTGGGGAAGGCATGGTATGAGAACGGCTCTGGCCACAGCAGCAGGAATACAAGGCTGTGCGTTCACATTTGTGTGGATCAGGAAGCAGAGAAAGGATGAGAAATGGGGCCTGGATGTAAGATCCAAACCCCACCTCCCAGCAACCCATTTCCTACAGTTAAGTGCCACCTTTGAAAAGTTCCTAACCTCCCCAAACAGCACCGACATCAGGGCAGCAAGCAGTTTGTACTCATGAGCTCACTCACGGTGGACATTTTACATTCAGGCGGTAACAGGATGTCTGTCACAGCAGGACTGACTACACTCGGAACGTCGTCGGCATGACTCAGATGCAGAGCAGTGAGACATGGCAGCCTGCTTTCTAAGCATCTGTACTTCCATTTACACCTCTGTCAAAAGGAAGGTTGACAGGGATACAACAGTGCTGTTAGAAAGCTCCAGAGGCCCCCAGCTGGGAAATCAGAAATGACCAAGTTGTTTCTGGAGTCAGTGACTTTCTGGGCCACTCTCTGTCACGGTTGTCTCCCAAATTTATACCTCAAAGACCCAACCCCCAACTACCTCATAATGCTACTATATTTAGAGATTGTCTTGAAAGAGGCCACGAGGAAGAATCCTTCTCTAGCATGACTGGTGTCCTTACGAAAAGAACAGATTAGGGCAGAGCCATGTTCAGAAGGGGGCCGTCCACAGACACAGAGAGAAGATAGACATCTCCACGCTAAAGAAAGAGGCCTCAGGAAAAACCAGCCTTGCCAGCCCCTTGATTTCAGATTTCTGTCTTCCATAAGTGGCAGACAGTAGATTTCTGTTACTTAAGCAGCCAAATCTAGAGAGCTTTGGTATGGCAGGCTGGCAAACTCTGCACAAGGCTTTTTCTTTTACTCTTGACAATTCCATGTATGTATACAATGCGTTTGATCACGTTTACTCTCCACTGCCTTCTCTGACTCTCTCATCCCCCTTCACTCCCATGGACTCTCTTCTTCCCGTGTCTCTCTGTTTTCCTCTCCCTTGCCCTCCCTCTTTGCAGCCCACTGTATTTAATTAGAGTTGCTCTCATGAGCACCCCCTAGGGGCTGTGTACTTAACTACACCACTGAAGAAAAACGATTACCCCTCAATCAGCAACCATTCACAGCTTCTAGGAGAGGGGTGGGGCCTCCTGAGCCCCTCCCCCCAACCCATGATGAGTTGTTTATGGTCTCCATCTTGTGCATGTCTTTTGCAGATAGCTGTAGCTGTTGTGAGGTCATGAGTCAATGGCCATTCTGGACATGACTTTACTATCCTGGATATGTTCTGATCTTACAGTGTTGAAAAGCGTGGCCACTCTTTGTCTCAGGTGATTCATGTGATGGACATCAGAAGGTCTGCTATCCATGTGGTCCTCTTGTGTAAATTAAGTCAAGATGCCCTTCTCTCAGGTAGACGCATCCTTGTCCCTGGGTGGTTTGACTTGGTAAGGGGTGGGATTCCAGTGTCCCCTCCTTTCAGCTATGCTAGATACACTTATCCTGGGCACACCCTGCATGCCCTCACACGTTGACCCTACCCACATTGGACACTTGAGGCAGCAGATGAGAGGCTAGGTCTGACTGGGAAAGCTGTCGCAGCTCCTCTCCTCAAGAGGATGAGAAGACAGAGTTGGCATTCCTTTCTCCTTGTTACCCTTTCTAAGCAGAATCTCAGGGGGAAAACTTTCACAAGTGATGCATTAAACCTTTAAATTTACAGCATACTTTGCAAGTCTACTGTACCTTAATAACATAACACACCACAAGGTTGGAGTGAGTTTCTTTGAAACGGTTTATGAATTCACGGCTCTGTATCCGCCATCTCATTCTCATTCTCCACCACAGACGCTCCCAAACTCAGAGATTCACATATTCATCTATATAGAAACACTACCTTGCTCTCCCTGTAAATATATTTTAATATTGCTTTGAGGAAATTTGTAGAGCTGGCTACCTTGTTGCAGATTAATGCATATTTGGTTAGATGAAACCAGCTCTTCCTTGACAAATTCTCTGCTCCTAAGCCAAAAGATCGGGTGATGCCATAATTCTCTTCCCCTTCTGTGGTTGCCCTTCAAGCTGTTTGGGTGAGCTGGAGGAGCTGAGGAAGGGATAACTGTCTTAGCCTGGGCTTGGCATGGTACGGGCAACCAGGACAGAGTGCTAAGTGCCATGTGTCCCTTCTCCTTCATGCCTCATGGCATACAGCTGTATCACTGTCCCCAGGGCTTTTCCCAAAGGTGCTGCAAGCCACCTGCCATGGACTGCAGGAGCAAACCTCCACTAAAATAGCCTTGGAAAGCTATGGCTTGTACATGAAGCACCCTGTCCACTTTGCCTGGTTTGTGTGCATGTGGATAAGGTCAAGGCTGGTATCTAATGGTATCTTTGGGAATTTCCCATTGAAGACACAGTGGTCCTGCACAGAGGGGAACACCTTAATCACACATGTATGGGCTGCTCTCCTTCTCTCCAGATCACTTCTCTACTCCCAAGGTGCTGTTTCTGGCACTTCCCAAATCAACAATTAGCACCTGGATCTTGCCTCAGGGTCTGCTTCTCAAGGGAACCTGGACTATATGCCTCTTCATAATATACAAGGTTTGGCTCCCCACTTTGTGTAAAGTCAGTTCATTGCTCTGGTCTAGTCAAGTGGGCCGGAGGAGACCCTGATGTGGATTTGTTGCTTTAGGCCACATTTAAGGCTCACATCCTGAAACATAGCCAGTGGTTTACAACAACCCAAGGGGCAGAGATTTCTTTCTCATTTATATAAACTCTGGAGGTAAATAGGAGAGTCGAGCTCAGGAAAAGTGGAGGGAGGGGCAAGAGAGAATGTGCAGCTGTTTCACACTACATCCTAGATAGATGCTTCACACACACACACACACACACACACACACACACACACACACACAACCAAACAACAACAACAACAACAACAACAACAGCAACAACAACAAAATAACCCTTAATTTTGAGCTAACATAAAAGGTAGAAACAGGATAAAGCATTCACCTATATTTCTAATCTTGCTTTCATCTTACCAAGCTGCAGATGTAGAAATGAACACATAGCTGTACAATGCATATCAATGCTCCAGTCAGAGGCAGACTGTGTGTTTTATTGTGGCCCCTTAAGATGTTAGAACTGGAATAGGGATGTGGGAATGTGAAAGTGGCTGGAAAGAAAAAGAACCGTGGGAGGTGGAGGAGGAGTCGGAGGAGGAGGGAGAGTGTTGTCATGGTAGTAGCCTAATAATAATTCCTGAGAGAATTCCCAGTGAAAGGGTCAGTGAAGCTCTCGCAGATCTCCACAGCTCTTTAAATGCTTGGACATATGGACCAATACAAACATGTTGTCCTTAACAGAAAGGAATGTTCATGGTACGTTGCTGCTTTTAAAGACATCTATGATGAGAAAACAAAACAAAACAAGATGTTCAATCTACATTATAGACCCATAGAAAAAGCTTAAAAACATAAACATTTTAAAAGTTTGAATGGAAGATCCCTGCTTTCCAAAGCTAGAAGGTCATTAAAATAAAAATATCAGTGCCAGGAGTGGGCTACTCCCTATGAGTTGCTGGTCAGAGAAACCCCTGAAGCTGCTCGAATATTGTAGGCTATTTCTGTAGCCGTTGGTTGCCCACTAGAATTAGATAGTGAGACACTGTTGCTGAAGACCACACATGTTCTGGTTGTGGGCCATAGGGAAATCCAGTCAGAACTGAGCTGGAAACCTCCTCACCTCTGGCTAGATGTCATAGTAATGGAAAGTACTGTTCAGGCTGCTGGAAGAGAAAGGGTATCAACAGTCCTATTCAGACGTGAACCCTGCATGCCAGGAAAGATGTACCTACTGATCATAGTGGCATGACTATTATGGGAGTATCCAGCTGATTCTGATCGAGTTTGAGGCCCATTGCAGCAGAAGGAATCATGTCTGGTACTCTAAATCTGGCCAAAAGCCTGTGGCCTAGGAGGTCATAGATCTTAATAGGGAAATTTTGTTTGTTTTGCTAAATAAACATGGTGTTCCTATCAAATTGCCTTCCAAATATTTATGTTTATGTTCACAGGTAATCAAATGCTATGGACACACATGCAGATTCATAATGAAAATCTATTTATGTACCTAATATATAGCAAACCTCTCTCTCTCTCTCTCTCTCTCTCTCTCTCTCTCTCTCTCTCTCTCTCTCACTTTCAAGCAGGGTCTCATATAACCCAGGTTTGTCTTGAACTCTCTATTTAGCCAAGAATGTGAATTTATGATCCATTAGCTTTCACCTCTCAATTTCTGGGATGATAAGCATGTTCTACCACACCTGGTGTGTGTAGTGCTAGAGATAAAACCTAGGGTGTCATGTCTGCTAGGCAAATACTCTTACAACTGAACTACATGTCTGGCCCCATAATGGGCACATTCCTGAAGACACTTGCTCCTGATGAGCCTCCAGCAAGTCCCTCAGGAAGATTCCAGAAGAAGGTGCTGCTAACACAGAAACAACAGTGGTCTGTGTGTTAACTGCCTATGAAAATCTCCCGGTAAGACAGAATGTGAAGCAAAGACATGGGCAATAAGATGGCTGTGATCTTGTGTGGGTCTATACTAATGTGTGTTTGGGTCTTAAATAAAGTTTTACAAATTTAAAGTACGTGTGTGTGTGTGTGTGTGTGTGTGTGTGTGTGTGTGTGTGTATATAATATACTATATAGAGATGCTTAACATAATAATGGTATAAAGAGAATATTTTATTCATCAGTACAGTGTGTTCATGCTTTCAGTATTATTAAAAGTCAAAAAGTTTTTAAAAACCTAGAAGTTTACAAAGTAAAAAAACTTTTAGTAAGTTTAAGTGTAGAGTGTTTATAAGATCTGGGGACCTAGGCCTGTCCTAGCTCACATTCTAGCCCTGAGCAGTTCCCAGTCTATTTATAACAGCCCTTTACAAACACCATGTACACATCTTTCTAAACTATATCTTTACTCACTTTCCTGAGCTTAGATATGTTTGCATATGCAAGTCCCTCCCATTGTGCCACAGTTGTCTGCAGTATTGAGTACAGGAACAGGCACACGTTTGTAGCCTACAGCAGTAGCTGCATCACACAGCCTAGGTGTGTAACAGGCTGTGCCATGTGGGCTTGTCCATGCACAGTCCATGAAGGAACATCATCTAAAGGGTGCCTGTCTCAGAACATATCCCTGGCTATGTTAGTCAGTTTTATTGCTGTGACAAAATGCTTAATAAAAGCAATTTAAAGGTAGAAGGATTCATTTCAGCTCACTATTTCAGACTTCCAGCCCCTGGTTGCTTCGATTCTTGGTTTCTAGGTAGAACGTCATAGCAGGGAGTATGTGGCAGAGCAGAGCTGCTTACCTTACCATGAACAAGATATATACATTCATACAAAGAGGAGAGGGGGACAGGAGGGAGGGAGGGAGAGAAAATGAGAGGGGGCACCTAGGAGCAAGATAAATCTTTGAAAATCATACTCTAGTGATTGTCTTCCTCCATTTGTCTATGAAATCAATGGATGAATCCACCTATGAGGCTATCACCCTCAAGTTCCAGCCACTTCTCCATGGTGTCACCTGTAGGGGAGCAAACCTTCAACACACAAAGCCTGTGGGGACAGCCCCAGTCACTCTCAGCGCTGCAGATGCACACACAGTTCCCAGCATGGTGATGTTGGTGATGTTGGGGCCAGAAGCAATGGCACCTCTATGGCAGTGAACATCTGACAATCTAGACTGTGCCCTCGAAGCCTTATCGTTCTTTGAAAGGAACCAGGGTTCTGAGGAGAAATAGTTGATCCCAGACATGAAGACTGGAACACCCAAAATGCAGCCAGAACAGTGGAGTGGGAGCCTTGTGGTAAGAAGACAGGAGCCGACTGCATAAAGTGTCTCATGGCCAAGGTTGGAACCATGTAAGCAGCAAAAATACGGTAATGCAAGATTTGGATTTTGAACTAGAGAATAAAACACATTTTGAAAATGAAAATTTCCATAACTACTTGATGAGGTAGACATTATTATCCCCCCCTTCACACATTCTGACAACAATGGAGGAGTCAAGATTCAAATCAGGTTCGAACAGCGTCGAAATGCCACAGTGTGACACACCTCCACATGAGGAAAAGACACACAGTGTCTCTGAGCTCTTAGGTGCCCGTGTCCGATCTGGGTTGAGATCTGTGCATTTCCTCCTCCACTCCCATCTTTCTAGGAACTTGACCTCTGGGTCTCATTGAACCATGCTTGTGTTGACTCTGCTGACTTCAGTCAAAGGCCTCGTGCCAAGTACATCACAATGCATACACTCTGTGTTCAGAGTGTGCAGACTCTGGGGGCTGTGGGGCTGCTTTTCTGTTCTGGCTGATAACTCAGATGAAGCCTGAGGTCCAATGGGGAATTCTGGGGGGAAACAGGGAGCAGGGTGTAGGAAGGGCTGGGGGTGGGAAGGTGCATTCCCTTTCTTAATCACTCATGTGCCTTCTTCAGCAGCACTGCTCCTGGAGTCCTCCTTTGTTCACATTTCCTGAGGGGCATGGGAGTATGAAGCATTCCCACACTGCATTAAAAATAACCAAGGTGATGGATGGTCCCAAACAGCAAAGAGTGGAAGCAGGGCATTCTTTCCCCCACTTTCCCTGGACTGCAGATAAATTGCATCTGTCGTGACGGGGGTAGTAGAGTTTTAGTGGTCATAGGGTTGAGGTGGCTGCCTGCCAGACCCTCCTCTCCCTGCAGCAAGGAGGCTGACCCTGCTGGCTAATTTGAAAAAGACCAAGAAAGCAGGACTCTGTTCCTCTGCCCAGCTAAAAGCCCATTGCTCCAGGGTTTGGGGACTTTCACCTCTTGTTGGCACGGCTTGCTCAGAGACAATGAAGCCCCGCTATGCACTCATGGGATGTCTGTCCTTTGCCGCACTTGTGCTCCGTGCTTAGGGGCTGGTCACAGACCGATTGAGAGACAGAAGGATGGATAAGATGACCTCTGAAGGCTCCTTCCTGTCGCAAGTTTGGATTATGCTGGGTTTTGAGTTCTGACCCAAAGATCAGCCTATGGTAAAACTATTGCTTGGTGCTATTAAAGCGTGGTAGGCTGATGCCCGGGGGTCCCCCTGACTTCTCCATCTCATTGTCTATGCCAGCAGTTTCACCCCTGATTGTGCCTGTCCTCTCCTCTCTGGGCCATCACCCTAGGGCAGTGCTAACTGATGCAAGGACATCCTAGTGGTCCTCTGCCTCTGTTTTCACACGTTCTGATCCGTCCTTCCAGGGGCCACCAGAGGAAGTGCACCTCTAGGTACACATAGTCTGCTGCTGTGCAGATAAAATCCACACCCTACTGCTCAGAGCCCAGCCCTGTGCACCCCACCCTGCCCAGCTTCTCTCACCAGCTTTGTCTCTCCTGGATGCTCCTCTGGGAACCCCATTCTTTAGGAGTACAGCTCCTCCCTGTAAATCCCCCAAATGAGACTCGCTTCTTCTTGCCTTCAGTGGGCTGCTCACACAGGCTCTTGTTTACCACTGGAGCCCCAGCTCCAGCCTCTCCTCCTAAGGCCTTTGTCTGCTATCACTCAGAAGCCTCATGTGGCAAGCTCGTCAGACCTCTTACCGGAAGGTCCACAGGACTTACTGGACACCATTGCACCACTGAATGGACTTACTGGACCTTTACTTTGCCTTCCATTCAGCATCTTCATTCTGTAGATGCTGCTGAGGTGTGAAGCCAGGTAGTATTCCCTGACGATCCCAGGGCTTGTACGTAACAAAACCAAGCTTGTATTTGGTTCAGGCTTGTGATCCTGAGGCCCTACCACATATTCTATATGAACAGGGGAGAGCACCGCTATGCTACAGTTTTGAGCAGGAGGGTGGAGCTCCTGGGTTGTCATCAGAACTACCAGTGTTTCACCTGATCTGGGAGGGCCTGCAGGGTGCCCATGCACCCTGTGAGCATGGCTGCCTATTCTGGTGGGTGAAGATTTCAGTAGTGAAGCACCCCTAGTCATTTACATGCCCTTTGTGGCTGCTGTCAATCTGTTTTGGGAGAGGCAAGTAGTTGTGGCAGAATTTATGGTCTGGCCATCCAAAAAGTGTCGTAGGGCCAGAGCAATTACTCAATGGTACAAGAGTTTACTTTTCTTGCAGAAGATCAGAATTCAATTCCCAGAACCCACCCTAGAAGGCTCACAACCACCTGGAACTCCAGCTCCTGGGGGTCTGCTACCTTCTTATGGACTCTGAAGGTACAGGTGCACACATGCATGCATGCATACACACACACACACACACACACACACACACACACACACACACACACACACACACACACACACACAAAGCTACAAAGGCTTTACATAGTCCCATCAGACAGGCTTGTATAGATAGAAAGTGACTAAGCTGGGATGGAAATGAAGGAGCTGAGTTTCAGAAATTTCAAACTCTGCTTCAATTTATAAGGCATCTCTCCTGCCAACAGGAGCTGAGATGAGCAACACACAGTGGTCACCGGGGCATGAAAGACTAGGCCAGGGACAGAGCTAGCATTTGGTTGCCTGTGTTTCCTTTCTCACCCATCTGTCTCTGTCAACGCCTTCTGCCTTGGAGTCTGGGTCTCAGCTGATGGTCTGTGGCACTCACAGGCTTCTCTGAATCCCCAACCTCTTGGTCAGCCTGTTCCTTGAGGAACTGCTGATGGGCCTTGTGGTACCCAGTTCCAGCTCAGTCCCTTTAGGCAGTTGCCAAGAATCAAAGTCCACATCTCCTCCAACTTCTTCCACACTCTGGGCCTGATCTCTCCAGACTGCTTGCAGAGCCGCAGATGGAGCTGGTGTTTGTGTGTGTGTGTGTGTGTGTGTGTGTGTACGTGTGTGTGCGTGCATGCATGCTCACACACAGGAACTTGGGGTGTGACAGTGGAAGATAGGCTTTACAAACGGGCAAGAAGGCAAAGACCCTAGGGAAGGTAGGGTTGGAGAGGATTTTTGGCAGCGAGGAGAGTGATTTAAAATCAGTTTCCCAGCCAAGAAGAATCCCTCTTGCCAGGGTGAAATACAATGTGAAATATAAAAGTGAGGCAAGCTTGTACCCCGCCATGGCACACCTCAGGCATTCCTGCTTATGAAGTAAATAAACAACCACCTCCTCAGGCAGCCAGGAGAGTTCTGTCAGTACAACAGGAGCATGTGCCAGGTGCCACCAGACATGGTCACTAGACCATGGACATCAGACTCAGGAGAAATAAGGCCTTAGGGTCTGCTCTGGCTACAGATCTGACCAGCTTTGCAGCAAGCCATCTTGGGCATGCTTCTTGTGTATCTACCCTTTGGCCTGAAATTCTGAGATCAGAATCTTTTGGTTGCTGGTGACAGAAACCCAATTCAATTTAGTTTCAGCTACAAGGAGCTCTATTGATTGGAGTGACCAAATCTCAGGTCAGGGGAGGGCTCAGCCACTCAAACACTGTTAGGACATGCCCCTGTCTCCCTGAATGTCAGCTGTCTCGTATATGGGAGGGGCTTTTTCCATGGCTCCTTCTGGTCTCATAAATCTCAGGTCTCACCAATGGAGAGGAAAACATTCTTTTAGTGGTTTGTGCTGTGATTTGGTTAAAAGAGAATGGGTTTGTCTGGGGTCTTAATTTGAGAGGGATAAAGCCCATTGTGCTGGGGAAGACACAGCAGCAGGAGTCTGAGGTGGTGGCCACCTTGTATCTGCCAATCAGGAAGGAGGGAGGTCAAGATGATCTCTGACACTCAGCTCTTCATTTGTCTCAGCCTGGGACTCCAGCCTACGGGATGCTGCTGCCCATGCTCAGGGTAGATCTTCCTTGGTTTATTAAACCTTCTGGGAAGTCCCCATAGATGTACCCAGAGGTGGGTTTCCATGGTGATGCTAAATCCAGTCTAGTTGACGATGAAGATGAGCCATCCCATGTGCCTTCTTCAGCTTTCAATTGAGAAATCCCAGGAAAGGGCTCTGAGGGTGGGTATAGTGTGAACTCATGCCCTCTTCTGCATCCAGACCCCACTGGAATGAAACATCTGTGTTGGGAGGAACAAAACAAGCCCAGAGGAAGTGGACATTTGATTCCCAGGAGAAGGATGGTTCTGGACACAAAGGGGCATGTCAGCCATAGAGCCAAGTTGGGAGGCCACCTCCCCCTGATAACCCAGCAACAAAGTCCTGTCTGTGCAAAGATCTTCAAAGCCTTGTCCTCACCCCTGCCTTCTTCACCCCTGCCTTCATCCTTCTTCCTCTCCTGGGATCCTTGCAATCTGACCTCTGGTTCCACTTTGCCATTCAAAACCCCAACAGACCAGAGGAGCACACCATTAGACCAAGGCCCCCTTCTCATCTTGGCTCATCCCACTGTGTTGGGATCTCCACAGGGCTGTGTGGCTCTTGACTGTAGCTCTGGGACAAGCTCCAGTCCTTCAGCATGTTCTCCAGCTTTCCCATCGCCTCTCTGCTTTTTTCCCCCTCTACAGCAATAATGGCATTTTCTCCAAGAATTGAGTATCTTTCTTCTCTCTCATACCCTGCTCTGGTAGTTTTAATTAATCCCAGAGCTGTGTTAAAAGGATCCTGGTGATGTAGAGACAGAGTAGAACACACTTGTAGGGGCAGGTTCAGTCAGGGCAGCATGTGTGTAAAGGAGGATAGGCAACTTAGTGCAGATCACAGGGTTGAGAATGGGGTGCAGGAGGAGGGGGAGATGGGAGATGTGGGGACTGAATAGAACACTTCAGATGAAAGTCCAAAGGGTTACTTCCAGACTTGTCAGCCTGACTGGTCCAGCCGATGGGGTTGGTTCTCGGTACAATGCTGAGAGTCCATGAAAGATGGTCTCATCTCTGCATCCTGGAATGACCCAGGGTTCAGCCTCAGGACTAGTATCAGAAACAGACAAGGGGCCCATTCTGTGTGGGAGAGAGCTCCTTGGAAGCTGGGGATGTGGCTCAGTTGGTAGAATACTTCCTAGTGCATTTGAGGCCATGGATTTGCTTGCATAAACTAGCCACAGTGGAGGCAGGAAGATCAAAGGTTCAAGGCCATCTTTGGCAACATAGTAAGTTCAAGGCCAGCATGTGGCACATGAGAGCTTAAATGTATAAATAAATAAGTGAATAGTTGATTGTCCAGATACGACATGGTAATTAAAAACCAAGAAGGTCAGAATCAAACAGACACATCCAGCTTGTGGATAGATGGAAGAGAAGAGCCATGATCCAGGTTGGGGTAGGATTACAGGCACCATTCCCTCTTTCAACACTCAAAAAGTGCTCTTTGAGAAGAAGTGTTGACCTAGTTGACTTAGCCCTCTGACCCTCCTCCTCATCTCCCTCCCTCCCTCCTTCCCCAATCCTTCCCTCCCCTGCTCTGCTCGGCTTTCCCATTCCAGTGCCCAGCTTTTCTTTATCTTCCTCCCCATATGTCTCTCCTGCTGGTACCCACTCCTCTGGGGCCATTGTCCTTGTCTAACTCATCTTGGCAGCTCTAGGATAGAGGCACAGCCTGCCACAGGTCAGAGTCTGGATAGTGCCCTCCCCTGTCCCCGTCTCCCCAAGCTGGGAGAAGGAGGTCCTATCTGACTGGACAACAAGGCCATTTATGATGGTGGATCTATGTCCCTGCTTGTAAGAAGTCTCTCTCTGCTCCTGTGACAGCTGCTTCTGCCTCTGACTGCCAGATCAGCCCAACCTGCTTTCTGAAGGGCCCAGACACCCCACTGAGGCCAATACATTGGAAATTAGTTGAAAATGCCTATATACTCAAAAACACAATTGCTAGAGAGCACAAGGGGGCTTTGACTTGCTTTCATTATCCTGCAATACCAGAGGTTAACGGAAGTTTGTGTGTCCTGGGGAGTAAGGAATGACTCAAATTGCTTCAAGGTCACCCTTTCCAATGTCATCCTTCCCACCCTCCTACCTGGGCCCTTCTGAGCTGGGGAGGTGGCATGTTGGGGGAGTGTTGCGTAGTGTGGCCAAGTGCAGAGAGGATGTGGGAGGCAGTACCCCGAGGAGTGCTGGCACAGGCTCCCCACATTTAAAATGCCAGTTTATAGGCTCTGCCTCTTTAGCCAATGGTTTCCTTGGGATGGATCTCACATTTTTATTTGCAGGAATAAAAGTCTGTGGCAGCTGATGTGGCCCTCTGGAGTTGGAGGCGATAAGCATTGTAGGCGCCACAGCCCAGAAGACCATCATAATCAGAGCAGCAGCAAGAGGAAGGCATCTCTTTGAAGGTGGCTGATGAATGGCCAGGAGACTCCATCGCGCCTCCCTGCTGCACTACCACATGCGCACACACATCAGGAGAGAGGCTGGCACAGGGGAAGGAAGTTGGGAAGGCTGCCTTGGGGATGGAGCAGCAACCAGAGGGCCAGACTGCTGTTGGCATGGTCGGGGGACATTACATCTGGGTCAGGGAGGGAAGCTGGGAGAGGCTTTGGGAACCTCAGTTTCCTTACTGTATCTGGTGATATGGGTACCTGCCTCCCACGTGGTCCAGCAGCTTTTGTGAGGCAGCATTCATAAAGCACCAAGTGCAGTACCCCACAGAGTGGGTAGATTCCCTCTGTTGTGGATTCAATATGAGGTAGGTCCCACCTTCCTAGAGCCCTGGTTCTCAACCTTCCTAATGCACGACCCTTTAATACGGTTCCTCATGCTGTGGTGACCCCCAACCATACAATTATTTTTGTTGCTACTTCATAACTGTAATTTTGCTACTGTTACGAATCATAATGTAAATATTGGTGTTTTCCAATGGTCCTAGGTGACCCCTGTGAAAGGATCTTTTGATCCCAAAGGGGTCATGACCCACAGGTTAAGAACCACTGCCCTAAAGGGTCAAGTATTGAAAAATTGGTCCCCAGATAGCAGTGCTGTTTTGGGAGGTTCTGGTTACTTAGGGAGGTGGGATCTGGCTGGCGGAAGTAGGTCTCTTGGAACAGGTCCTTGGGAGAATTTTATCCCTGGCCCCTGCATGTTGTACTGCTTCCTGTCTGCTGAAATGTAGACAGACATCATCAGGCTTCTGCCACAAAGACGCTGTAGGCAGGTGCGCGGAAGCAAGCCACCATGATCTGAACCTCTTGTGGGCCACAAGAATATATTATAGAGGTTCAGCTGTGTATTAAAGCTGAACTTTGACCGGCCAGGGGTCTGTCAAGAGACAAGCCATTTATTATGAATATTGGTGCTATTCTGCCTTTAATATTTCAGCTGTCTTCTATGAAATTCTTGCGTGGCCAAATATTTTCAGACCTGCTGAACTTCTAGGTAACTTCCTGCTGGAGCCAGTACTGGCATAGGTCAAGTAGGCAAAGACAAGCTGGTGGGAAATGTATAGCTTTGTTTCTTGTGCAAATGAAGCTCAGACCATCCATCTGACCTGAGGCCTAGCTGCTCTCCAGAGCAACTGACTAAGAACAAAAGAGGTTTTTATATATCAAGGTGTGAGGTACAATAACATTCCTGAGGAGGCAGAGAACCCGAACCACATACCTAGGGCAGGCATTTTCTGTAGAAATCAACTGTAGAATGAATCTTAAAGAGTTCTTATTAATAAAAACAAACCTGAAGCCAGATATTGGGGTGAATGCTGGAAGATCAGAGAAGCAGAACAAGCCACAGCCATCTCACCTTGCCAATTCCTCAGCTGATCCTGTTTCCTCAGACTGGATGCTTCTCAGCTCATCTGTGCTGCTCAAAAGCCTAAAATCTTAACCAGCTCTAGTTCCTAGTCCTCATGTCTTAAATACCTTTCTGCTTTCTGCCATCACTTCCTGGGATTAAAAGCATGAGTCACCATGCCTGGCTGTTTCTAGTGTGGCTTTAAAATCGCAGAGATCTGGATGGATCTCTGCCTTAGGAATGCTAGGATTAAAGGTGTGTGTACCACCATTATCTAGTTGCTGTTCTGTTCTCTGACCCCAGATATGTTTATTAGGGTGCATAGTGTTTTTGGGGACACACTATGTCACCACAGTGGACAGAACAGCATGGCGATAGTGAAGGGAGGAAGTCAGATTCCGCAGAGGGTAGGCAGATCTCAGGGAGAGTTTTCTGAGTGCCAGGAGTAGAGAAGGAGAAAGAGGATACAGAGGATGAAGACGAGGCTGGAAGCGTAGGAGTTTAGTCGTTAGCAGGACTATGAGCTGGGGGAACTGGACGGGACTGAAGCTATGGAGACTGGATTTCATCCCAGAGAAATAGAGTAGACGGATGAAGAGCTTGGTGCATCTAGAGTTATTCCTGCCCTGAATGCCTGACGGAGCTGTAGCTGTGCTGATAGAATTTTGTCTTAGAGGAGTAAAGTTAACAGACATAAGAACATAGTGTACATAGATTATTTTCCTCTCAGATATCCCACGCCGGATGTAGCTAAACCCTGGGACTGCTATGAACCCTCAGAAACTGTGAGCAAAGTATATCCTTCATTCTAGAAGGTTCTGTCAGGCATTTTGTTAGAGTGATGGGGAAAGCAACCTACGCACCTTCTCAGCTGGAGTCCTTCCTTTCCGCTCTGCCCACCCCTGTTCTTCTCCAGGCTGGTGCTCTCTTCCTGTCTCCAGCACTCTCATTACCCTCCTGCAGCCTGTTCTTCTCCTTCTATGCCTTGTGTCTGTGCCCTACTGTGTGCAGGGCCTTCTTCATGAGGATGTGAGACTGCCAAGATGACCACCACTTCTTTCCTTCAGGGGAGAAGTCCTTACTATGAGCCAGATACTGTTTGAGTCAGATGATAGAATAATATTAGTAATATTTTTTTTTCTAATCTCCAAACCACCCTGGAGGAAGGTGTTGAGCCCTCCCATCCTACAGTGGAGAAAACTCGGGTTCTGAAGAGTTGAGTGGCTGTCTCAGGCTCGCTATGAGTAGAGGAGGGAGAAGGCTGGTACCCAAATGCACAGACGCTAGTCCCAGGATCTCTCCCCCACCCCTCTCTCTCTGCCTATGTGTGGAAGTCAGGTGACTTTCTTGGGTATCGTCTTCAGGAATGCCATCTACCTCTTTTGAGATGGCCTTCCCTTGGCCTGGAGCTCACCAATTAGGCTAGGCTGACTGGCCAGCAAGCAAGCCCCAGGAATCCACTCGTCTCTGCCTCTCCAGCATTGGATTATAAGTGTGGCTGTTATTTTTTTTTTTTCACTGTGTATCCAATAGGTTCTGGGGATCAAGTTCATGTCTTCATTCTTGCAGGGCCAGCACTTCACTGACTGAATCACTTCTTCAGCCCAAACCTTGACCTGTATTCATTTATAATTTCCCCCTCTCTGACTCGGACCTGGAGAGGGAAGATATTTGGCTCTGGTGCCTCTTACCGAGGCTAAGCTTGGATCCTAGAGTTTCCAGCAGTACCCTTCTTGCATGCCATGGAAGGACCCCCAAATATGCTAAGGTGCTGGCCCTTGAGGCTGGGTGGATCCTAGAGGGAATACTTAGGAGAGCTGTCTGGAAGCCATTCCCAGACAGATGCCCTTGCTGGCTGGTCTCCAGAGCTCTCTCTAAGGTTCCCATCTCTCCTGCCGTGAGAACTCAATTCTGGCTGGTGTTCGCAATATATACACACGTGTGGGCTGAGTTTCACTCATGCCAGATTCTGACACATAGGCAGAATTTTCGTAGCAAGCATATGGCTGGGAACCCTCAGATAACATGCTCAGTGGGGACCCATTCGAAACAAGAGTTTTAGTGAAAACGAGTCAAAAAGAGCCCTCAGCCATCGAATGCAGGGTTTCTGGTGTGTGCCGACATGCATGTGGAGAGTGTGAACTAGGTGCTTGTCTCTGTTTGCAGCACTGTGTCTGAATGTGTGGTCATGCATGTGTATGCTGAGGTCTGAGGGTGATTGTGAGCCTATAAACATGATGCCTTCAGGGGGACTGTGTGCATGGAAGGGGGTGTGTGCTGGCCATGTTTTAGGGGAGGCAGGTGACTGTGTGAAGTGTCAGTAGGGCACAAGCTCTCCAGTGTGAACATGAGAGGGTTTATGTGGTCATGAGTGTCTCAACTGAGTTTCTCTGAGCAAAGGACAGAATGGAATGTGTGTGTGTGTTGCATTGGTCTCCAGGCCCCTGGCTAAGCAGACTCCAGATCACCTCTCCAGCTCCTGTCTGCAGAGCCTGCTGGTGTTTTATGACTGGGACTCCCAGGTACAATTTAGATGATGCCCAAACAACCAGGCCATTCAGCAAAAGATCCTGACAGATGGACCACAAGCTCCTTAGCGCCCTGCTCCTTGGCCACAGAGCTGACTTCGACCCTCTGCCTGGCCAGAGTGAGGTCAACAGCACACTCCCCAGAGAGCTTGGGGCTTGGATTGCTTCTGCGCACGCCAGCCCCACAGAGGCCACTGCACATCAGCTTGTGCCTCCCAAAACACAAGACAACATGGTGATTTGAATTCTCTCAGACTTGGCCACCAGGTGCTAAGGCTATGGTCCTGTCCCCCATCACTGCTCTTTAGATCTGCAATGTTTGGTGACATAATAAACCATCTGAGAATGTCATGAGCAGGCTGTACACAGCAATCAGACTCTGTATTTCCTAAGTTAGGGTTTTCTCTTTTTCCTTGATGCCATAGAGTGTTAGGAACTGAAATTGGACCTAGGATAAGGTTAAGAGTCCAGTCTAATGGAATGGGAAGGGACAGTGGATCATGTCCCTGTAAACATCTGGTCATACTTTTTCACATACACCATTTGTCATTACAATCCTGGGAAGCAGTGTGACTCACATTTTATAGGTGATAAATTTGAGGCTCAGAGAGGTTAACTGACTTGCCCAAGATCACACAGCTGTACTAGAGCAGGGTCAGAGCTTGGGTGCATGGCTAAGACTACATTAAACATGTGATCTAGGAGTAAGAGTTACAGCTTCAGACAAACCACACCACCATGTTTTCTCCTGTTCTCCTTAGATACACCCAAGCTCAAGGACTGGGCTTCACTGCCGTATTTTCATTGGTAACCTTGTTTTAGCCATGGTAGTTTTGACTCCAGTTGAGTATAAACATATTAAGACAAAATGTCACGCTGAGAGTGAAGGATGGAATTGCTCTGGAGGGCCTGTTCTGTGCCAGTGGAAGGGGAGGTACAATGTGTCCATCACTTAGGAGCTGCTCAGAGGCTAGCCTTCAATCCTTGGCACCTACTAGCTGATAGTGGGGCACACATCCACTCATCTCCCTCGCTGATAAAGCCATCTCTCAAACCTACCAGCTCCCCAGTATCAACCTTTCCGTCTCTCCTCACACATCTGGCCTTTTCTTTCCCCAGGGAAACATTCCTTGCTTCCCCATTGGTAACTGTCGATGCTTTGTCTCAAGATCTCTGCTTACAGTGCTCCACTCAGGACCTACCAATAACGACACTGTGTTCACCTGGCCTCAGTGACTGACTTGGGGGTAGAATGTGGTTCGGGTAGTGTCAGGGATGGGTTAAGGAGTTCTTGGCTGAAACTGTGAGAATGTCTGAAAATGTCCAGACACAGCTGTGAGACGGTGGAGGTTGGGCAGCAGGCTTCCATGAGTGTCCACACTTAAGGATGGACGGTATTTGTTTGAGCCCCTGAAGTTGGGTATGCCTGCAGTGAGTAAGTTTGCTAGCGTGCAGCCCTCTCACTGTAGTAAAGAGCCTGGTGTGTGCAGTGGTGGCAGCCCAGGGACATGGGGATGGCCCCTGCCACCTTCAAGTCTCAGCGTCTCTCCCTGGGTGCATGGCAGCTGCCGTGAGAATTGTCTGCTCCCTATTAGGAGAGAGAATAAGAACAGGGACACATTCCCCAAATCGCTAATCAGCTTTATTGAGGTATGATTTACAAGCAATAAAATGTAACTTATTCCAGATGTCTTAGGATCTTCAACAAATGTTGGCTGTCACAGAACCTCTGTAATCAAGACGTAGAGCATTTCAGTCCTTCCCATTCCTACCACAGTCTTGGCCCTGAGCAACACCGGGATGCATCCTCTCACCATAGTTTTGTGTTTAGATGTTCAAACAGACGCAGTCTCATGATGGTCTTCCTGCTGGCCCTCTCGGACTTAGCATAATGTTTCTGCAGCTCAGCCATGCTCTGGCATGTATCATTTCCTTGGTCTTGTTGAACCTGCTAGAGTCTGTAGTGTGACATAGGCTGGAAATCGTGAGTGGGGCTCTTCTAGCCTCTTCTTTGCTCTAAGAGGCAAAGCGTCTGCTCTTTCAATATTAAGTATGAGGTTAATATATATGAACGTAAGATATATACTTATAATTTCTTAGCAGAATTTTTTTTATTCTTTTATGGTGCTGGAGATGGAGCCCAGAACTCTCACTCAACCATATCCTCCATCCTATGGTGTTTTGAGATAGTGCCTTAGTTGGCTTTTTATTGCTCTGAAGGGAAACCATGACCATGGCAACACTTTTTTTTTTTCTGAGACAGGGTTTCTCTGTGTAGTTTTGGTGCCTTTTTTGGAACTGATTCTGTAGCACAGGCTGGCCTCGAACTCACAGAGCTCCACCTGCCTCTGCCTCCTGCGTGCTGGGATTAAAGGCGTGCACCACCACTGTCATGGCAATTCTTATAAAGGAACTATTTAATTAAAGTTTCAGAGGTTTAGTCCGTTATCATTGTGGCAGGGAGCATGGTGGCATTCAGTCAGACATGGTGCTGGAGAAATAGCTGAGAGTCCTACATCTTATAGGCAAAAGGAAATCAACTGACTCACTGGGTGGTAAAATAAGCACAGGAAACCTCAAAGCCCACCCCTACAATGACACACTTCCTCCAACAAGACCATAACCACTCTAATAAAGCCACATCTCCTAATAGTGTCACTTCCTATGAGAACATGGGGCCCAATTACATTCAAACTACCACATTCCACTCCCTGGTCCCCATAAGCTTGTAACAATATCATAACACAAAATTCATTTAGTCCAACTTCAAAAGTCTCCATAGCCTATCATGGTCTCAACAATGTTTTAAAGCCCAAAGTTCAAAGTCTCTTCTGAGATTCATGCACTCTCTTAACTGTATTTACCTGTAAAAATCAAAATTAAAAAAAACAGATCACATAGTTCCAACATATAATGACACAGGATATACATTACCATTCCAAAATGTAGGGAAGGGAGCATAGCAAGGAAATACTCAACCAACTCTGAATCTTCATGCCTAATGAGAAAGCGCTCTTCAGATCTCCAACTTTGTTCAGCTTTGTTGACTGCAAGATACTTCTTTCTCTTAGGCTGATTCCACTCCCTGTTAGCAATTTTCCTCAGCAGGTATTCCATGACTCTGGCATCTCTAATACCTTGGGTTCTCCAAGGCAATCCAGGCTTCAACTTCACAGCTTCACACAATGGCCTCTCTACTAGGCTGCCATTCAGGGACACCTCTGACACATGCCTTACCTAACCCTTTTTTTTTTTTTTTTGGAGCTGAGGACCATCAAACCCAGGGCCTTGCACTTGCTAGGCAAGTGCTCTACCACTGAGTTAAATCCCCCCCAACCCATTTATTTTATCCTTAACTCTAAAGCCAGAACCATGTGGCCAAAGCTGCCAAGTTTTGCTCCTTGCTGGGGCTGGAACATGGTCCCTTCATTCAATTACATCTTCATCAGCTTTCTGTTTTCCTTCACTGCCTAAGCTTGGCTGTCTTTGAACTGCTTTCTAGACCAGGCTGGCCTCAGAGTCAGAGATCTGCCAATCTCTGCCTTCCCAGTGCTGGGATTAAAGGTGTGCCCCACCATATCCAGCTCTAATCTTTTCTTTAGTTTCCTTCCCCAAATTGGAAATTTACCTGGGTGGGATCTTTCCTGAGGTCACCATTCTCTTTATTTCAATTCTTAATCCATTTATCTCCTTAGACACAGAATTTAGCTGTATTCCACTTCCTGGTGCTCTTTTTTTCTCCTTAAAAATTTCATTTTGTAATTTACCCTGCTCAGCTTGCTCCTTTTCATTATAAGTCTTCATTAGAGTTTCCACTAAAAACCACATGATAGAGTCTATAATAGGCTGTTTTGAGATTTCTTCTGCCAAAGGAATTAATCCAAAACTCTTCACTTTAACCTCAAGCGGATTTTTCAGACAAAGGCAAAAAGGCAGCCACTTTCTTCACCAAAATATCACAAGAATGATCTCTAGGCAGCACACTAATATTCTTCTTCCCTGTAACCTCTTGAGTAAACCCCCCACAGTTAATCAAATCACATTCAGCACCACTATCTTCCATGTTCCTACCAATATGGCCCATTAAGCATTGCTTAAAGCATTTCCACTGCTTTCCTAACCCAAACTCCTAAAGTCCAAATTCCTTCAAACAAACACATGGTCTGGCCTATCACAACAATATCCCATTCCCTGGTATCAACTTCTGCCTTAGAATTTCAATTTTTGTGAAGAGATACCATGACCAAGGCAACTTTTAGGAAAGAATTTACATGGGGTGGCTTATAGTTCAGAGGTTTAGTCCATTATCATCATGGTGGGGAGCATGGTGGCATGCAGGTAGACATGGTGCTGAGAAATAGCTGAGAGTGCTACATCTTATAGGCAACAGAAAATCAACTGACTCACTGGACAGTAAAATGAGCATAGGAAACCTCAAAGCCTGCCCCTACAGTGACACACTTCCTCCAACAAGGTCACACCTATTCCAATAAAACCACACCTCTTAATAGTGCCATTCCCTATGAGCTTATGGGGACCAGTTACATTCAAGCTACCACAGACAGGGTCTTGCTATGTAGGACAGTCTGGCTTTGTACTCATGATTAGTCTGCTTCTGCCTCTGGAGGGCTGGGATTACAGATGTATTCCGTCATCGCCTGCCTGGTTATAGAAATGTGTGTGTGTGTGTGTGTGTGTGTGTGTGTGTGTGTGTGTGTGTGTGAGAGAGAGAGAGAGAGAGAGAGAGAGAGAGAGAGAGAGAGAGAGAGAGAAAGAGAGATATGTTTGCATGGGTATGTGCATGTGTACATGAAGGTGAGTACTTACATGTATGTATATGCATGTGGAGGTCAGAGGTCGATGTTGGGTGTCTTCCTTGGTTGCCCTCCATGTTATTATTTGAGCAAAGCCTCTCACTAATTGTGGAGGTCACTGATACAGCTAGGCTTTCCAGTTAATGAGCTCCAGGGATCCACTTGTCTCTACTTCTCCAGTGCTGGGGTTATAGACGTGTACCATCATGCCTGTCTTTTACATGGATGCTGGATATTCAAACTCAGGTCCTCATGCCTGCGCAGTGAGCACTTCACTGCAAGCACCATTTCTCCAGCCCCGAGTTCTTTTTAACTTTTAGTCTGTGGACATTTTTCAGTCAGGAATGGATATCAAGTCTTGTCACATGTTTTTTCTGCACTGATGAAATGATCCTGAAGTCTTTCTGCTGAATTCTGTTGATGGAATAGATCACACTGATTGACTGCTAAACCAATCTGGAGCCGGCCCTACCAGGTCATGCTGCATTATCCTTTTATATGTCACTTATTAGCTGCATTATCCTTTTATATGTCACTTATTAGCTCTATTAGTGTGCTGTTAAGGCTTTTTGCATTTATTCATTATGAAGAATATCCTGAAGTTTCCTGGAGCCATCTTGGTCAGATTTTGGTGTGAGGCTGATGTTGGTCACACAGGATAAATCAGGAAGCCCTGTTCTGCTCTAGGTTTTCTGAATGCATTTGTGCAGGACTGGTACTCTTCCTTCACTAGCTACTTGGGAAAATTCACCTGTGAAGCAGTCTGAGCTTAGAGTTCTTTGTGGCAGGGATTTTAACTACGAATCCAGATTCCTTAATAGACACAGGGCTTGTTTTAAGGCACATTTTCTGTTTTGAGGGGACTTTGGAGGTTTGTGTCTCTTGAGGGTCTTGCTCATTGCATCCATGTTGTTGATCTACTGGCATTCCAGTGCTCACAAAAGCCTCAAGTGTAGCTTCTAATGTCCCCAGGGCCCATAGAAATGCCCTTATCCACTCTTGGTATTGGCCGCATGTGCACCCACCCCCTTTCCTGCTCATTTTTGTCAGAGTTTATCAAATGTATTGATTTTTCAAAACAGACTTTAGTTCCATTGATTTTTCTCTTCTTTCTCCCTGTTTTCTATTTAATTGGGTTTGGCTGTTTATTTTATTTTTTGTTGTTTTTTCCCCTGACTAGTCCTTCAAGATAGAAGACTGTTGGTGTGAGAATTTTCTCTTTCATTTTAAAACATGTTTGTTTGTTTGTTTGTTTGAGCTGAGGATCGAACCCAGGGCCTTGTGCTTGCTAGGCAAGTGCTCTACCACTGAGCTAAATCCCCAACCCATAAAACAAGTTTTTAAACATAATATTTGTGTCCCAATTCATCACTCATACTTTTTATATTTGTGTGTGTGTGTGTGTGTGTGTGTGTGTGTGTGTGTGTGTAGGTATTCATGTACAAGCACACACATTGAGGTTAGTAGGCAACTTATGAAATCAGTTCTCTCTCTCCACCATGTGGGGTCCAGGCACTGAGTTTGGGTGGTCAGGCTTGGCTGCAGGCACCTTTACCCACTGAACCATCTTACCAGCCCCATCCCGGACATTTTGATATGTTCTCATTTTTGCTAAGTTAAACATAATCTATAATATCCATTGTGATTTTTCTCTTGATACCCAGGGTTGCTTACCAAAATACTGAGGTTTTTCTAGATGTTTCTGTTATTAAATTTTAGTTTGATTTCAGTGTTGACAGAGATTCCAGCCCTTTACATTTATTATTTTATGTCTTAGGATGTGGTCTATGATTGTGAATATTATTTGCTCACTTGAAGGGAATGCACAAGCAGCTACTGAGATGACTGTCTGAGAAATATCAGCTAAGTCAAAATTTTCATGGTAACATTCAGGCTTTATGCGCGCGCGCGCATGTGTGTGTGTGTGTGTGTGTGTGTGTGTGTGTGTGTGTGTGTGTGTGTCCTTTTTCTTCTCTTCGTTTCATCACTAAGACTAATGTGTTAACATAGTTCATTATTGTCATAGACTTATTTATCTCTTATTTTTGTTATTTCACACTTAGTTTTATACGTTTTGGAACACCACCACACATGAATGTTCAACAACATTGCATTGTTTTACCCAAGTTTACATTTTTGTGGCATTTTGGAGGGAGATTTGGAACACTGTTTGCTTTGAAACATTCTTTATCTAATGTTAACACAGCCATCCAAGCTTTCTTTTGATTAAAGTTTTGACACTCTCCTCCCTTTTAAGTGTTTAATTTACCTGGCCTTCATAATTAAGTGGGCTTGTTTTGTGAAGTATATAATTGAGTATTGCTTTTATGCTTATTATTATTGCATCATCTTCTAAGCTGACATCCAATGCCTTTTATTTGGAGTGGTTAAACCATTGAAATTTAATTCAACTGTCAATATGGTTGGATTTAAATATGACATTTGCTATCTGTCCTATCCTTTAAAATTTTATTTATTATTATTATTATTATTATTATTATTATTATTATTATTATTATTTGTGTGTGTGTGTGTGTGTGTGTGTGTATGTGTATGTGTGTGTATGTATGCCATGTGTGTGCAGGTGTTTGTGGGGTCCTGAAGGGGCCATCAGATTTGGAGACTTACATGTAGCACACCTGATGTAGGTGCTGGGAACCAAACTCAGGTCCTCTACAAGAGCAGCAAGCTCTTTTTACTGCTGAGACATTTCTCCACACCCACTCCCACCTATTGCTTTCACTTCCCTTCAGTCTGAAGTGTTACATGACTTTTTGTATGATTCCACATTGTCTCTGGTCTTCTGAGGTGTATGCTGCTTTGCAGATTGCTTTAAAGTTGTGTATATTTACCCATCACAGGCTTCCTTTAAGTGGCATTATTTCACTTCAAGTGTAACGTGAGGACTCTTAGCCTTCATGTTAGAGTTTTCGTGTTTATTTCTATGTGCGACACAAACCAGAAACTCCCAGGTTTTGAACAATCAGTTGTCTTGTAGGGTGATTTCAAAATGTAAGGACAAATCTTCATATTCATGTGTTTACTGGGGTGGGGGTGCTCATTCCTGTATGTAGATCCACTCTTCCTTCTGTCTGTGGGCTCTCTTCAATGTTCTCTGTAGAGCCCACATTCTGGGGATGGGTTTTAGTGTTGTCTTATATCTGAAAAAGTGTTCACTTTACCTGGATTAAAAAACAGACTACTTCCATTGGGGGTAGTGAAATATTTCTTTCAGTATGCTGCAGATGTCCCCGACTGTGCTCTCTTTGCAACTTTTCTGCAGATATAAAACTGTTCTAAAGTTACAAGCGTATTAGCAAGTGAATAGATTGTACGTCCCAAGAAAGCCAAACGTCAGAAGAAAATACATATGTAAGTTTAACATTTCTTGACAGTTTAAATATGTGTATAATTTGGTCATTTCTACTCCTTGTTACTCTCCCATCCCCTCCCTCTCCCGCTGAAACCCCTATTCTTCCCGACACCCCCCCCCTCCTCCTTTTATGTATTTTTTTTCTCTGTGATCCATTGAATTTAATTATGGTTGCCTGCATGAGCGTGGGTGTGGAGTTATCTATTGAAGCCTGGACAACTCATCAGTGGCTACACCCCTGAAGTAAATGACTCCTCCTTTCCCAGCAGCCATCAACTACCAGCAGCTTTGGGGGGAGGGGTGGGGGCTTCTGAGTCCCTCCTCCATCCACCATAGCACTTATTTGGATCCATCTTGTGTCACCTAGTGCAGGTAACCACAGCAGATGCCAATTCCTGTCATGTCCAGAAAACAATGTTTCTTCCATTCCTCCTCACACTCAGGTTCTTACATTCTTTCTGCCCTCCATTTTGCAATGAAAACAATACTGAATGAGAGAAATCAAAGAGAAAGGGTGGAGAACAGCTGTTCTGCACTTAATTATGAAAATGGATTAGGATATGCCTGCAGAATTTAGAGAGTGGTTACATGGATACATATTGTAGGGGTCGTTACAGGAAAGTGCGAGGCACCAGAGAGACACTGTTCTGACTCGGTGGTTGCTATGCTACACTGACGTGTTATTTTGAGTTTATTGTTGATCATTGTACTTGTATAGATACTTATTACACCAACAGTGTTTTTGGTTTTGTTTTTCAGAATTAAAAGAAGGTGTTCCTGCGTTGTCTTCTGGCTTGCATTTTCTCAGTTGAGAAGTCTGACGTCATCCTTTGTTACTTTGTCCAGAATGTCCCCCAACCAGTTCTGTGGCCAATTTTAAGAGTTTTCTCTTTGTATTCATTTTAGTCAATTTGATTGCTATGGGCTTTTATTCTGTTCTTTTTTCCCCCCTCATTTTTCTTGGTATTCTGTAGGTTTCTTGATCTGTGGATCTTTCATCAAATTTAGAGGGAAAGGAGCCCGACAGCCCTTGCTTTTACTTTTCTGCAGCCTTTGGCCTCCTCACTTTGGGGTGAATGCAGAAGGCGGGCTGTTCTCCAGCACCCAGCTCACCAGCTCTGCTCTTCCTTCACCCCCTTTGTCGACCTCTGCGTCATTCACTGTACGGTTAGAACCGTTCACGTTCTCCTCCTGTAGTTTGCTGTGAATTTCCCCAGCTTGTTTCTAGTTTAAGAGGCTAAACTTTTCATCTGTAGGAGTTGTGCACAAATCTTTGAAATACCTTCTATCTCCTCCTTTTATCTTGGAGCACATTTATACGACCCAGCACAGCTATCTTAAAGGTTGTTCTTTTAATTCCTCAGTGTCTGAGCACTTCCTGGTCTTTACTCATTCGGTGTGTTTTTCTTTCTGATTTTAAGTCCTGCTTGCCTGTGACTGATGTGCCTGGCAACATCTGGGGGCATGTTGGCTATTTTTACCGTCTAGTGCTAGATTCTGTTGTTTTTCCTTTAAAGAGTTTTGTGCTTTTTCTGATATAAATTCAGGTTATGGGGGATCTATTTGATTCTCTTGAGGAATACTTTTAAACTTTATTATGGCAAGTTCAGACTGGTTCTCCTCCCAAGACTGATTTATTCTCACAACAAAGGCTTCCAAACCTGCTGCTGATTCCGCCCATCATCTGGTCTTTACACCCTGACATGTGTGTGAGGTCTGAGCTCTCTGCTCTCTTACTGCACCCTGCCAAGGAGCTCTCCTCCCTTTTCATCCCAGCAAATGACAGTGCATCCCTGCCTATTCACGGCACAGTTCAGCTGTTAGCCTTTACACCTTCCCTGTCACCCAAACCCAACTCATAAGTTCTCTCTATTCCAGCGCGCATCTCTTTCTGTCTGTGGCATCTCTCCACTCTTCCATCTGCAAATACCTCCTTCTGGAAATCCTTTCTCTGGATTCCAGCAGTCTTATTCCATGATCCACAGATTAGAGCTCAGCCCAAGACTAAGAGAATCATCTTTGCACATCTCTGGACTTCTCTTTGGGGGACAGCTTCCTCTTTTCCGATATTCTGTCCTACAGAGTAGAGCGGCCTCGGCCTCCTCAGTTCTGTTCTATATCCTGAATTCAACACTGGGCTCGGTTTTGACTGCCCTCTCTTATGTTTGGTTATTGAAACTGCTTCCAGGCAGGGGGCAAAGGCCACCATTGAGCTATCTGATCATATGTCCCTTTTCCTCGGGATAACAGTTCTGCTCCCCTGTTCGATGTCTTATAAAATTTGTGTTATATATTTCTCTGTTTGTCTACTGTTTATGATGTGAGAGAAAACATTTGTAGCAGTGAGACCCCATGTTCAAACACAAAAGTCTCCTGTCAGGAAGTCTTTTAGGGGCAAGCCTCAGAAATTTGTCACCTTACTTCTACTAACGTTGGAATTGTCAGAATTGAGTTCCAGGGCCATACGTGGCTCCGAGGAAGAGGGCTAAACAATAAAATCTAGTCTGATGGCCATGTGCCTTGTATCCTTTTCCAGAGGAAAGTGTGTGTGTGTGTGTGTGTGTGTGTGTGTGTGCGCGCTCATGCGTCTACTGCTGGGCTACACCTGAGCCATCAGCTGCTCACACACCCAAATGGATGTCTAAGAAACAAAAATGCACTTCACACTGAAAATGGTTCAAGGGTCCCTTGTCCTGTCTTTCCAAGCTTCTCTCTTTTTCTCCATCTCAGGAAAAATGACAGCATATCTCCCCATCACTGGCTCAGGTGTGGGTGTGACTTAAGTCCTTCCTTGTCCCTCCAAACCTAACTAACTGAGGTTCTGAGCTCCCACATTTGCCTGCATCTCTCCATGGCTCACACCTCTCCCATTCCTTACAATATGATGCTCTTAAAACTGGTCTTCATTGTGACCAGAATGACATCATTGTTTTAAAACTGATAAATAAAATGATAGATATTTATGCACACAGGGTAGTGCTCTGCTGTATGTATACACTGTGTGTCGCTGCATTCTTATTTCCTGTGATGAGAATATTAAAAATTCCTCCTACTAATTTTTAAGTGTGGCATAGATGATTATTAACTGTACTCACTATGCTGTACCGTCAGTCTCTGAGGCTTACCCTACCCGTCTAATTGAGATGCATCTCGGGCCATCCCCTTCATCCTACTGTTTGAGGACCACCATTCTGCTCTCTGCCTCAGTGAGTTAGATCTTTATTTCCCATGAGAGATCGTACTGCAGTTTTGTTTCTATGTATGGCTTATTTCATAAAAGCCTCAGGGGTCATCAGTTGTGTACAACAGATTACAATTCAGCCTTAATAATTAAGGAAGTCTTTAGAGAATACATTTTAGTGTATTCTCACACACACACACATGCACACACATAGGTGCTTGTACCACCATGCACATGTAGAGGTGTGAGGGTCAATTTGTAGGTATAAGTTCCCTCCTACTACATGGGTCCTGGGAATTGAACTTAAGTTTTCAGGCTTGACAGAAAGCACCTTCACCTGCTGAGCCATCTCACTGGCCCCAAACAAGGAGAGCTTGTCATTTATGACAACATGAATGAGGCCGGAATTACATTGCACTGATAAAATTTGATGGCATCTACACCTCTTTTAACAATTCTTCCATACCTCCCCCTGATGTGAGTGGACATTCGTCCTGGTTTGCAGATGTCACTTACTGTCCCCGCTTTCCTTCCTGAGTACTCCTCTTGCCCTTCACTTTCCCTGCTTCCCGTGATGATCTCACTCTGCTGCTGTAGCTACATAGGTCCCCTCACCCCCACCCCACAGGGGCATGCATTGTACTAGCTGTTCCCTCTGCCCACAGTGATTTCTTCTCAGTCTTATTGTAACAGGATTCCTCCTCTTTTGCTATTTGACTCTGAATGTCAACACCCCAGAGAGACCCACCAAACGTAAATTAGCCATTTAGTTTCCTATAACCTCACACGCTTTGCTTCTCTGCACTCCATCTTTTTACTACCTGATAGGAATCGAACAATTCTTTTGCTTCCTATCTAGACTGTAAGTTTGGGAGCAGGGGCACTATTTCTTATACGCTGTTTAATGTCAGTCCTTAGAATCATTCACGGAGCACAGTAAGCCCTCGGTGAACACCCACCAAGCCCATTAATGATATTGGGCCACCCATCTGTTTTTGTATAGGTTACCCTCACCTAGGTATAAGGTCTCCTCCTTAGAAATCGTTGTCCCAGTTGAATTCATCAGGTCATGGGAAAGTTCAGAACCATTAAGTACATGGCTTTGATGATCTCCGAGTAAGCCAGTTTCCTGTGACTATAATAAATACCCAAGACAACCAACTTACAGAGGGAAAAGGTTTATTTGAGCTCACAGTTTTGAAGGTTCCAGCTGATGATTGGTTAATGGCATTGCCTTGGGCCTCTGGCCAGGCAATGAATCGCAGTAGTGGCAAGTGGCAGAGACAAACTGACCTCATGACCAGGAAGCAAAAGAGAAAACAGGGAGGAGACCAGAGCTCTAGAGTCCTTGTGGCACCCCCACTACCTGCCAGTTTCCACCACTTCCCAACAGCGCCACCTTGTGGACCAAACCTTTAACATGTCTAACATGCTGGGCTTCTGGGGACATTTAAGATATACTAAACTAGTTTTTCTTCCCCCACCAACCTAAGGCCTTATTGGGTACATTATAGAAGATTTAGGACTCAGGCAAATAAATGTAGAGAGTCACCTCAGTTAATGGCCAGTGTAGCCAAGTGGGCTTGGAAGTCCGGTTCCCTGCAGCCGCTCCAGATCTGCTTAGCTCCTGGCTGCACTAGACTCTGCTAGAATTAGCTGTGCCAGGGCTGCTGCTGTGCACAGGGTGATCAGAGCAGGAAAACAGCGTGCCTTGCAGTTTTCAGACACTATAGCGGGCCGCGTAGGATTAGGCGAGGGAGATGATAGAGGGAAGAATGCTGACAAAGGTGTGTCGGCGGGGAGAGTAGAGCGCTTCTAGGGGAGAGCAGGCAGCAGCTTCCCAGGACAGGCGGAAACAACGAGTCAATTGGAAAAACTTTCCTGGGGTGGGATTTAGAATTGTGGAGTACTGTTGGGTAGCATACGATTCTTTTACCTCCGAATTCCCTTTAAAGATAAAGTACCTTTACTACCTGAGGCGTCACAGAACTTCATAAAACCAGATGGCTCGGAAGCCCATTTCATTAGCTTCCCATCCCTGGGTGGGAGTGCCCTCCACTATAGGGAACTGGATGGTGGGGCTTCTAAAGCGATATTAAGTGATGGAGAGTTTGCCATTACTCTAGGAAGCTCACTCCTATCTTAGGAAATCAATCATTAGAGTGTTTTCCTTATGAGGCAGGGATGTAGCTGGCTGACAGTGTTTGCTAGTGAGCATGGCCCCATCCCCAGCACCCCCAAAAAGATACAAGCGTATAAAAGGCTTCATGTATTGGGTCAGACTTTCACGAATCACACCTTTAATGCTCTTTGTTTTCCTCTTTTGGGCATGAAGGTGGGAGCCTTAAAAACTCTCCCACCTGACAGTTGGAGAGGAATGGAACCGTGTGGTACAACATACATATCAAAAGCCCACCCCCCAGAGTGGCTGTATTTGGGGGCAGGGTCTTAGATGAGGTAATTAAGAATATGTGAAGTCCTGGTTTGGGGTCCTAATAGGCTGAGACATATGATTCGTCTTCTAAGGAGAGAAGAGCCACTGGGGCTAATGTGTCAAGATGAAGCCATAGAATGTAGGTCGTCACCTGCAAGCCCAAGAGAGCGGTCGCTGGAGAAACTCAACCTGCTTTCACCTTGATCGTCGACTTTCAGGTCCCAGAACTCTGAGAAAGAAGTTATGGCCTGCTTAGTCATTGTCCACCTCGACTGACAGGGAAAGCTCCTGGGAAACCCCTATTCAGATGAAATGGCTTCCCCTCTTCAGCCGCTGCTCAGAACAGAGACATCCGTTAGGCATGGTGAAGTACCGTGGGTGCCAGTCACAGCAGTAGGACAAACCCCTTGTTTTCCAGACACTGTTTTCATAGTGAGTACACTGAAGCCCCACGCTTCAAGAAATGGTGACTGAACTTAACTCCTGTGTTAGTCAGTTTTCTGTTCTATATCAAGAGACCTGAGACAACCAACTTACAAAGAGGAAAGGCTTATTTAGGGACACTGTTTTGGAGGTCTCGGTTCATGGTCCAGTTAGCACAATCATTCTGAGGCAGAATACCCTCCAGGAATGCATGGTGATAGGAGAGAGAGACAGAGGGAGGGAGGGAAGGAAGGAGAGAGAGAGAGAGAGAGAGAGAGAGAGAGAGAGAGAGAGAGAGGGAGAGAGAGAGAGAAGAAGAAGAAGGAGGAGGAGGAGGAGGAGGAGGAGGAAGGGAAGGAAAGGAAAGGAAAGGAAAGGAAGAGAGAGAGAGGGAGGGAGAGACTTTGAAGGCATACCTTCTTGGCACCACTTTTACTTAAAAAGATATTTTATTGATTTGTATATGTCTTTGTATATGTGCACATGTATAGGGTGCCTGCAGAAGCCAGAAGAAGGAATTGGATCCCTTGGAGCTGGAGTTACAGGTGGTCTTTGAGCCTCTGGATGTGGGTCCTGAACTCTGGTTCTCCACAAGATCAGCAAGCACTTTCACCCACTGAGCCATCTTTCTAGCCCCAGGCACCACATCCCAAAGTTTCCATCACCTCCCAACAGCATCAGGTAGAGAATCAAGTCTTTAACACACTGCAGGAAGACATCTCAGGTCCAGGCTATAGCATCTTTCACAGATTTTTCTCATTATCCATTGGCGTGTGCATAAAGCACCCAAAGCCAACATCAATAGCCTTCGATTTCATCATGTGGGATTTGCCTCCTTATAAAAACCATCCCAACACTTTCCCTGCCTGTCCTCAAATGCTTATTATTGGAGAATCAATCCACCTTCTCCAGGCACCTTCATAACGGTGTTGAGCTGGAAGGGGTCACGAATGGAAGCTGATATTACAGGGGATAGCAATAACAACTTGTATCTGTATGGAACGTCACAGGTTACAACTTTCTGCTGGCTTATGGATCCTGAAAAATTAGGAAATGGTTTTCATCTTTTATGCCCTTGCTTGGTAGGATGAAAAGGAACTAGGAACCAGGAATGTTCATCTTAGTGTTGAAGCCACATGCCTCTTAGTTTTCAATACAGCAGAGCTGTGAAATCCTTCTTCATGTGACAGATCTACATATACACACAGTCTTCCACTTCCAGGTCAATGTCCCTGAGGGTTTTTGTTGTTGTTTTGTTTTAGTTTTTATAGACAGGGTCTCTCCAAGCAGCCCAGGCTAGTTTCAAATTCTCTTTTCCTGCCTGTCTCTTCTGAGTGCTGGAATTTTAGTAACGTACCGCGATATCTGTCCACCCACCCACCATTATCCTTTGTTATATTTTATTTGTCCCAAGCCTAGATAGACAGAGCCTTCTCAAGCTGAGTCTGTCATCCTTTGTTTATTTTGTTTGGGGGACAAGGTCTTGCTACAGATCTCATGCTGGTTTGGAATTCATCATACAGTCCAGACTGTCCTCATCTCCTCACAGTCATCCTGCCTCAGCCTTCCCAGTGCTGGGATTGCAGGCATGTACTGTGATGCCTGACTCAGTATTATTATTATTTTTTTAAAGAGAGCTCTGCATTCCATAACTTCACAGAGATTCACAGGATGCTCTTTGCTTCTTCTACAAAGTATTCACACTTTTCACTAATCATTTGAAGAATTCAGCTTTAAATTCTTTTATGAATTATTGACCTTTCTGCATCACCAGCCACCGCCAGCCTCGGCCGTTCTTCCCATCCTGCATCTGTGCACCTTTCTAGGACCGTGGGGTGCAGTTTCCTCTGCAGCATCTCTGCCAGCTTTGGCAAGATCAGCCAGGTGCTCTCCAGCTCCCTGCTCACCTATTGTGAGCTCTCCTTTTTCATCTGCACATTTGAGATTCATGTCTGCCACATCTTTATTCAAGGTGCCAATAAAATACATTATGTATGACTTGGTTTGCTGAGGAAATGATCGTGTTTTGTGTATTTAGGGATGTAAGAGTTTGTAAAGAAGCAGAGATGGTGGGGGGTTGTTATTTCCCGACAAACAAACTCTTCAGGAAAATAATATTCTGCTTTCATTCCCATTTGTCACCCCTTCCCCCCACTCAGATTTCTACGTTCCCACCCAAAGCACCTTGCACCCAAGTGGAAGGAGGAGGAGGTGAAGCTGAGTGCACAGGGGGCAGCCTGAAAGTCCAGGCCAAGACTTCCAGCTTAAACACAGCGGGCAGCAGGTAAGTGCCTGCAGCCTGCCCGGGGGACTGATGCAAGGACAGGTGGTTTCTATCTGCCAAGGGGAGTCCTTCTCTGGATCCCCACAGTCCGAGCATGCGCACACTTCAGCACTTGCAATTTCTTTGCTGACCATCAGCAACTTGAAAAGAAATTCTTTTGACCGCCCTCCCCCATGCGTGTGTGCCCGAGCACGCGCACACGTGTGTGTGTGTGTGTGTGTGTGTGTGTGTGTGTGTGTGTGTGTGTGATCTATTAAAATGGGATGGATGCTACTCACCCCTAAAGGTTTTGGTGCAGTGGGTGTGGGGTGGCACCCAGAAATTTCCATACCTAGCAAGTTCCCAGATGGTCCCAATACTGCTGCCCCAAGTTTTGCACTTAGACAATCACTGCTCTGGAGAATCCTGTAGGGCCTTTCTCTCGCCCTTCTTACCTTCATGAAAGTGGTGGCAGGGGTCACAAGGGGCTCTGGGAGTCATCACATCTTCTTGCTGTTGGTGGGGTTCAAGCCTCCCTCTTGCATATGCCAGAACATTTTTTCCTGGGGATGCATGCCTTCAGAGAATGGGTTCAACAGCTGGGTAAGCCTAATTTATGTTGCTATAACAAAGTTCCCGAGACCAGGCAATTTATAAACAGTGGTTAGTTGTTCTAGAAACTGGAAAGAGGGGCCAGCATTTGTCATCTGCTGAAGGCTTTCTTGCTGTGTTATATCACGAGGCTGTTATAGAGAGAGGGATGGAAAACTGACAAGTTGGGTCTCCTTTCCTATAGAGGGCCACTAATCTTTTCATGAGGATTCTTACCCTCATAGTGTCATCTAACCTTAATTATTTGCCAGAAGCCTCACTCTAAACATGTGAGTTTGGAGGCTTGAGTTTCTTAATCCTAAATATTTGGAGACAGGGTGCATTTAAACTGTGCTTACAGGCCCAAGGGGCAACATGACATCTAGTAAGAGACTAAAACCCACCTTCTCAGTGGGGAAGGACTAATTCATCAATAGAATGGGCTAATTTGTCAGTGGAATGAGCTAATTCAAAGAGCCAATACTCATCAAATTATCTCTGTCTCCCTGGGCTGCTGGGATTATCCTGAGATGTGGATTAGTTACTGTCCTGGTTGTAAACACTGGCCAAACAAACTTGGGGGGAAGAAAGGATTTATTTCATCTTACTGCTGTGACCCATCACTGAGGGAAGTTAGGGCAGCATCTCAAGACAGAAACCTGGAGGTCAGAACTGAAACAGAACTGTGGGGGAACACTGTTACTTCTCATGTTCAGCTCTCTTTCTTATGCAGCCCAGGACCATCTGCCTAGGCATGGTACCACCCACAGTGGACTGAATCCTCCTATATACAATCAGAAATTAAGAACATGCTTCACAGATGTGGCCACAGGCCAATCTAATGGAGGCAATTCCTCAACTGGAGCAACTGAAGTTAAGTATGACAGTTACCAAGAAGAATGTACTGATAAAGAACACCGAAACACACACACACACACACACACACACACACACACACACACAACTCAAGGAGTTACTGATATTTTTATATGGGTACTCATTAGAAGTAAGTTGGATTTTTCTAAATCTAGACCATGTTTAGGTCTTGAAATTAGAGAGGACATGGTTTGAATAATTTTTTCCTGTGCATGAGTCATTTAACCTGCCCGAGCCTCATCTGCTAGGTACATAACAGTAATTACCAAGGCTTTAGTAAAGTTTAACCAAGAGGAAGCATGCAAAATGTTCAACCCTGGGGAAGGAGAGATGGCTTAGTGGTTAAGAGCACTTGCTTTTTTCCGAGAGATCACAAGTTTGGTTTCTCGTACCCAAACTGATTTATCACTGTCTCCTGGACCAGAGGATCCAACTCCCTGCTGGCCTCTTCAGACATATCACATACATGGCATATACACAGACATATCACAAAAATAAAAATGATATAAACAAACAAGCGCTTAGCCCTTTATCTCATAGTAGATGCTCAACTAATGTTAATGACTCCCCAATGGCTTTGTGTTCCTGTTACAAAGGCCATTTTACCATTGAACATCATGATTATTTTGAAACCTGTGAAGGAAAACACAGAACCAGGCTTAGAATAGGGGCGTCATTTCCAGAACCAAGGCAGACAGTTCCTCACTGCTGTCAATTTGGAGATTAATCTTTCTTGGTGACTTAAGTGTGGCAAGGGATTTACCTTACTGACTGCAGAGAGAAATTGACTCTGTAGGAGGCCAGCTCACTTGGCACTGGGTGATGCTGGGAATCTGCTTCCTGCTGACAGAGGAGCATCAGTGGCCTCAGAGTGAGGGCCAGCACCTTGGACAGTGCACCGTACACCAGCACCTTGGACAGTGCACCGCACACCAGCACCTTGGACAGGAAGTCAGAGATTCCAGTTCTGTCAGCCAGGCTCTAGCTAGTCCTGGGTAATGATCCGTGACAGTCTCATTAACAGCTTGAGGCATTCACATATTTCTGTAATTTTTCAATAATTTGGAAGTTTTGAGTTTCAAATTATTAGGTATGAATTAAAATATCCTCAAATTCAGCTCCCTCCAGGCCTTGAACTAGAGGGTTACCCTTCCAGAGAACAAGTTACCATCATCACCTTTCTGCTCCTTTCTCCATTATTTATCACGATGACACTCTCTTTACCACCAGGTGTTTACACCACCACCCTACGGTGCCCAACGGCAAACACCAGGTGCTCTGTTGAGCCCAGCTCTCTAGTCCCTTAGCTGAACGTTACAATCACCTTAGAACTGCTTAAGACATGCCTGTGTGAGGCCCTACCCCACAGAGTCTGATTAATGGCTCTCATACTCACATTTCTTAAATGCTCCCTAGGTAATTCTAATGTGAACTGAAAGCCACCAGCCCAGACACACCCCCTCCCTGTCTGCTAGTGTCTCCTTGGAGGTGATCTCAACTCCTTATCGACATTTCTGTGGAGACAGAGGCTGAACCCAATTTCCTGCTTATCAATATCCAGCTTTGCAACCTCATCTTCTTCAAATTTGTTCTGGGGATGAAGTAACAAAGGAAGGGTTCCTGGGATCCTGGGATAGCTATTTGGAGGTGACTGAGTGGACTCTATGTGTGTATGGTCTGTGAGCTACCAATCTTACTCCTTTCTAAAGTATGCTTTTATTTTTTAAATTAAAATATAAGCACACCATTTATCACTTTGTTTTCCTCACCCAACTTCTTCCATGTAGTCCACTTCCCCTTAAACTAATGGTCTCTTTTTCTTCGCCTGTTATTGTTCAGTGTATGTATAAATGCATAACTATGTAAGTCCAGCTTGCCGAGTCCATGTGGTATTGTTTTGTGTATATATGATTTCAGGAGTGACTACCTGGAATTGGATAATTAACTAGTGGGCATTCCTGGGCATGGCCAATTCCCCCTCTCTCAGAAATCCTTGGTTGCCTGTCGTTCTGTTTAGGGATGGGTCCTGTGAGGTTTCCCACACTCTTGCATATATGCTCTTGCTTTGATAACAGGTTCCTCATGGAGTACTCACTAAGATGTGATATAAATAGCAGCATTGTTGGTGATGGAAAGTAATTTTAGGCAGCCAAGATCCTTGTCACCAAAAATAGACAAGCAAATGAGGCTGAGGAGGCAGCTCAGCTGGTAAAGAGCTTGCTTTGCAAGCATAAGAACCTGAGTTTGGTCCCCAGAACCCACATTTTCAAAGAAAATCCAAGAGTGATGCACGAATAATCCCAGTGCTGTAGAAGTGGAGGGGGGCACGTCCCCAAAATGCACTAGCCAGTGAGAGATTTCAGGGGTATGTGTGGAGAAGTGGATGGTGTCTGGGTGACAATAGCTAAGGTTGTCCCCTCTGTCCACCACATGCCCATGTATGACACACTTCCACACATACACATGCACCTGCACACATGAGCACACACACACACACACACACACACACACACACACACACACACACTAAACACATACACACACACAGATAATCAAAATGTAGAAGTTGTGTTCATGGACTATCGTGCAGAAATTAACACCAGAAAATGGAGTTACCCACTGTAATGTGACTAGAAGCGTAAAATAGAGTGCTGGAAGATGAAAGGAACAGCATGGAGTCTGCAGTCCCAGCCACTTGTGTACATTTAAAGCAAATTCACTCACAAAACAATATTGCAGATTTTCCATGAGCATACTCATATCCAGGGGTGTTTACCAAGCACAGCCTAAGTGCTTGTGGGAAACGGGACCGAGGTGTGGGGATGGAAGGAAAAAATAATGAAACAAAATCTTGCAAGAGCAGGGCCTTCAACAGGCAGGGGCTGACAGTATGTGCTGTGAACCGAGATGTACGGTGAGCCTAGCAGGCTGCAAAGGGGAGAAAGAGCAGGAGCGAGGGAGCGAGGGAGGGAGGGAGGGAGGGAGGGAGAGGACCAGGGAGGGGGAGGGGGAGGGAGAGGGGGAGGTCTAGCTCAGTTCAGAGGTAGGAACCGGAGAACCCAGGGAGAAAAAACGAGACCTTGGGTACCAGAGAGGAGAGCCACAAGCCAGCCCCCGGCTGGAAGGAGATGCCTGGCTTTATTGCTCCTTATTATGGATCGAAAGGGGAAATGAAAACGGCTTTCTGTGTTGGAAATAAAGGCATTTACCCAAGTCCTAAGACAAAAAGGGGGCAATTTAGAGGTTCCAGCTGAGAAATGGCACTTCTAGACTAGAAGGGAATTTTCTGTGGAGACTCCAGGCCTGTTGCTGCTACCCCAGGCGGTAGGTAGACTTCATTCCTCCTGACACACCGGGCATACCAAGTTTCAGATCAAAAGGAGTTTCTGTAATTTCTGGAATCATGGTGCTATTACCCCCATGATCGAGTGACCTGTGCCTATGTTCTCTGCATTACTTATTTTTCGTTTTTAATAAAAATACATGATAAAGGCACCTTAGTGAAGGAGAAGTATATTTTGACTTTTGGACTGAGGGCACAGTCCATCATGGTGGAGAAGGTGTGGAGGCAGGAGAGCAAGGTGGGTGCTCACATGACACTGTCATCCAGGAAGCAGAGAGAGATGGATGCTGGTGCCCTCTCCTTTTCATTCAGTCCCAGCCCCCAGCCCCTGAGGATGGTGCCGCCCATGTTGAGGGTGAATCTTCCCTCTTCCTTCAGGTGCACTTGCTCACCAGTTAGGAGCACCCGGTGTTCTTGCAGAGGACCTGGATTTAGTTCCCAGCAGCACCCATGTGGTGGCTCACAATCATCTGTAACTCCAGTCTCAGGAGATCTGATGCTGTCTTCTGGCCTCTATGGGCACTGGGCACAAGCATGGTGCCCATACATACATTCAGGAAAATACTCATATACATAAAATAAAAATGAACAAATCTTAAAAAAAAAATATCTCTAGCAGCATAGCCAGAAGGGTGTCTTCTAGATGCTTCTAAATCCAATCCAAATCCAGATGACAAAGATGAAGCACCCCAGTCCCCTTTTCAGATTTCTTTAGGTTCTCAGTTGTTATACTATGCGACCAAGGTCCATGCAAGAAGCCTCAACCACACGCTAAGCTGTGGATACAGAGAAATGAGCTTGTCTGTAGCTTCAGGCAGGGCAGGTGTGGGTGCTGAGATGTCCATATTTTTTTCTGAACACTGGACTGAGGCTCTGTAGTGCTTCCTGTCCCCTTGACAGCAGAGAGTTGCCTGCCTGTGGAATAGTAATGTTAGGGATGATCCCTGTCAATCTGAAGCAACACGTGTCTTGGTGGGAAGCCTCTTCCTCCGCGCTACGGATAAAGAATAATGAATATGTTAACTAACGTGTTAAGTAATCACGTTCTGAGTGTGTTTCCTATTAGGAATTGAAGAAAGAGCAGCACAAATGTCACCCACTTGAAGATGACATGGATGTCAGGTTGGACTTGTAGAACAGTGATTGCTGCAGCCAAGTTGAGCTTCCCAGCTATGGGAACCAAGAGGCTATGAAATCACAAAGGGCCCCTCCCAAGCAGACCAGGGTGGCTTCCACTTTGGGGAGCCACCCTAGTCGACCCCCTCCCCAAAGCCACACTGCAGTGACTTTGAGAGCAATTATCTCGGCAAAGCTCTTACTTTGCATTTAAGATCGTCCTGAAAAGGTCATGTGTAAATCAAATCTAATAAATCAAATTCTACACTTCATACCTTGGGGAGGCTCTCTTCAAAGGAAACTGTGAGCGAATCCCTTTTTAATAGAAGTAATCGGCTCTCCATTTATCTGATCTGAAGGGTGAGATTTTTGGAGACCAGGTTTTTTACAGTGAGCAGCAGGGTCTTTTTGTAAGTGACAGAAAACACAACCCAGGACAGAGTAACAAAAGCAACTGCAGCCAATCATTGTATCAGAGGCTCACAAAATGCAAAGTTTCAGGGTGTCCTAGCTTTGGACAAGGCTGGGTGCAGGCCTCAAACCACGGGGAAGAATTTGAGGTTTTCAGTTTCCTGTTTCTCAAATCCACTTTCTCTTGGCTTGACTCTTAAGTACAAGCCTTGTGCAGCGATGGCAGCATCTTATACACAAGGATTCAAGACCGCAAGAAGGCGTGCTTGTTTCTCTTCCCAGACATCCAGGCAATGGCTCTGAGAGAGCCATCTGTCCCCTGACCTGAGTGAGTAGGTAGCCGTAGGCTGGCTGCCTGGGGCCTGATGCAAACCCCCTGATCTGAGAGTTGGGGGAAGGCATTTCATGGAAGATTAGGCTGTTAGCAGCAATGAGAGAGTGAAATGAAAGGGTGGTTAGAACTCAACCCTTTCTTCTCCCTCACCCCACAGCAGATCCATCATGAAGCATCCCCCCCCCCCCATCTCTCAATGTCCTTGCAGTAGCTGTCTGTGAAGTGCTGGTATGAGAATCACTTGGGGTGCTTGTTAAAATGCAGGTGTGAGGGTCCACCTCCAGTTGTAGTGAATTCCATTATCTTGCAGCAGGTCTCAGAATTTGCAATTTTAGGTCACTTCCCAGACGATGTTTTAAAAATGTTCACTGACATTAAAGAATCATTTTCCAAAGCGATTCCACCCTTCCCATTGCCCACTCATTGCCTTATCTCCAGATGCTCAGTTCTCACCTGGCTCACCCCAATGCCTCCTACTGCTCTGCCCTCTGCAGGTTCTTACAGATCACCCTGCTTACCTCTCACTCTAACTCTGCCTCCTCTCTTCAGCCTCCAGGTGACAGGATCTCCTCACTCACTCACTCAGGATCCCAGCTGTCTGAGATGTCTCCCTCACCCATCCATGTGCCCCAAATTCCAGGTCCTTTTCTCAATTCTTCTGAGTGTCACTCCCTACAGTCTCTTTTATTAAAACCCAGCTCACTTGCCAGCCACTGTGTGTAGCCTACCTGTACTCCCTCCCTCCCTCCCTCCCTCCCTCCCTCCCTCCCTCCCTCCCTCCCTCCCTCTTTCTCTCCCTGTCTTCCTCCCTCCCTTCCTCTTTCCCCTCAGGAGGAGTTCAGGAGGAGTTACTGCACCTTTCTTTCCTACATGTTCTCCTATGGAACCACCTACCTCTTTCAGAGTGGATACATTCATTGTATGTATTTATCTTTCCCTCTGGCCCCAGGAAGGGAGCTCAGAGATATTTGTTAAGCCTTTGGAGGGACACAAAGTGGGGTTGCATTTAGCTTGTGCTATTTACAAGATGTGACCTTAGGCAAGTTACTTCACATCCTTGGGTTGTAGTTTCCACTTTGTAAATGGGAATAGCCACACCTACTTCATAGGTCTGTGAGATGAGGAAAAGTCTGGGCACAGTTCCTGGCAATACCACAAGCACCCAGTGACTGTGAAATTCAAAACCAAAGAAATGGCGACAAACCCTTATGTCAGTAACAAACCTGTAAGTCAAGGAAGAAACCCCCTTTAGTAAAAACCCCAATTTTCATGCATGTAGTTCTGAGTAATGATTCCTTAAGCCCCATGGCACAGAATGATCCTGTCATGTTGTGTGGGTCAAATCTGGAATGGTACAAATGGACTCTGGCCTTAGGCCATTTCCCATGTTCTGGACATTTCTCTCCTCCTCTTTATCTTCCTTGGAGCTTTGGAGAAGCTTTTTAAGCCCATCCCTTGGAAATAATCATGTTCTGCCTGTGGATGCTGACACGGGAGTGATGCAGCTTCCCATGGGGTCATTTTTCTGGACCATGGAAATGTTTCAGTTCTGCGAGAGTGTGGAAGGCTGGGGGTGCCTGGTGGTGGACAAGAGGTTCAGAAGTCACAGTGTTGAGCTGGCAGAAATGAAAGCCATTAAAGCTGCCTGAAGTGACAAGATTGGTCCGGGAATCTGAATGAACTGGTAAGTGTGGGAGAGAGAAGCATTTGGTTGAAGGGAGCAGCAGAGGGAAGTGCGAGGAATCCAGTCCGTCTTCCGGTGACTGTCTCCTGCTTCTTTTACAGTCTGTTTGACATTGCTCCTCCACTTACATCATGCATCCTGCACTTGGCATATGAGAGACCAGGCAAAGGGCATCACAAATACAAGCTAGGGGAAGTGTTGGCTGTTCAGGAAAGAGTGGCTGCAGGTTCATAGCTCTCTGCAATGGCCACTGCAGTGTAGCAGGCCTTGTGCATTCATGTGTGTGTGTGTGTGTGTGTGTGTGTGTGTGTGTGTGTGTGTGTGTGCATTCACATGCATGTATGAAAGGGAATATAGAAAAAGACTTCTGAGTCTTTGGAGATAGCTCAGAATTTGGAGTCTAGACCACAGCATTAATCGGCTTATATCAGCTCAGCTGACACATTGAAGTAGCAAGAGCTATGCAATTTAACCAGAAATTGCAGGACAGAGTCTTTGTCTTTTAGGGACTCATAATTAGAACAAAGAAACAGATAAATAAACAAACTACACCCAAGATTGGGTGCCCTCGAAGTCAGAGACTGCATCTCACTCATCTTTGTTTTCCTAGCACCTCTTGGCTGCCTGCGACCTCTGTAGGCCTCTATGCTCTTTGCCTTAGAGGACTGCTTTATTTAAAACCCAACCTATTAGGGCACCCCTGCCACCCGGCATAATTTATACATCACCATGAAGAGCTGCACTGCAAGGTAGCTGGCAGGTGGACATAAGGTTATACTTTACAGACTTTCAAGTGGATGTTTGTTGGTTTAATTTTTCAGTCTTTGTATTTCAGAGGTGATGTTAATTATCTTCAGGTCTCAAATATTTTCATGAACCCTCAAAAAGCTTCTGGGTCTCTGGAAAAGCTTTGATGTTGTCTAATAGATTGCTTGGCCCTGGAAAGTTCACACAGTGATTGTTGTGCAGGAAGTTACTCATTCAAGTGTTTGATGAATGAATAAATTAAGGACATCTGATAATAAATATGTTTTATGAAGTCTAGTTCCTCTAAGTATGAGGCTTTCTGGCTCTGGATTCTGTTTTGGATCCCACTTCTGCTCTTCTGGAAAGCAAAGGCCTTTGGTTGCTAAAGGTTTCTGTTGGCTGGGGTCAAGATCTCATTTGTAAGTTATCCCCAAAAGTCTGGCATTAATGAATTTTCCTCAAAGGATGCAGAGCATTTCTGTATTAGTTACTTTTCTGTTGACGTGACTAAACACCATGACCAAAGGCAACTCATAGAAGAGCTTCTTTTTGGCTTATGGCTCCAGAGGGCTAAGAATCCAATATGGCAGCTGGCAGGCTTGGCAGCAGGAGTGGGAAGCGAAGAGCATGAAAGAGAGAGAGAACTGGAAGTAAGGTAAGACTATGGATCTCCAGCCTGCCTCCAGCTACAGCTTTCCTCCAGCAAGACTGCCTTTCCTCAACCTCTCCAACAGCACCACTATCTGGGGGGAAGGTGTTCAAATGCCTGAGCCTGTGGGGACATTTCTCCCTTAAGCTTCCACATTCTACTCCTTGGCCCCCATGGGCTCATCATTCATACCGTGACCGATCCCGTAGGTACAGAATGAAGTTGACTGGAAGGAACTGAGTGGGTACTTTTGCCTCACTTAAAAAGAGAACAAGGCAGGGTTGGAGTTGTAGCCCAGTTGGTAGAGTGCTTGCTTAGCACGTGGGAAGTCCTGGCTTCAATCCCCAGCATCACCTAAAACTGGATACAGTGGTACAAGCCTGTAATCCCATCACTGGGGCAATAGAGACAAGAGGATCAGATGTTCTCGTCTATCCTCGGCTGCATAGAGAGTTCAAGGTCAGCCTGGGATCCATGAGAACCTGTAAATAGATTAAAAAAAAAAAAAGTAACCCGAAAGTGCAATGAGCATGTTACGGAGTCAGAAAACCTGGGACTTAATTATGCTGGTTGAGACTCTGACTTTGGGGGCAATCATTCTTGAGACCCTCCTCCTCCTTGCTTCAGGAAGCTGTTAATATACATTTCAAAAAGTATTTTTTGTTTGTTTGTTTGCTCTTAAAGCCTCTGGGTATGTCTGTGGGGAGGAACTTGATTACATTAATTGAGGAGGTCATATCTGCTGCTCCCTATGGATGGCATCATTCCCTGCCTGGGATTCTGGATGTGTAAATGGAGAAAGCAACCAGATGGATTATGCTTCTCTGCTTCCTGGTTGTGGATTCAACATAACCGAACTGCTTCAAGATCCTATGACCCTGACTTCCCCACCATGATGCACTGTACTTCTGAACTGTGAGCCTGAGTAAACCCTTTCTCTCTTAAAAAAAAAAAAGACTTTGGAGACAGACTGCCCAGGTTTGAATCCTGGCTAAAGGACTCCTGATTGGGGGCCATCAGATGAATCAGTTCTCTTGAAAATGTATGTGGGTATGAATTTATTAATTTGATCTATAACAGGAAATGGTTATAGAGACTATTTTACAGGCTTGCATGAGAATCAAATGGATTTTATCATATGTTCATCAACATGTCTGCCATGTAGTAAGTAGCCCTATGTCACTGATATCTAATGTCTCCTGTAATTAGCTACAGGATCTCAGTCAAGTCTCTAACTTACAAACCTGTGCTTTCTCAGCTTTCATACCTTGGGATAAATTGAAACCTCGTAGAAAAGATAGAATGAGGTCACTAGAGCTGGTGGAATTAGTGGCATGCTGATACCCGCCAGCTCCCGCAAACCTACCAGTAAACAGTCAGGAGTCTGTAAGCTAGTTATTAAATATAGCCATTTAAGCAAATCAAATTCTATAACATTTAAATTAGTTGTATTTATGGACATTGATAATTAATATGCAAAGCTCATCAATGTCTGGTTATTGTAAGCTATGTCCCTGTAGATTTCATCCTCAGATCTCATGTGGTTACTATTTGTGTCTGCTGTCTTTGTATGGTAGAATCCCTACTTCACGGTGCACCGCTGTGTGCCTTCTCACAACTCCACACACAAAGCTGTTACCAGCATCTTGAAATGACTTACAGCAGCAGTGTTGACACCAAGGAAATTGGCAAATGGTTAAAAGTATGAGACTGCTTTCTTCTGAAGAACTCATTGTTAAGCAGTTATTGTTATAGCTCTATGGTTTTCCACAAAACATTTTCAATCATTTAGAGTTATTTATTTTTGTCTATGAGTATTTTGCTTGCGTATATATCCATGTGCCATGTGTGTTCCTGGTGGCCACAGAGATGAGAAGAGGCCATTGGCCCCCTGGGACTGGCGTTATAGATGATCGTGAGCTGCCATAGAGGAGTGGGAACTGAACCTTAGTCTTCTGCAAGAGCAGCAGGTGATGTAACCACGGAGGAATCTCTCCAGCTCCCAGTACAAAGTTCTCTTAACTTCTGCCTTGCATACAGGGATTCACAGTGCCTCCTGAGGCCATCTGAAAATGCTGGGTAAGACAAGACCATCATCTGCTGCATGCTGTAGGAAGACCCTGGCATTCACATGGCTGTCTGCTGCTGCTCTGTCACGATAGGAATCTGAACTTGGTATCATCATATTTTTTTCCTAACAAAATCTCCTCAAGATTTTTTTAGGAAAAAGAAACTGGGCTTGCTTTTGTTGTGGATTTTGAGAAAATGTGGGTACTGCATTTGATCTACTGCAAGGAGCCACTGTTTGCATGGACTCACAATCAGTCCACAGGTCCTCGGCATCCCCGCTGTGCTGGCCAGACACTGTACTCAGCACTGTGTGGAGGAATAGAAAAGGAGACTGTGATCTTGACCTCAAGACATTAATAATTAAAATGAGGATGTACATACAAGTAAACAGAAAAACTGTGATATCTGTCAGAGATATAGTGGTGTGGGGCACCATGGGACCCCCACACTGAGACTGAAAGCTCTTGTGTATCTGAAGCTGAGATGATTGATGGGAGATGGCAGGGAGGAGACCTGGTAAGATTATAGAGCGGAGAGAGTTTATTAGTCAGAGGTTGTAGTTGCAAATAACATAAACCAGCTCTGGCTAGGTAAACAGAGAAAAGATGTAAGGGGCATCTTAGAAGCCTTAGGAAATCTCCATGAGGACCCAGAGACTATGCAGTCCAAAGTAGCACCCTAAGTCACGTCACAGAGGTCATTTAGTGGCATGCTCAAACATGTCTAAATGAGCCTAGGCATAGCAGCCCACGACCAACTCTACATCCATTATACTCTGCAGCTGCTGTCTTTGGAAACTGGATGTGATTGTTGCAAATCTATTACACACAGTGCCTGATTCTACAAATCACAAGCTTCTTCTTTAAAACTTTTCTTTACCTTTATTTTTATTTTATGTGTATGGGTGTTTTTGCCTGCACTTGTGTGCAGTGCCCTCAGAGGCCAGAAGAGGGAGTCAGACACCCTGAGACCTGAGCCACAGACAGTTGTGAGCGCTGAAAATTGAACTGGGGTCCTCTAGAAAAGCAACCAGTGCTTTGAACTACTGAACCATCTGTCTAGTTCCAGACCATAGGCTTCTTATTCAGATCCTTGCAGAGATGTGACTGGAGGGTAAAGCCAAAGTCATATCCCTATGTCCTAGCTGCAAGGAGGCTGGTAATATATTGCTTCTATTAAGTGATTTGGAGGACAAGTAATTCTCTAGAGATAGGATGTTGTTCAGTCAGGTCCTAATCAGTCCAACTAATAGCAAGATGCCATTGTAATGTGAATTTTTGGGTTTTGCAGAAAGTATAAAAGTATGTGAGATATGTTAAACGTAGAGGACAATAAATTCAAAGGTTTGGTAGCTTGAGGAACCTAGACTGTGTGAGTAATTTTAAACATTTTGGTCTGGGGTCAGAGATGTAGTTCAGATGTAGACAGAACACGTGTATGGATATGTAAGGCTCTGGTTTGGGTGCCCACCAATGAAAAAATAAAGATTTTTAGTCTGGCTAGCGTGAAGTTTCAGGAAGTCCCTGAAAATGGCCAGGGTGAAGATCATGTGGTATATGTGTGAGTGTGTGTATATGTGTATGAGTGTGTGTGTGTATGTGTGTGTGTGAGTGAGTGTGTGTGTGTGTGTGTGTGTGTGTATGTGTGTGTGTGTGTGCGTGTGTGTTCTAGATGTGATGACCAGAGATGAATCTGTAGATACAAAGTGAGGCATTGAATGAAAATCCTTGACTTCATGGTCCTTAGGACTTTCAGACTTCATTTTGTAGTTGACACTTAGCCAAGGAAGAGATTAAAAAGGAGAACCATGTGGGTATACTACCAGGTAGCCCAAAAACTCGGAGGGACAGAGTGCCTCTGTGAAGTTTTTTAAACTTCAGGAAATTAAAATAAGTTTTTTATTTACCTGTGTATTTTTATATTTAGTCTTCATTTAAAATTCTTTTTTAAAATTGTGTGCATATGTATAATATAAATATATGTGCTGTGTGTACACATGTGTCTGTGTGTGTGAGTCCAGGCATGTGCATGCCTAGGTGTCTGTGTGAAGGTCAGAGGGTAACCTCAGATTCTACCTTGTTTGAGACAAGGTCTCTTGTTAACTGCTGCAGAGACCACACTAGCCTAGGAACTCCCGGGGTATTTCCCTTTTCCCACCTCTCTTTTGCTACAGATTGGGATTACAGACCACTCTGGCGTGCCTGTCTTTATGTGAGTTCTGGGGATCTGAACTCTGGTCCTCAATGCTTGTATAGGTATTGCTTTATCCACTGAGCTCCCAATTTCCCATTTTGAATTTTTGTCTGGTATAATTTTTCTTCACAATGAAGAATTTTCTTTAACCTTTCTTTCAACATAGGTGATGAATTTTCCCAGGTTTTATTTACATTAGAAATATTTCATTTTTACTTTAGAAGGATATTATCTTTAAATATAGAAAATTTTCTTTCTAGGCACTTACAAGAGGAGTCAGTTCATTCTCTCTCTTTCTCTCTCTCTCTCTCTCTCTCTCTCTCTCTCTCTCTCTCCCTTCCTTCCCTTTCTCTCTTCCCCATCCTCTTTCCTCCATTCTCTTTTTTTTCCCTCTAAGACAGAATATTGACAGGGAGAAGAAACAACAGGATATTTTAAGGAAGGTGAAATACTACAGGGAAGCTTCTTAAGATAGGAAGTAAACAACTCAAAAAAGCTTCAGGAAGTCTCTGAATGTACTAGGCCCCTCTCTACCCAAGACAACATGAATAGTAGAGTTCTGAGGGGAGAATGCCAGATAAGCCCAGCTATCTAGAAGAAGCAGAGATCAGTGGAGCTCAGGCCAACTGAGTCACATAGGAAAGACATCTCTAACCTGGTGAGTTGCCTGCAGAATGTGCAATGATGCAGTTTTTTACCTTTTGTGAGCTGCATGATAGGGTTGGCTTTGGTGATGCCACTGTCCTTGAGTCATTTTTGCTCCTGTAAGTAACCCCTCACCCATACCTGTAAGTAACCACAATACAACTCATTGGTTCATCAAGCTGGACTTTGGCGGTGTCTGTGGTTTCGTCTGTCATGGGTTCCCTGTCTGGTATGAGTAGATGTTGGTTCATGTCTCCTCCACAGGAATAGTGTCATACAACGCTATGTTTACTTATAGGTATAGCTTAGGTATAACTTTTTCTTGTATTCATACTTTTAAAGATTATCTGAGACTCATGTATCTCTGAATAGATAGATCTAAAACTATCAACTTTGAAAATAATTAACCATATGTCTTTTTATAGTTCAGAAGACCCATTTGTCTTTCTGCTCTCCTTCCAGGACTGCACTCACATATAGGTAACATACTTTTATGTTATTCCATCATTAAGCAATCTTCTGCTCTGCCCTCTTCTCTCTGTGTTGTAGTTTGACTAATTATTAGTGACTTGATTTTAATTTTCTTATTTTTCTTCATTATTCCATTATAAGCAAAATTGGTTAGCTCATAATATTAACATTTTAATTTCAAATGTGTAAAGTTTCAGATCTACAGTTTCCTCCTTTTTGTTGTTAATACTTTTAGGACTTTAATTCCATAACAGCCAATTTTTCTTACTTGTTTGTTTATTTCTTTGCTCCTTCCTTCCTTCCTTCCTTCCTTCCTTCCTTCCTTCCTTCCTTCCTTCCTTCCTTCCTTCCTTCTTTCCTTCATTCCTTCATTCCTTTCTTCCTTTCCTATGCTTGTGTGTGCCTGAATGTTTCCATGTCCACCATTATGTGTGTAGTGCCTTCAAAGGCCAGAAGCGGGCATTGAGTCCCCTGGAACTGGAATTAAGGGTAGTTGTGAGTTAATGTGGATGTTGGGAACCAAATCTGGGTCCTCTTGGAGATCAGAAAGTTCTTGTAACTGTTGAGCTATCTCTCTAGCCTCTTGACTGTCTACTTTGGTCATGCATTCTACTCATCACTCTCCCCTGTGAAGTCAAACATGTTTGTGGTGGTTATTTTAAAGAACTTGGTTGCCAGTCCCAATAACTGGTCTTCTATCAGTCTGCTTCTACCAACAGTTTTTCCTTTGATCATGGTCCACAGTTACCGGCTTTCCCCAGTGTCTTGTAACATTTTCTTCTGTGCTAAAGATTTCATCTTAAAAACAGTAGACACTGAAGTCTAATTTTTGATATTTTGTTTATTTAATTTTTCAGAGGGCACAATCATTGTCTTAGTCAAATAAAATTCAGGTTTCAAGTCTTGAATTGAGGTGGGCTGGGATGTAGTTATAATTAGATTACATTTACCTCTGGCCTCAAAGAGGAACCAGGGTGTGTCTGGTTGCCTTTCATTTGAATCTATGGTTTCACCAAGGACTGATGTTTCTATTTTATAATTTCATCTGGGCTACATCTTCAGCTAGATTTGATCACATTTGAATTAAACTCCAACAGGGTCTCAGAATGCAAGAAGCACATGACCACATAGGTTTGTCTATTTAGTGCTGTGTTTCTACTTAGCAAACTTCCTGAATGGGCCATGGGATTTACCTTTGTATTTGGGACTCAATTCTAGTCTTCCCTGCCTTGTGACACTTCATTTGAAGCTTCGATGGTCTCCCTGTCCTTGAAATATTCTCTATATATGATAGACATGTTATTCTACTCACTTTTATTAGGACAAGGGCCTCATCTTCATGCATGAAAGACACCATTGTCTTCTACTCTCCCAGTCCCCTTGGGAATGGAGTTCATCAGGGATTCCTTGTATGCACTATCCTTTAGTAGTTCTAAAGTTATTTCCTTGTTATTATGTGAGTTTGGGCTGTACACTAAATCAGAATATAAATAACCCTTCTTTTCTCCCACTATAGAGTGTTGTCTTCCTTTGATAGCACATTCTTTGGGTCTCTGCTTTGATAGGAAGGCCTTATGATCCAGGGTACCAGAAGTCATTTTAGGAAGCCTCATTCTTCCCTCCAGTCTCCTTGCAAAGACAGCTGCTCCTTTGGTGCTAGATACACACAACAGGCTTAGGAAGATGCTCAACCTCCCAGTAGTTTCAGAGCCACTGACTGGTGGACTCTTGGCCACTCTCCCTTTACACCTAATGGACACATTTGCAGAAAATTGTAGCTCCTTTTTTGATTGAACTAGTTTCTAAATACCTTCTGGGAGCTTTCTATTTAAAGAAGCATCTGGTTGATCTCTTTGTAGTATAAATAATGAGATTAAGAAGTCTCCTCCTATTCCTAAATACTCTTCTACACTCCAGATGTTGGATATAACACAAAGAGCTTGGGCATGGGAGTCTGACAGGGCTGAAATCGAACTTCTTCCAACTGCTTAGCCTGGGAGTGATGTGACCTTGGTTTGCCTCAATTCCATCGCTATTCAGGGTGTTCTCGTTGCTCTCTAAGTATTTTTTTCCAGGTTCTTTAGTTATAGTCTACTCCTGATCTCAGCCGGAGTGTCACTTACGTGGGGAAGTCACTCCTGACCCACTTAGTCAGGCAAACAAATCTATTTTATATTCACAGAATCCCAGTTACCTTTCCTTTGTAGAATTTGCTGAAGTAATAACTTTATGTTTATTTGTGGGATTTTTGGTTTAGCATTTTATTTGCAGCTAGAAAATAGGTACTTCCTTTCTCAATAGGTAGCATGGGTATGTTCCCAGAAGCCACTCTTTGGTGTGGATCAGCTGCTTGATGAATAGTTTTTATTCTGAGGAGGAAAGTGCCCCTCTCCAGGACAGTTACACCAGCTAGAAGAGTGGATGTGAGGCTACCTATTAGGTACAATGGGACTTAGGTGATTTATTCTGTTGTGGACTCCAAGGAGGAAGGAGAAGGAGTGAGATAGTGTGACAGCCGAGGGAGCAGTAAAAGGTGAGCCAGTTGCCCCTGCCTGGGGTAACTAGCGTTCTGTCTTGCTGGGGACTCTGAGAAATTGCAGAAACTACTTTGAAACTTTCCAGAGAGGTGATCAAGCTGGTCTATTTCTTGGTCCACATCTTGGTTTTGCTATTGGAATTCTCTTTTGGAGACTCACAGGCATTTACTCACTCTCCATTGTCTTGAGAACACCCTGGGTCAGAAAGATGTAGGGGGCCAGAAGCTGTGTTAAGACACGGGTGCAGAGGGGCTTCAGGGTGGGTGGGGCACCATCTGTAACTCCTCCTTTGTTTTCTGTTGCTGTGATAAATACTCTAACCAAAAGCAACCTGGGAAGGAGAGAGTTCATTACACCTTACAGCTTACAGTCTATTCTGAAGGGAAGTCGGGCAGGAACTATAGGCTGTGGACGCACACTACTTACTGGCTTGCTCTCTGTGCCTTGCTCAGCTTGCTTTCTTACACAATCCAATGCCCAAAGGTGGCACTGCCCACTGTAGGCTGAGCCCTCCTAACATCAGTCGTTAATTTTAAAAGAATGTTTCACAGACTTGCCTACAAGTCAATCTGATGGAAGCAATTCTTCAATTGATGTTCCTTCTTCCCAGGTGACCTAGGTTTCATCAAGTTGAAAACAAACAAGCAAACAAGCAAGCAAACAAACAAACAAACAACAACTAGCATATGTTGTATCTACTAGCTCCACACCCTCCATCTCCCTCAGCTGCATTCTCCCCGAAGAACTTATTCTCGCCCGATCAAGAGCTTATTAAGGGCCTCCAAACATGCCTGTTCTTAACATTGAGTAAAGGAATGAGGAGAGGTAGACAGTCTTGCCCTGGGTCCCAGCCCTCCATCTATACTAGGGAACTTTACCCCTCAGCCTGATGTGGGAACATTTATAGAACACCAGCAAGACTACCTGAATGTGAGTATCTGAGGAAAGGTTTTGACTCAGGTTTGCATCGGGTATAGTTGAATAGCATGGAGGCAAACTGAGACTTTTTATTTACCTAGAGCTTCTGGGCTCAGCCCAGCCCCGATCCTGCACTCAGTAGGTGCATAAAAATGCCTTTTGAGCAACTGTAAATCCACCCCAAATGAGGCCATAGAAGATCAGGCCCATCAAAGCAAAAATGTACCAGTGTCCATAGGAGTAATTTGTGTCACCGTAAACACTCAATGTTTTTTTCAGAGCTAGGAAAGGGTGATTTTAATTCCCTGGATATAAAATTAAAGTTTCCTTACATTTTCCCAATGAGAAGATGTCTGGAACATGCGTGCTTCCAAATTGTAGCTCTGATTTAAAACCCCTTTATGACAAACAGTGTTGGCCGAGCACAGCCTTTGCAGAATGTAGATACTGATCAGCCCTTGCTTGTGGAAGTAGAGTAGCAGGGTGGTGGTGATTTTAGCCCTGCTTTTGCAGGTACTGAGCCTGGTATTTTCATCTCCACACCATGCTGCTCACTCTTTGCTGTCTGTCTTCCTGCTTCTGTGTGTCTCTGCTTCCCTGCCCATCTCTCCCAGAAGCTTTTCAGTCTCAGGCCATTTATCCATCTACCACTCCTTCTCAGCATCTCCCCATTTTTCTTCTCCCCTGCCTTTCAGCATCTTCTTCCTGTGGCTCATATTTTCCTTAACTTCTGTTCTCCATCCTGGTTCTCTTCCCATGCTTGTCTTTCTGCTCCAGTGCGCGTGTGCGCGCGCGCGCGCGCACACACACACGCACACACACACAGTGGGGTGTTGTTGTAATATCTGCAGTTTGCCTCCCTGTGAAAAACAAAAAAGAGGGAAACACCTAAGTCAGCTTCTTCTACCTGCTGTAGATAAGGTTTTTAGCTCCATATCCAGATGTGACTGGGCACTCACCCAGTCTGTAATTTTTTTTCTGGTGTGTTCACACGGACTCCACACCTACTCCAGGAAGCCCGCATGATGCCTTGGTGGCTGATGTCTTTTCAGGACATTGTCACATGTGGGTGAAGCTCCCCAAGGGCTCATGACTTCTTCCTTCCACTCTGGGCTGACCACAGCACAGATGCCAAGTGTTGGACATGGCATTCTATTAAGATGTACTTTCTAATGTTTTCATGTATCTATGGAAGTATAAATTTAATTTAGATCTAAGGGAAAAGAAGAAGTGTTGGTTTGAGGTAGACATCACCAGTGTAATGTTTCCAATTGCCTGTCACCTACAGCTGTCACTCTGCCTTCAAGTCCTAGTTCCAAAGCCTGCCAGCTAACAGCAAGCAAATTTCCTTACCCCTCAGTGCCTGCAATTTCTCACCTGCAAAACGGCAGTGATTCCTGTGTGGAAGGGTTGTTTCTGGAATTTGATGGGGTCATGGATGCTGTGATTAGGATTGCATGTAGGCTGGGGGCGGGGATGATGCCGATGCCCATTGCTGAGGACTGTCCCAGAGTTAAGTGACACCATGAGATTGTGTTTTGAAAAAGTACCAGGCACACCAAAAAGCAGTGTTATTAAAAACATAACAGTACCAGCTAACAGTTAGTAAGCACTTGCAGTAATGCATTTCAAAAGTTGCCTGAGGCAGGGGATTGTCTCATTTTATACTTGAGGAAATGGAGTCTCAGACAGAGCCAATGATAGCTAAGGAACACATAAAAATAACATTTATTTATAAAATGCTTACTATGTGGCAACCCTGAGGCTCTCCCATGGGTTTTTGTTGTTGTTATTGTTGTTGTTTGAGACAGGGTCTCTTTATATAGCTCTGGCTGTCTTGGAACTCACTATGTAGACCAGGCTAGCTTTGAACTCACAGAAATCTGCTTGCATCTTCCCAAGCTGAGATTCAAGGTGTGTGCCACTGTGCCTGGCCTTGTATTATTTTATTTAATTTCACAATTGCATGAAACAATCTTTATTTTTGTTTCTTTCTTAAGATGAGAAAACTGAAGTTTGGATGGTTAAGAAATCACTCTAAGTAGACTTGGCTAATTAGTAATTAGTAAGGCTAATTGCCGTATAGTATGAAGTTCTTAGTTCCATCCTCAGAACCTGCATAAAAAAACTCTGGAATAGTGGTTTGCACTTAAAATCTCAGCATTGAAGAGACAGAGACAGGTAGATCCCTAGGGCTCACTGCTCAGCCAGCCTAGCCTATTTGGCAAGTTCCAAACCATTGAGAGACTGTTGTCTTGAAAAACAAGTTGGATAACTCCTGATGAATGACATCTGAAGTAGTCCTCTGGCCTGTTTTCACACACACACACACACACACACACACACACACACACACACACACACAAGGGTGAGACAGAGAGAGCCTGAAAGAAAGACACAGAGAGCTAGAGAGAGAGAGAGAGAGAGAGAGAGAGAGAGAGAGAGAGAGAGAGAGAAGGAGGGAGGGAAAGGGGGGCGGGCAACAGACGGGGGAGGGGGGAGGACGGGGAGGGGAGGAGACGGACACACGACATGACACCATGCCCAGCTGGACCTGATGATACAGGTCTGCAATCCCAGCTACTTAGGTCACTAAGGCAGGAGAACCGAAGGCTAGAATGAGCTAGGGAGTGAGTGTGAGGTCAGACCCGGTCTCAACATACAGAGTAAAAGGAGGGGCTGCGGGGCTGCGGGTGTTGCTCAGTGGTGGGGTGCAGTGCGTACCTAGCAAATGTGAGGCCCTAGATTCAGTCCTCAGGTACTCAAAGAAACAAATCGCCCCAGCCCATGGAGTCAGAAGGTAGACTCTGCCAAAACTCATTCTGGAAACTGCCTGTTGCTCCACTCACAGTGGTTAGCAGGCCATGGCTGGCTGGCGCACTGGTCTTCTGGGGCTAGTCCTGTGTGCTCCTCACCAGCATGCTGGCTGGCCAGTCTCTGAGGATATAGGCCCCCATGTTCCTGGAGCATGAAGTTGGGGTTACAAGCAGCATTTCTCCTGCGCCCCATCCACTCCCCTTGATCTGTCCTTCCTCTCCTGTCTCTCCATGCACCTCTCTCTCTTCAGGTCTCCCTCAGGCCTATCCCTCCTCGTTTTCCATTCCTCCACTTCCCTGACTTCCTTCTCTTCCTCCTGCTCCCTTCCTCTGACTTCTCCTCTTCTGTTCTTTTTTTGTTTCCCTTTCCTCTCTCCCTTCCTTCTTCCCTCCCCTCCTCCCCTCTCAACTCCCTTGTCACCCCCGTCCCCCATCCTTCATGGCCTCTCCCATTTCCCCAAGCCACCCCCCCACGCCTCCAGAGCTGTGCTGCCTGCTGTTGCCATGGAAACTCCTCAGCCAGTTGCAGCCTTTTCCTAGATCTCAGCTGGCCAGAGACCAATAGGAGAAGTCTAATGAAGTGGCCCCAGCATCCCCTTCCTCTCTCTGCCTCACAGAGACCTCAAGAGTCCTGTGCAAAGGCCTGAGCCCTGTGTCACTGGGAGCGTGGAGTGGAGGGACAGGAAGGTTATCCAGAGCTCAGGGGCAGGCCTGGGTGTGGAAGTGGGTACAGTCACCTTCACTGACACTATGACTGCCACCCAGCAAAGACTCTACTGTACTTTTGTGCACAATACTGCCCCACCAAGAGCTACCCCCTCTCCCGGTACACAGAGGCCTCCCTCCCAGTTAGCTGTCAGGTTGTAAACCACATGCTTCCTTTGCTGGCATTTTCCCTCAGTAGAATGGGTCTCAGCAAGCATCTATACTTGCTCCCTGAAAAAGAAGGGTGCTTCATATGAACCTGTCATGTAGGGGGTGTCTATCCACCACGAGAGCCAATAAATCCACAGAGCTATATGTGCAGAGGTGGCTTCTCCCACCCATAGGAAAGCACAGCCCGTGGGCTATTCTTCCTTGAGGAGAAATGCTTTCCACCGGGCTCACTCTTTGTGTCTGCTATGTGTCTCACCTACCAGGAATGAGAAACTCAAAATACTGAGGCCACTCTCTCCTTCCTCTGACCCCAGACTCCTCTGTGGCATTGTTATTTTGATCTCAGTTTGGAGAATATATTTAGATCACTAATTTTGTACACAAATATACCAGCCCAACTTTAGGCCCAAATGCATTACTGTTTTCTAAAAGTGGTGAACTTGAGCCATGCCCCTGTGTATAGTCCATTACAGTAGAGGCTGCCTCATCCATCCCTGCCCCCCACCTAAGACCATGTCTGCACTAGCCAGTGTTTCCTGTGGCAACATCTACCAGTTGCTGTCAAATCTCGTGCCTTACAGCAGCATTTACTCCCTAATCATCAGGTGCGAGGGTTGCTGGGTAGTGGTTGCTGTCCTTGGCTCTTTGAGGGCTCTGCTGGGCTTGGCGGAGCTCCATAGACCAGCTATTATTCTAGGACCCTTGCTGAAGGGGAAACGCTTCTCTGAGCCTGCTCTTCTCGTTGTAATGGCTGAGGCTCAAGGGAGGAAGAGCTAAGCCAGGCAGCACACTGCAAGGCTGAGCCCTGATGCTGGATTAAGTCCTGTTGCCTCGAGTCCCTGAGCAGAGCAGGGCAAAGGCTCAGTGTGACACTGAGAGGGCAGGGAATAGGAATTTACAAAACAGGGAGGGAGGATTGTGAACAGCATAGGCAGTGACAGGTCCTAAATGTCCTAGACTAGATCGAGCCTTTATCTAGGACCATTCTCCTTTCTTCTTCAGTGATTATCTGAAATACAAGTCTGGAGTTAGCCAGGCATGGACTGAAAGCTGAATTTTTCAGCTCCTGAGCTAGGACTTTGGGCCCGGGAGTCATCTCCAAGCTCTGGTTTCTGCATATCAGCTGGTTGTTATGGCAACCTGGTAGGGTTATGCAGGCCCAGACACATAGTAGGTACTCAGCAAGCCTTAGCATCATGTTTGCAAAAAGGAATGATACTTTCATCTAAGTAAGTCAACAGTAGATAGTAAACAAAATGGTAAACACTGTTAGTACATGTGGAGGGAGGAAGTTCTTTTCATCAACATGAACACCAAAAACAACGGAGCTCTGCAAGAAGCCTGCTGCTTTCTCTTACTTACCCAAGTGGCTCATAGCACCTGGCCAGGTGTTGTGATGTGCTGTGATGTGAGGGGCGGTAACAATAGAAAACATTAGTGACTATGCATATGGCTCACACGCATTTAATCTGTACAGGCTATAAGCACAATCATTCCTCCAGATCTGCCAGTGTTGTGTCCACAGATTCCACCAAGGACAGGCAACAAATACTTTGAAAAATCTGCAGCTTGGAGCCAGGCCATGGGGGAGGCATATCACGCTTCCAGGCTCCTCTGTGTCTCCCCCTTAGTAAACTATTCCCTTTCCTGTCAAAGCATTGCATCCATATCAAGCATGCATAAACAGTGTCCCCCATGTCTTTCCCTAAACAACACAGTGTAGTAAAACTTAAGTAGCATTTGCAGTGATTAGCCAGTCATCAAGAGGAGGTTTAAGGCATGCAGGAAAATGTGTACAGGCTATTTGCAAATGCTCTGACATTTTATGTAAGGAACTTGGAACTTCAGCATCTGCCCCCACAGAAACCAAGCAACTTCTCTCTTGCTCCTGTTAGCAGGATGAGTATGCTTTGCACTTCGAGGATAATGGAGCTGATCTCAGAGAAGGAGATCTCATAGTTTATCCATGGCCACACAGTATCCTGGTAGCAGAGTCAGAACTCAAACCCAAGAAGCTGAGCTGGAGGCTCAGGCTCTTCCCCATCTGTGAAACTCCTTTTCCTACATAGAGAGTGGTGATTTTGGAAGGCCACGGGGCTGTGGAGCTGTGGTCCTTGAGCCTAATTTATTAGCCTGAAAGAAAATCCAGGCCAGGGCGTGTTGATGCAAACATGTCACTACAGCACTAAGGAGGATTGTCATAAGCTCAAGTCAAGCCCAGACTACATAATGAGAAGCTGTCTCAAAGAAAGGTTTTAAAAATTAAATAAATTAAAATAAACCCACTGGAGTTACCTGAATTGAATAGTTATTTAGACATATTATAAAGGAGCTGTTGGAGGTAAAGAGTAGCATGTGAAGCCCTGGGTGGCTAGAGTGGGTCACATCCCTAGGTAGGAGGAAGGGGTGTATTCTGGGGTGGAAGTCCACTGTTTCTTTCATTCCACACTCTCGGGCCTTGCTCTACAGCAAGGTCAGCTGGCCTTTGGCAGCCAAGGTTTTGGGATTCTGGTGTTTGCCTACAACGCAATGCCTCTGTTCACCTCTGCAAATAAAAGTGGAAGGAGAGACACTTGCTGGGAACATCCTTCCTGTCCCTTCACAGCACAGGTGAGAACACTGTCATCCCAGTAGGCTTTTGGTGGTGTGACTATCTGTAGAAAGAGGGGAGCTGGAACCAGAGGAGATGCCCACCACTTCGTCCCGTTAGGCTGAGGCAATTCAGCCTCTCTGAAGGAGATGGCAGCATGCCTGCCTGAATCTCGGCCTTCACACCAACCCCAGCTTGCCACTGTGGTTTGGATTTGAATGTGGTGTACGACCCAAGAGTTCTTGTATTGAAATTTAATGCCATTGTGAAGTATCAAAAGGGTAGAAAATGGTGCTTAGAGCCGGGGACTTGGAAAGGTGACCAGGGTTAGATAAGGCCAGCAGGGCAGACCGGTGACTGAACACTAGTGCCATTGGAATAAAAGGGGGAGGCTAGAAGCCCACTCTGTCTGTTTGTCTGTTGTCTCCATACAGACTCAAGACCCTGGTCATAAAAAGGCCATCAGAGATGCAAGCCCCTGAAATTCTAGTGTGGTGGGTATTGTGTTCCCTGAAATATTGTGTTCCCTGAAATAAACATATCTGGGGTCAGAGAACAGATAGCCACTGGAACAAAGCCAAAAATGGTGGCTAGAAAATGGGAAGAGCAAGCCATAGCAGAAGCAGGCGCGGTCGTTCACACTCTTTTTTTGTTTGTGTGTGTGTTTTTTGTTTTGTTTTTTTGAGACAGGGTTTCTCTGTGTAGCTTTGCGCCTTTCCTGGATCTCGCTTGGTAGACCAGGCTGGCCTCGAACTCACAGAGATCCACCTGCCTCTGCCTCCCGAGTGCTGGGATTAAAGGCATGTGCCACCCCCGCCCAACTTCTGTTATGGCTTATTCTTCCCATTTTCTAGCCACCATTTTTGGCTTTGTTCTAGTGGCTGTCTGTTCTCTGACCCCAGATATGTTTATTTCGGGGAACACACAATATTTAAGGGAACACAATACCCACCACATTCTAGTTCTGTGAGCTAAATAAATATCTCTTCTTTACCAAGTTACCCAGCCTCAGGTATTTTCCTAAGGTTATTAAAACAACAACAACAACAACAACAACAGAACAATACATTAAAACCCTGTAGGACATTAGGTGAGGTGCCCTGGATATTCCAGCCTCGTACAATGGCAAAGTTCTTAGCCTGTTGATATCCACTAACTGTTTTATTTATTGTCCTTTTATTTGTTTGGCCCCTGGCCTGTTTTTTTCTAACTCCTTAAACTATACCCATACCTTAAATATGAAGACTGCTCAGGTTTCATTTTATTTGATTCATGAGTGTGGTTTTGGAGTTAGTCACCTGCTGGATGCAGCCTCAAACATTAGCTTGGCATGGCCTTGACTCTTTAGGGACCAGATACTGTTCCACTGCAATTCAGGCATCGTCTTTGGTAGTCATCAAATTTTCTTAGGTTATTGACAGCCTGGAGCACGGGACCAAGACTTGATGCCAGCTAATGTGGGAAAAGCATTCTCTGAGTCATTTATTTAAGCACAAAGGAACCCAATAACTCCCACCTCCACACCAGAAAGGGACTTGGTCAAAAGAAGTCATATATATGTTTTCTTTTCTTTCTTTTTTTAAGGTTTTTTTTTGAGACAGGGTCTTTCTGTTTAACAGCCCTGGTTGTCCTGAAATTCACTTTGTATACCAGGCTGGCCTCGAACTCATGGAGATCTGCCTGCCTCTGCCTCCCAAATGCTGGGATTAAAGGTGTGTGCCACCACACCAGGCTACATGTTTTCTTAAGGAAGGTGAGTTCTTGGTCAGTAGATCCAGCACTGCCTAGTCCTTTAAGTAATGAGCCTGGTAGAAAACAAGTTGGGGAGAAAGAGTGGATTTTGACTTTCAGTTCCAGAGAGGATGTCGCCTGTCTTGGCTGGGAGGTGTGGCAGCTGAAGCAGGAGTCCAGCTTGACGATTGATGGGGATCAGAATATTCACATTTCATATGCATGCAGGAAGCAGAGAGGGGGGATGGAGGGAGGAGGGACGGGGAGGGAGAGAGAGAGAGAGAGAGAGAGAGAGAGAGAGAGAGAGAGAGAAGGAGGGAGAGAGAGAGGGAGAGAGAGAGAGGGAGAGGGAGAGAGGGGGGGGGAGAGAGAGACAGAGACAGAGAGAGAGACAGAGAGACAGAGAGACAGAGAGAGAGAAGGAGGGAGGGAGGGAGGGAGAGAGAGACAGAGAGACAGAGAGAGAAAAGGAGGGAGGGAGGGAGGGAGGGAGAGAGAGAGAGAGAGAGAGAGAGAGAGAGAGAGAGAGAGAGAGAGGAGAACAGGGGTCAGGCTATAGAACCTCAAAGCCTTATCCCATCCATGAACTCTTCCAATAAGGTTCCATCTTGTTTCCATTACCCTCTCCAACAGCACCAACCTCCAGCTGGAGACCGAGTGTTCAACACATGGGCCGGTAGTGGGACAGACCACATCTAAACCGTAACATCTACCAGAAAGACAGTCATGATACTGTGTAGTGGACGGGTTGGTAGAGTGGAGCAGAGCACAGCAAAGTGCTTCTAACAGTCTTCTCAAAGCCGCCCCTAAACCTAACCCTGGAGAGTGACAGGGAGGATGCTGAGACTCAAGGGGACATTCCTGGTGAATTTGAGTTTACAGGTCTCTCATCACAGCCATCAACTAGAGCCTCCTTCTCTAACCCTTGCATCACTGGCCACTAGCCTCAGAGGTCACAGGAATCAATGTCTGACAGCAGTCACATAAATAAGCCATTGGGCAGAAGGTAGGATTGGCCAAGAGCACAGAGCTTTGGCCCTGGGAGTGTTGTACGAGGCAGCTGGAGGTTCTGCCTTCTCTGGGGGCCAGTCCAAGTTCTCCTTCCTTTGCCTGGCCTCCTGTGCCCTACAGCCAAATGACACTTGGTCACACAATCCTTCCCATAGTTAAACTTGCACTTTATTAAAATGGCTCTGAATAACTCTAGGGAGAAAACTGTATCCATCTCCATTCATCTTCAATGGCTTTTACACCTCACTCGACATAACTGTCTCCTTTGATTAAATCTCCATTAGGGCTCTGTTCCATATTCAGCAGCTCTATAAGCCAATTAACCCACCGTTCCATAGGTTAGGACAAAGAGCAGCACATCTTCAGAGGAAGAGAGAGCAAGAGGGTGCGAGAGAGGGTGGGAGGAAGAGAGGGGGAAAACGTCATCTTTCCCCCTGCTGTGGCTCTGGTTCATCAGTGTTTGTCACTGTGGCCTCATTTCCTCGCACTTAAGAAAACAAGAAGGACACTAGCAAGACACAGTGTCAGGCTTAAGGCCTCTCAACTTGGGCTATGCGGCAACGCTGCGCCCCCAATCTGTGGGTAACTTGCCGCTTCTTGAGCCTACTGGTGTTTAGGGAGGGATCCCGGTCATTGGACCTCTTCCTCTCTTTGCTCATTCAAGAGTTCCCAAGGTTGTCTATCCACATCAGTCCTTCTGGCCCCTGCCTGAGCCTGTATGTATGTCAGAAGCCCATCTCCAAGAATCTAAGACTTGTCTAGTCTCAAGGCTCTAGGCCCAATTGACTTGGAGGCAGGGGCCGGTTGTCTGTTAGTCATGTTACCACCTGGCTAGGAACTACTCCACCAGTATGGTTTGAGCGTGTCCTCCTGTGTCATGCATGGAAACTCAGTTGTAATGGGATGCTTCTGAGACAGGAGAATTTGAGAAATGACTAGACGATGGCAGCAATGGACTCACGGATGGATGGGTTAATGCCGTTATCTTGGGAGTGAGTTAGCTACCACAGGGGTGGGGTCCTGATGAAATATGTTTTCCTCTTGTTCCCCTTCATATCCATTCTCTCTTGCCCATCTACTTTCTACCATGGCATGATCCAGCCAAGAGTCATTTGTGACATCCAGGTGCTTTGATCTCAGACTTTGAAGTTTCTAGAAAGTAAGAAATGAATAGCCGTTCTTTATAGTTACCTCACTTCAGCTGGGCAGTAGTGGCACACACCTTTAATCCCAGCACTCGGGAGGCAGAACCAGGAGGATCTCTGTGAGTCTGAGGCTAGCCTGGTCTACAGAGTGAGTCCCAGGACAGGCACTAAAACTACACAGAGAAACCCTGTCTCGAAAAACAAAAAAAATAAAAAAATAAAAAAAAGGTACCCACCTCAGACATTCCATTTCAGCAGTACAGAATGGACTTCCTGCATCATCACCGCACAGTACAGAGTCCTTACATCATCACCACACTGAGGCAGGGTAGGAATTAGCATCTTTCTAATCTTCTCAGGTCCAGAACCCATTCCCAACTTTGGTTCTCACACTGCGTGTTGGAGTGATAACTAGTCTTATCCCTAGTTCTGCTGGTTTTTTCATTGGAGGGTGGCCCTGGCTCTCCACTCCTGGAAGTGAGATGGAGTTCTACTCTACAGGAACATATCAGGTGCCCACACTTTGTTACTGAAACTGGAGATCCAACCAAGTCTCAGAGTTCCAGGGAGACAGGAAGCCATTTACTTGGGACTCTAAACATCTCAACAACCTGGATCCAGGGTTGGGCTGCATGAAGTGACCATGCCCAAGTATTTAGGGCATGTCTTATATTGATAGCAAAAGTCCCTGAGTATAATGGGGCAACTTCAGGGGCAAAGAGCAGAGGTAGGATTGGTGGTCATACCATACCTAGAGTGAAAGAACAAGCTGGTTCAGACCCCAGTTCTCTGAGCTGCTCAAACTGGACTTGGCAGGCCTGGATACCCATCTCACATCAAGGAAAATGGGAACAGAAAATGGCTGGTAAGTTCTCTAAGGGTCTTTTCCATCTAACAAGTGGACTTTGGAAAAGGTGGTCCAGCTCTTTTCATATAATAGGAGGATGTTAAGGGAGTTCCCGGGCCCAAGGGGCCAGTGGCTGCCTATGCATCTATAATTTTGTGCCTCTTAAAGATGCCACACAGAGTGGGGCTGGCATGGACACCTGTGAGTTCCAGCTTGGTTCTCTGAGCCCTTGTTAGATGATCAAGTGTCACTAGTCCAGCAGGGTGTGTCTGTTCTTTGAAGACTGCCCATCTCTGCTCAGGCCTCCCTGAATTCACCCAGGTTACTTCTAAGGCGTGATCTGCACTCAGTTTGCTGGTCACCTCTACTTGGCCTGGGTTCTAATTCCAGTGTCTTTTAGACACTGAGATGGCTACAGATCAGGGCTAACGCACAACTCTCTCTCTTTGGGACCTGGGAATGTTTGTGCCTTCACTGAGCTAGCACAGAGGAAGCTCCGCCACATCTCAGGGTTTGCTCCTTTACCCACCCTCTGGTCTCATAAATCCCAGATACCCATCCTGGACCTCTGTAGCTTTTGTCCATGCTCTCCTTGGATCCATGCCGCAGCTTCTCATACAGCAGTAAGGTTCAGGGCAGCATCAGCACAAGCAGAACTCTGTAATGAACTGTCCACACTGTATGTTGTGTATTGTAGGTAGGGTATATGTGCTTCTCCATCTGAAGTTCACCAAGAAGGGAGCAGTGCAGAAAACTGGACTGAACATGGCAGGGATAACAGTGGTGGTGGTGGTGGTGGTGGTGGTGGTGTGTGTCTGTGGTGGTCGTGGGAGACAGGATTGTGCACTAGAACCAATGAGTTTGCTGTCTCATGCACCTCACTTTCTATTTCACTCTGCTGCACACTGACTGTGTGAATTGGGGCCTCAGTATTCTCAGGCATCACATGAAAATCTGCTCCATAGGGTCACATGAGAGACGGGAATTATCTCATACTTGGTTAGTGTTTGATAATTGATATGTGTATGGTGAGGCTGGCAGACGGACTCAAAGCTGTTCTTTTCATGAGGGCATTTGGGAGAACCAGATGATTAAGGAAAAGTCCAAGGGGAGCCTGATGGGAAGTTGCAGACACTAGGGCTGTGCGGAGAGAAGGGATCCAAATATGTGAGGCACCTGATCTTGACATTTGGGAAGGTTGACAACCAAATGACCTCTCCCCTTGCCATGCAGGATTGCTTTCTGTAATTAGCAGATTTAAAAAATAGGTTAATAATGACCAAAGAGGAAATGCAGACAGTGAACATTTTCTTTATTAAACTTACTTCTGGCTGGCGTGTGTGTGTGTGTGTGTGTGTGTGTGTGTGTGTGTGTGTGTGTGTGTGTGTGTTAACAGAGTACTTGCTTAGCATGCACAATATCTCAGGTTTGATCCTTAGTACCATATAAACCAGGTGTAGTGACACTTGCCTATAACCTTAGTACTTGGGAGGTTGAGGTAGGAGGATCAGAAGTTCAAGCTCATCCTCAGCTGCATAGGGTATTTGAAGCCAGCCTGAACTAGATATTCTGTCTCAGTTTTTTTTTTTTTGTTTGTTTGTTTTTTTGAGACAGGGTTTCTCTGTGTAGCTTTGCTCCTTTCCTGGAACTCACTTGGTAGCTCAGGCTGGCCTCGAACTCACAAAGATCCACCTGGCTCTGCCTCCCGAGTGCTGGGATTAAAGGCATGTGCCACCACTGCTCGGCCCTGTCTCAAAAATTTAATAATAGTTATACCAGTAAAAATTGCAAGCAATATTACAGAATCAAAGAAAACATTAATGGGTTAACACTTTTATTCCATGTTAGTATAGCTTTTGAAAAAAGGGAAAGCTTACTTAGGAGATGTTAATAAATACAGCTATATTTTCCTCAATAATCCCTCAATTAAAAAATTAGAAGTTTGAAAGAAGATTATTTCAGGTTTCTTTTAAGATTGTATTTATTTGTATTTCATGTGTATGAGTGTTTGCCTGAATGTATGTCTGTATACTTCGTACATGCAGTACCCATGAAAGCCAAATTAGGGCATCATATCTCTTAGGGCTAGAATTCCTGATGGTTGTGAAATGCCATGCAGGTGCTGAGAATTGAACCTGGGTCCTCTGGAAGGGCAGCCAGTGCTCTTAACCACTGAGCCATCTCTCCAGCCTGCCTATTTCAGTTTTAAAGCTAGTCTCCATATACAGTGGAGAGGAACTACCAAACAGAAACTATGGAACTTTGCAGTTCTTTCCAGTGTACTTTTCAAAATTAAGGAAGAGGCAAACAAGCAAAACCGGAAGTGTTCACACAGAACCGAAGTAACTCATTTTCTGATTTTTTTGTCTTCACCATTGCACTGCTTATTTTGAATTAACCATTGCATTTGGGATCTGTAGGATCATAGGAATTAGATACATGAAGTGTGCTCACAGATGCTGGAATGGATCCAAACCTTAAGAATTTTCTCAGAAAATGAGCACACATAGCTGAGTTTGCAAGTATTGGGGGGCCAGTTGTGAAACTTTTCCAAATTAGGACCCAGGTGGAGCATGGTGTCATT